>NC_142053.1:55493201-55800597 GCF_982192425.1 Myodes glareolus
TATGTGGGATTTAGAAGGTAGTAGTTGATTGAATAAGAACTCCATATTGCTACCTGATCTCCTGATTTTCAGTGACTCCAAGCTGATTTCATGGTGAAGGCCAGGACTTAAATATGAAAGGTAGTATATTGTAACTCCCCACGGAATAGCAAGTAAACAGTATTTGTCCACAGTAGAAAAACTTATCCTAGAGATACATAATGTCTTTTATCTATATATTTTCCATAATGACTTTGGCCCCTCCTTTACACTTCTTTTGCTGAAAATTATATCCTAAGATGCATTACTTCATGAGCGCTTTGATATCTTTTCTTTTAAAGTACACTTTAATGAGTGGCCTACCGCACCCTTTCCATGTGTGCATGGATGAAGTGTTTTGTTTAGTTTCAGGAATTTACAGAGTTGATTTTTGGAGATCATATTGACAAGAACTGGAATGGGAAACAAAGATAGTATAATGAGAAGGTAGGGGAGACCATGAACTTGGCTAGGGAGCATGAATTCTTACAAGGTAAAGGTAAGATCGCCCTGAGCCACACCTCTGGTCATTTATTACTGCACTGCAGCAAAGAGCACTGGAAGATTAGGAAAGCACACAAATGCGGTTAGAATGGCATTTATAGTGCCAATAGATATAGGAACACACAAAAGGCCGTCTTATCTTTGTTCAGACAGGTGTCTGTCTAACAAACAGGTGAATGGTCAAAATGATTAGCCACCTACCACACAGAGTGAAGGCATATTATATTCACAGAAACTAAAATGATTTATGGCCCTGTACTCATACAATTTTCAAGAGAATTAGTGATTCAACTTTTGGAGTAGCATAACCCTTTAGAAATTAGCTAAGTGGTATTCTAAGTAAGTAAGTGTTCTGGAATGCATGTTAGCTCTCAGTTTCCATTTCTTTTCTGATGTTGGTTGCTTTGCACACCTTGCTAGCCTTAACATAGTTGGCTTCTCTAGGAAGCCATCTGAATAGTAAGTAGTTCAAAAGCAGTAGGGCAATGGGGTGGGCTAATAGGAGTGGGTGATGCCTGAAAACCTTTCTGGAACATGATGTAAGTAAAAAGGCAAACAAATAAGCAGGCTTGTTTGTGCTTCCTCCCACTTAAACTTTGCAAGGTATCCCTTGAGACTAAATGCAAGCAGGTATCATAGCCGAGGTGGAGCATTCCAGAGTAGCTCTGCTTTACTTTTTTGTTTTCATTTGGACAGTTAGCCAATTTATTTACTTTTTCTCCCCCTTTGTCTACTTTTCCCCATGAACTCTTTGCTCCTATTGCTCCTTTGACTCCTAATGGTCCATGCCAACCTATTTTCTTCTTGTTTCATTTTCCCTCCTGGATCTGTGCCTTTTCTTCTCTACATGGGCTACCAAGTAGAAATGAGCATCTCACGACAAAAGAGTCAACCCCACCAGTAGTAGCAACAACAACAACGGCCCACAATAGAAAAGAATAGGGCAAGGCCAAGAGCCCATCTTCACGGGTTGTTGTCCATCTAATTCTCATTGAAATGGAAATTGTCAGCAAGAAAGAACTATGATTTTATTTGGGTCACATCTAAACTTGTCTATTGCATGTGAGCCCAGGGATAGCAATAATATCGAAGCATGAGAATACAAACTACAATAGCAACTAAAGCTTACCAAATGACTGCAATATCAGAAGTTTTCTGAGATATCTGTGATTAATGACTTAGGGGTGCTTGTATTTACTGTGGCATTAGTATCTCACGGGGACAATGGTTGTGACTGCTGAGGAGCTGAAAGGCTCTAACTCTCATTAAGTAACAAGTAATTATGAACTCAAGTATGAGAACTGTTTCTTTTGAAAAGGAGTTTGTCTCGCTGCCTGTCCTCACAGCAGATGCGGTAAGCCAGAACATAATCTCTGAAAACCATTTGCTGCCTTTTCGGGTGGTTTCTTTTGTGACTGTCTGCTTACTTTTCCATCAGTTTCTGCCCAGATAATGGAAAGAAAGATGGAAAGTAGTTTTTCTTTCTTACATTAAAAAAAAAGGCTTCCAGGAGATTTAACTCCTTAAAGACAACCATAAAAGAGTGGGTAAATTTGCTTCCTGGCACTACAAACCAAAATGCAGAAGACAATCTCCCCTCACCTAAATAAGCAAACGAAAGAAGAACCCCGATTTCATTTTCTACTCCCCCAACTGAATACAAAAAGGATTAAAAGTTTTCATTTGCATATTAATTCACATGTTAATCACTAGTTAAAATCAATCAAAAGAAGCACTGGGTTAAGTGTCTGTTACTTACTTTCTTGGATACCTCCGGCCAAAAGTGTTTGCTCCCCCAAAACAGGACAATTAGAGTTAAGGCCAGGACCCCAAACACCAGTCCACAAATCTTCAGTGATTTACATATCTTCTTGGATTTCAAAGCTTCTGCCTAAGCAAAGAACAGAAAGAATGAAACAATACACAAGAACCCTGAAAATAGCAAGCCATAATTCAAAGTCTCCTTCGATTTCACTTTCTAATGTTCACATTGCAATACGATAAATCTGTGGAAGCATGCTTCTGCTCAAAAGGGAAAATATATGAATCAACTTACATTTAGAATGTGACAGTCCTCACAGTTCTCTGGAGGATTCTTTGCCATAGTCTCCCAGCGCACAGTGCTCTTTCCCTGCTTTGAGAGGACTGAGAGACCACTGCTGAGGTCGAGTTGCAAGTGAGTCGGCTAACAGATGCCAGAGGAGAAGCTGAATTTATATGGCTCAAATATGTCATACCAGAGCCGGAGGGAGCCCAGGGGGCTCCTGGGCTGCGATTTGTTACATAGATATACCCATATATGTATATAACTTCTGTGCACAGAATTCCATCCAGAATGGCAAAGACAGGTTATAATGAAAACTATTGTCCTGGGGGTTGGGTTGGAAGGGGATCAAGCCTAGGACACATTGAAATGATTTTTCACTATGAACTTAAAATACCAGTGGCAATACATGCCGCACACTCCAGAAATAAGCAAACAGCAAAAAAGGAACAGAGTTCTAATTTCAATTCCACTCAATTAAGCAAATATTTATTGCAGGGATATTAAGTATCAGGTACTTTCCTGGGTGCTGGAGAGCCAGAAGTAACTAAGATGTGTGCCTCACTATGTAAAATCACTCTGTGTGCCAAGGCCAATATGTAGTCAACTAATTATAATTAAAACCAGGGCATAATGAAGAACTATTGTGAACTTTCTTGTTTCATGCCATCTCTATGATTGGTTTTCTTTTTTACGTGGTCCCTCAATGCTGTTATTCATTATATTGCTTCATGATTTTTTTCTCACTTTATATAAACTGCTTAAAAGACCTCATCCAGTCCTAGAGTTAATATATCACTTATACAGAAATGCCATCCAAATTTGTACCTGTAACTCAGTCCTGTCTTTTAATTTCACAGCCATTTGAACATTACAAGCATCTCTACCTGGATATAACTCAGTATGCTATCCATCAAACTCTTTTTTAAATACTCCTTTCCCCCAACCTACTTTATTTCCCATAATCCTAATCTTTATTGGTGAATACAATTAGCTTTATGGTCTTACCATAACAAAGGACTGCCAGATTACTGACTTGCATATAGAAAATATACTCCTTAGAAAACAAAGCAAAACAAAACACTTATATTCTTATACTTATGGAGGCTACAATCCAAGATCAAGAAGTTTCCTTCCTTCTTTCCTAATATAGATCTCATTTAATTTATTTTTATTAATTTATTATTATTGAAAATGAAGCTATTTTTATAGAATATATTCTGATCTTAGTTTTCCCTCCCTTATCTTCTCCCAGGTCCTTCCCACCTCTCTGGGCCTTTCTCTCTCTTAAGAAAACAGACAGACAAATACAAAAGATAAACAGGGATAAAAAAGAATAAACTAACAAAAAGGAAGAAAGCATGAGAAACTCATACACATGCAAAGACATACCACACCACATACACAAACAAAACCCATAAAAACACAAAATCGGTAACTACAATGTACAAGCAAAGTAAGGTAAAAAAAATGTCTAAACAAAGCAAAATGAGAGGAAAAATACTTCCAAAATACCATTGGATTCATTTTGTGTTGGCCATCTGCTGCTTGCATGGGGCTGCTCTTAAGCGTGGTTTGTATATCCATTGAGACTAGCTTGGAGAAACCTAGTTTTCCTTTGCAATTGGCTGTTAACTGGAGATAGTATCTTGGTTGGGGGATAGGAATTCCTATCTCCTTCCCCATCTCAGTGGTGGGAGCCCATCTGGTTTGGACCTGAGAATACTGCCACAGTCTCTATTCGTTCATATGTGTGTATGTCCTGTTTTGTCTGGAAGACACTGTTTCCCTGGTGTCCTCCATCCGCTCTGGATCTTACAACCTTTCTGCCTGCTCCATATTTGTTTCTTGAGCTCTCTCTCTCTCTCTCTCTCTCTCTCTCTCTCTCTCTCCTTTTCCTCTCCCTTTCTCTCTTTGCTTCTAGATGGCTATTTTGTTGGTCACATGGTACTTGCATTTCTTTGTGTTGGTATCCTAGTCTGCCATCTTTCTTCCTTCCCTCTGTTCCCCTCCCTTCACCCTCCCTTCAGGGTATCACTATGTAGGCATGCCTGGCCTGAATTCACAGAGATCTACGTGTCTTTGCCTCCCAAGTGCTTAGATTAAAGGTGTGCACTATCACAGCAGGCCACTGCTCTCTTTGTATAAGACTAGTAGTCACACTGAATAAAAGATCATCTGTACAACATTATTTTCCAAATTCTAAGTCATACACACAGTCAAATTTTAATACACTGGAAATTAGGGCTTCATCATATGAAATTTGAGTCATGCCATTGGGGCAATAACCCGGCCTTCAAACCAGAAACCACGTGTTTGTCTTGCAATCACCCCATATTTTAATGTCTATTTTATTCCCCTCATCACTGGCTGTTATGTGCCCTAAATTCTTACACCTTTCAAAGATGTTCTTTCTTCATTGGATAGCATTGCTATAGTCACTACCATTGCCTAAGTGGTTCTCAACCTGTGGGTCGTGACCCCTTTGGGGATTACGTATCAGACATCCTGCATATCAGATATTTACATTACGATTCTTAACAGTAGCAAAGTTACAGTTATGATGTAGCAATGAAAACAATTTTATGGTTGGGGGTCACCACAACCTGAGGAACTGTTTTAAAGGGTCTCAGCATTAGGAAGGTTGAGACCCACTGGCTCAGACTGTTATCCTCTCAGACAAGTCTCAAAGCTATGCCTTTTATCTAGGCTGCTCTCTTGGAGGTCCGGACCCATGTGCCTGTTTAGCAAGCTAGATACCTCCATTTGAAGATATTAGATGCCACATCACTCAGCCTGAATTAGTTGTAGCGTCTTCTAAATCATACTCTCCCTTATTATTACCTGTTTCGCTAGAAGAGCACACTGGGTTGTCTCTAGACCAGAAATTTCAGGGGCTCATGATCTGTTGCTCTTCTACTCACCCCCACGCTTAATCAGTTACTACATCCAGTTAATCCTGCCTCTGGATTTTCTCCACAATTCTACACAGTAGTCAATTGTGACTCAGTTGGCGGAGCCAAGGCTCTATAGTTATTTTCACTTCTCTAATATAGTTCTAACCATTTTCTGTTGCCTTTAAAGTTTTAACATTCAAATCCGAGGACAATCTCTCCTCTGCTTGAAGTTGTTTGATAGATCATTGATGGTGATAGAGAATGCTCTTGAGTTTCTCTATCTCTCTAGCTGTGGCTCTGGGCAATTTCCTTCAGACATGGAGGCAGTTGTGATCGCAGATGGGCAGGGTACTGGGGCAGGCACATATGACTTCTATTTTCATTCTAATGTCTCAAAGGAAAATGGAGATAGGATTATACCTGAAGTTGATCACACAAATTCTAAAGAACAAAACAAAACAAAAACAGATTGTGGTTCTGTTTGCTCTACAATTCTCTGGTCAAGGTTTTTAAGGTCATAAGAACATTCCCATGGAGAGCCTATGTTTATGAGAATAGATGGTTTCCTCCAATGTGCCACTCACACTGTATCTCTGATACCCCTCTCATAGTTAACACTCTGTTCATAACCATATGCAGCTTCTTCACACCATAGCTCATTGTTTGTTACCTTCATTGCCTGTATTTCCTTTCTTCTCCTTGTTCAGCTGAGAAATTTACAGTTAGCTCTCAACATGTGGCTTAGATCTTCCCACTTCTGAACTGCCTTCCTCTGTCTTATCTCTACCACCTCATTGGGTCACTTGTCTTTTCCTTGGGTTATCTTTGTGCCTTGCTGGTGCTATAACCATTGCCCTCAGAATGCTGTATTATAAGTAGTTCCTACATGCTTCCCTGATACCCTTTATGACACCCCTTCTTTGTTAAAAATAGTGAATTAAAATAGGAGTTAAAACAAAATGCCATGGAAACCTAGAAGGAGTCGCGATAAATTCTGATTCAGCAGAGCAAAGAAAATGTCACAAAGGACATGACATTTCAGTAGTTTTGCCATTTACAAGCACATGTTTATTTAGTGTTCCCTATGTGACAGGCTCTATTAGAGAGGACAGATATGCATTTCAGGAGTGTACAAGAAAACGCAGTGCCTAAGAGGCCAGCATATAGTGAGAGGACAAGTATTAAGCTAAAAGCAGAAAATAATGTATCTGGTTAAAAAATATGCTACACAAGAAAAGTACAGGGTGCTATGAAAACATTCAGTTTAGTCTGAGCTAAGAAGCTGCCCCTTAATCTCAGAGCTCAATAACAGTAGAAGTGAGATGGAGAAGAGGACAGTAAAATTATTTCAGGTAGAAAGGCTAGCACATGCAAATACCTTGAAGAAGAAAAATGATTGGAGTAGTCCAAAAAGAGACTTGGTTGGTCACTGTGGCTGCATTAGAGGAAAAGAGCTGCTTGGGATAAAAGTAAAGAAGTAGGCAGGGCCATATCATCCAAAATTGTACCTTTTAGGGTTGTTTAAGGGCATGGGACAGAAACCATGTTGTAGCAGTTTTTTTCTCATGTAAGATGAACCTCAACCTCTGCAGAGCAGGGCTGGTTCAGGTGTAAGGGATCTGATTTTGTGTGACTCCCATCGTTATCTTCCAAGATGGTTTCTTCACTTCCAGAAAGGAGAAAAGGTATGGCGAGGGGTAGCAAGAACATGTGGCAGCTGAGTTTATCCCTTTCCATCAGGAAAGCAATGTTTCCAGGAAATACTGTCCTATAGATTTTTTATTATTATGCTGGCCAGAACTGTGTTGGATGGCCATTTCAGCTATAATAATAATACTGTGAGGAGGTTTTATTGTCTACCCACCTTATTACTATTCCTAACAATATTCTGTTTTTCTATAAACTGGGGAAACATATTGGATATTAAAACTGCAGTTTCTGCCTCAATAGTCAGGGTAAAGGCTTGAAGTTTATTTTAAGAACAATGAGGATTCACTGAGAGATTCTAGCAGAATTCTTTTTATATTTAGTAATATCTCTCTAGATACTTTGAAAAGAGTACATTATAAAAAGACAAAGAACATTAAAAGAGGTAATCATAAGAGATGCCAGTGGCTTGATAGTGACAGGAATGGAGATAAGTAGGCAGATTTGGCTTCCATTTTAGGAGGGGTATATACTTGGTGATAGATTGGACATAGAGGGCAAGAGAAGGGAAGGGATGAAAAACAAGTTACAGAGATCTGATTTGCGCATTCAGATGGCACAGTTAGTTGGTATTAAGAAGCACTGAGGAGGACTGCTCTTGAGCAACTGATAAGTCTGGCTAGAATGTGTTAATTTGAACTGTCTTTGCAGTGTCCAAGAAGGGATAACTCATTTCTAATAATTTATGCTTGGAACCAATAACATAGCTACTGGAATTGAAATTTAGGTTTGGAAGCCATTTACTTTGGTGAATGCTATGGAATTTAATGTCATGGCCCAGGAAAAAGAGTTCAGAGAAGCAAGAGAAGAGGACTGCTCAGTGATTTTCAAGAATCTTTCACAGTTACTTATTTAAAACTCTGTTTTTAGAATGACTTTCATATTTTTATAAAAAGATCCATACTAATTATAAAATAAGAACATGGAAAAATGCAAGAAGGGAAAATCTGTACTAACCAGGGGTAAGTATTATTGCACCTCAGTTTCCTCATTCAAATTAAATAATGAAAATTATATTACCTTTCTATTTATGAAGTTATCATGATGATTTAATAACTTACATTTAAAATGTATACTCTAGTCACTGGTATATAGTGAAATCTTACTAGATGAAAGCCGATAAATAAGTTATATTCTGAGTGCTAATTTTATATTCTGGATTAACAAATGAATACAAAGTTTTTTAGTAGGATTACAAAAGAAGGTATTTTTACAAATATTATTTTTAAAGGGTTGTAACATTGCTATACTACCCAGACTGGCCTCTAGCTCCTGGGTTCAAATAATCCTCCTTACTTAGTTTGCCAAGTAACTGTTACTGTAAGGGCACACCATTATATCCATAGACAAAAGCATTTCTCAATTCTCATCATTGGAGCTTCTATTGGTAGTAGACAGCGATTAACACAGAGACCCATAACTGGTCAAAGTGCAGAGAATAAAAAACTGTGGAATGGAAAATGAGAGGATATAGATTTATTTTGGGCTAAGAAAAATAAGGTTTGATCAAGGAAGACTCCCCCTGAGAAATCTCCGATAGGAGCTGAAGGCCCAGATGTCAGAGTTCTACATCTAGAACAGCCTCAAGACTGCTGACTGAGATGATCAAACCTCACAGGATACTCCAGTCACAACTTGATCATAATTCTAAATTTTCTTTAGGTCCCCATAAGATTATCAGTGCCCCAATTCAGCATGAAGTAGCCTGAAAAACTACAACCACATTCTCCAAAAATGTACTACAAATATTTTCCTTTGTTTAGAATGTTGGTTACAAGTTGTTATGGATAGTGGTCAGGAAAAAAGCTAAACAAAGGAGATTAGATTCAGGGCTCTTGTACTTTCAAAAAAAGGGGGGGCATTGCTGTGGGACAATGGTTTTACCCTGTAAACATTTGGTTCTTGTACTTGTTTAATAAAATGCTGATTGGCCGGTAGCCAGGCAGGAAGTATAGGTGGGGTGACCATGCAAAAAGTAGAGGCGGGGCGAAGAGAACAGAAGAATTCTGGGAAGAGGATTCTGCAGTCTGCATTCGTGATCCAGACCCAGAGCAAGCAAGATGTGACTGCCTCACTGAAAAAGGTACCGAGTCACGTGGCTAACATAGACAAGCATAATGGGCTAATATAAGTTATAAGAGTTAATCAGAAGCCTGAGTTAATGGGCCAACTAAAAAACAAACAAACAATCAACCAAACAAAAATAACAGTGGAATGCTTAGCCTAAATGCTACATCTATATAATGCACCCTCTTTCCAAGGCTCAGGGATTATTGTGGAAAAGGGGGCAGAAAGACTAAGAGCAAGAGGTGATGACTGAATACAAGGAAATAATATTTTCTGGACACAACACATCAGATACATTTATGGACTCACAGTGATTATGACAGTATTCACAAGCCCCATGCGACCTCAATTCAGAACAAGTCCAAACATAAAGAGCGGATGTGGACATGAAGCTCCATTTTGAGCCAAGGAGTTAGCTATAGGCATTTGGTAGGTGCTAGGAGAAAGAAAGCAGTGTTTTTCTTTTTCTGATTGAATATTCTTTTTATTGAAAATAAAATTATTTTCATACAAGATATACTGATCACAGTTCTCCTACCTCATCTCTTCCCAGACCCTTTTCTCCCCACTGTTACAACTCCATACCTTTCTCCACTGCATAAAAAACAGACACATAGACAAACAAGGAAAAAACAAAACGAATGAACAAACAGCAAGAAATAAAGAGCACAAGAAACACACACACACACACACACACACACACACACATTTTCTTTAAGAGTGTTGCTACTTGCCGCTGGTCGATGGCCCATGCTCCAATGAAAGGCCACACATTTATGATTATATGAGCTGCACGAATTTGATGAATAAATGAGTAAACGGAGTTGGATGGGAAAAGAAGGGGGAGAGGTCTGTGAGGAGCTGGGGGAGAGAGTGAAAATGGCCAAAATTCATTGCACAAAATTCTCATCCATCTAATAAAAATAAATGATAAAAATCTAAAAGTTTTTAAAAGGTTGAACTGAGCAATCTTTATTTTGATACATGTTATGGTTGTCTAGTCCCAGTTTCTTAAACAGAGTTATAGTCCCATATGATGTTTTGTCGCAGAATATGAGGGTCGTAAAAATTTGACAACAGTAAAGATTTTTCAAATGTGCAACTATAGAAAAATAAAGTCAAAACCAAATGCAAAATGAATGTGTGGTGTTTCAGTAGCCTGTTGTATCCCACAGGATCATTTCAGCTGATATTCTGAATGTACAACCTATGCACTTCGTACTGTGCACACCATTTCTCCAGAAAACCACAGTGACAGTTGCCTAATGAACTTCAGCTCCGGTTAGAGTACTGCATGCTATTATTTCAGGGCTTTTTTTACTGTATATATGCAGTGTTCTGCTCTTTGTGTGTGTGTGTGTGTGTGTGTGTGTGTGTGTGTGTGTGTGTGTGTGTATGCACATACACTTACGGAGCCCAGAGATGACCATCAAGTGGCTTCCTCAATTATTCTCCACTGCATCTTTTCAGACAAGATATTTCATTGAACCCAAAGTTTGCTGACTCAGGTATACTGGCTGGCCTCCCTTCTCTGCCGACCCAGTACCAAGATTACAAGCAAGCAGCTACCTCACCTGACTTTTTATGTAGGTTCTTGGGGATTAAACTCAGGTCCTTATGCTTGTGTGGAAAGCACTTTGCTTACAGCTATCTCCTTTCCTTCACCTAAGTGGTGGTGGGATTAAAACTACAAGACTGATCTGCTCACTAAGAAGACCCCCATATAAAATAGGAAGTGATGGTCACTTCAACAAATGTTTTAAAAACAATGAAGAAACAGAAGAAAGGGGGAAAGCAAGAATTTATAGCATTACAATAACTGAATGCATACAAAGATAATTAAATGATTAAAATAGTTGACAAAGAATTCAAGAGTCTATTATTTGAATTTTCTCTATGTGTTTTTGTTTTATTGAATATATATTCTTTTCTCATACAATCTATCCTAATTATAATCCCCACTACTCCTCGCAGTTCTTCCCTACCTCCCCTCTCCTTCAGATCTACCCCCTTTCTGTCTCTCATGAGAAAACAGGTTTCTAAGAGATAGCAAATAAACAACAAAATAAAATATAATAAGATGAAGCAAAAATTTTCATATTCTAGTTGGACATGACAATACAACAGTATTAAAAGAATCCCAAGAGCAGGCACAAGAGTCAGAGACCCACTTGTTCTGACAGTCAGGAGTTCCATAAAAATACTAAGCTAATATCTATAATCTGTATGCAGAATACCTGGTGCAGACCCATGTAGGCCCTCTGCTTGCTGCTTCAGTCTCTGTGAGATCATAGATGCCTTGCTTGGTTGAGAGGGCCTTGTTCTCCTGGTGTCTGTCATCCTCTCTGGCTCTTACAATTTTTCTGCCTTGTTCTCCTGGTGTTCAACAATAGAGTCTATTTCCAAAATATCAATAACTTCTAAGAAGAGGTAAATACAGACAAAATGAGATAAAGTTAATTTGAAATCGAGAGGAGAAGTTTAGCAAAACAAGGGAAAGATACTGAAAATTGTATGGCAATCTTGCAGATAAAAAGATCAACAAAACTTATTCAGTGAGATTGCTGCAGACAATTTACCAAATCTATGGACACTTAAAACAGGAGAAATTTAGAATTCAATAGATAAGACCAAGAAAGAAAATATTCTTGTCATAATTAAAATTCAAAGGAAACAATATTAAAATCTAGAAGAGAAGGTGACAGATTAATTACAAAGATTACCCTTTCATCATAAGAGATTTTTCTAACGAAACTCTAAAATCCAGGAGAGAATGCTATAATCTAACTCTGGAAAAACTACCAACAAAGATTACCCTATCAGTTATTCTTTAAAATTGATGGAGAAATAAAGACCTTCCAAGATAATCAAAAACTGAAATATTCCATGATCATTCAGCACTGCAAAAGATAAATAAATCAAACATAGAGAAGAGAATAAAGGAAATTAACATTCATAAGCACTTGGAAAAAATAAATCTCACTAGAATAATAGAAAATTGAGAATTAGTAAAGAAGAAAATATTTTCAATGCTGTAAGCCAGCATAAAAAGGGAGAAAGGACATACCCAGACCATCTAGGAAGCAAAACATAAAATTGTAGTAATACACTTATTATACCTCTCGATAATATGGTATCCAGTTAAATCATGTATATTGGCTGATTGGCTTAAAACCAAGATCCAGAAAAAAAAATCGCTAACACCAATGCTCCTGAAACTACTCCACAAAATAGAAAGAGAATGCTTTCAGGCTCACTCATTCTTTACAGACCACAACTGTATGATACCAAAACCCGATCAGAATACATTTAAACAAGAAAACTATGGACCGATTACCTTGATGATCATGGGCATTAAAGTGCTCAATAAAATGTTTGAAAACTGAATTTAACAATAGACTAAAAAGGTTACACACTATAATCAAATTAGTTTTATTTTGGAGATGCAAAGGCATTTCAATATACACAAATCAACAGACAATATAAATTGAATGAAGAACAATAGACACATCATACCTCAACATAATGTAGACTAATGGTTTATATGCAGCATTATACTCAATAGGAGAAAAAACTGTAAGTACTTTATCTTAAATTAGGAATAGGATAAAGTTGCCAATTGTATTCTGTACTTAAAAGACCCTAACAGAAAACTCAGATCAGAATAACAGTTTCAGAAAAGTAGGAAGATATAAAACAAGCATACAATGATGAGTACATTTTTCTATATGTTTTTTGATGAACTCATCAAGAAAGAAACCAGGAATACAACTTCACTTACAATAGTGTCGTAGAGTGAAATACCTAGGTATGTGTCACCTGGAGAGGGCTTTTTTTGTGTTTGAGATCAATGATGCTGACTGACCCCAAAGCTTGTGCTTGGATCAAAAATGCTCTATTGTTGATCTAAACAACTCTTAAAGAGGTTAAAGACCAAGGAAATTTTAAGACATCGAACAAAAAAATTAAAGACACAAAAAGATGGAAAGAACTTGTTTGTTCATGGATTAGCAAGAATTAATGTTAGAATGTCCACAATAATGAGAGTGATCTGCAGATTTGATATAATTCCATCGAAAGTCCATGAAATTCTTTTCAGGTATAGAAAAACAATCCTAAAATTTTATAATAAAGCACACGCATAACATACATAAATATATATACACACACAGCACTCTAGAACAAAACAAAACAAAAAGCAACCCCCCAAAAAACAAAACACCAACTAGCAAAACGACACTATTGTAGGTCTTACAATAGCCAACTCAAACTAAAATGAAGATCCTCAAGGAACAAAAACAATGCAGAACTGACAAGAACAGATATGTGGAAGAGTGAAAGGGAATACAAGGCTCATATATACACCTGTGCAGCTCCTGCCATTTGATTCTTGATGAAGGAAACAAAGACATTGGAATGAAAAGGCAATCTCTAACAATTGGCGTAGGGAAAACAGGATATAGAAGTGTAGAAGACAGAAAACAGATCAACACCTGATCAGACTGGTCAAGGATTAGGTCAATAACTACTTGATCAAATTCTGATTATAATAATCAGTTAGATTTAGCAGTGATTAGATCAACCAATGAAAACATGGACTACGTATTGAGTTGTTTATGATTGCATCATCCACTATGTTGTACAGTGTTTACCTTGACCAAGGTACAGTTATCATGGTTAACAGTGTGAGCTGCACTCTTCAGTCTGTCTGCTTTCACAAAAGTCTCCTCTGTAGCCTAGTTTTCTCAGTCTCTTGTCTACTAATTATCAGAGGCCTTTGCTATAGAGGAACTCCAGTGTACATCTGCAATTTACTTGCAGTTACTCTGATTTTTCTTCTTAACTAAGGAGGTCTGTACTTTCAGATACACTGCTGGTGAAAAGAAACTCTCACCAGATACTTAATCTGGGCAGATAACTCATGAATGAGATCAACATCATTATCAAGATAATCCTTAGAGTATATAACCTGGAGTAACACCAGAACCCATGGAAGTAGAAGGGGACTGTGGGCTCGGAGGACAAGAAGCTCTGGAGAGGGAGAGAGTAGAATACATGTTCTACAAAGGGAAGGGGAAATAGGACGTCAGGACGTCTTTTTTGATGTTTTTTTTTAAATTTTTATTGAGCTTTACATTTTTCTCTGCTGCCCTCCCTGCCTCTCCCCTTTCCTTCAACCCTCCCCCAAGGTCCCCATGCTCCCAATTTACTCAGGGAATCTTGTCTTTTTCTACTTCCCATGCAGATTAGATCTACGTAAGTCTCTCTTAGGGTCCTTTTTGTGATACTTGTCTTTCTGTATCTGAGTTACCTCACTCAAAATGATATTTTCTAGCTCCATCCATTTACCTGTAAAATTCAAGCTGCTGTTATTTTTTTCTGCCGTGTAGTACTCCATTGTGTAAATGTACCACGTTTTCCTTATCCATTCTTCAGTTGAGGGACATTTAGGTTGTTTCCAGGTTCTGGCTATGAAAAACAATGCTGCTATAAACATAGTTGAGCACATGTCCTTGTGTCACGATTGAGTATCCTTTGGATATATACCCCAAAGTGGTATTACTTGGTCTTGAGGAAGGTTGTCTCCTAATTTTTTGAGGAACAGCCACACTGACATCCAAAGGGGCTGTGCCAGCTTGCATTCCCACCAACAATGCAATAGTGTTCCCTTTACCCCACAAACTCTCCAGCATAAGTTGTCATCAGTGTTTTTGATCTTGGCCATTCTTACAGGTGTAAGATAGAATCTCAGAGCTAGTATGTCTTAACTGGATAGAAAGGGAGGAAAGAGAAATAACACTTAAAAATGTTTGAAAATGCCATAGGAAACATTTTAAAAGCTTACTGAAAATGCACATTTGTGTGTGTGTGTGTGTGTATGTGTGTGTGATGGAATTATGCCAAAAGGGGTGACAATGCACCCCTGGGAGCCATAAACAGTCTAATAAATACCCTAGTGCTAGGCATGAGAAGCCTCCATTCAGTGTTGGTCAGTGGAGTCCAAGAGACTCCCAGACAATATGGGCTACTGCCATTTTTCTTGGCTGCCTTCTAGAGTTTTAAGGTAATACCTTATTCCTGAAAACATCACATACTTCAGGCATGAGACTTGGAGGAATTGATAGGTATAATTGCAGAACTACTGAATTATAAACCCAGGACTAATACCTTGGACTCTAGACATTATCAACCTTATAAAGTTAATTCATATGCATCCTTCAATTCAGAAGCATGGTTCTAGAAGAATCGTCTAAAAGTTAAGCTTATTTCTTTACTCATGTGGACTAGATAACACCCTTTCCAAAGGTAACACAGAAAATGAATTAATTTGGCTAGATTTCTGTACATGGGTGAATGGTCCCATAAAATGTTTGCCATTTTTCCTAGAAAATATTAACTAACATGAAGCAGTCTAGAGTCACATGAGGAGGGGGTCTCTGCTGAGGGGTTACCCAGATCATACTGCCCTGTGAGCATGTCTGTGGAGGGTTGTCTTGCTTGCTAGTTGATACACAAGGAACGTGGTATACTGTGGCTGGCACTATTCGTAGGCAAAGGGTTCTCAGCTTTAGAAGATAGCTAGTTAAATATGAACCTTTATCTATTTGATAAGCACATCTTGCATGGTCCCTGTTGTACTTCATGGTTGTGAAGTGATTTCTTGGGTTGAAGTTAATGCAGTGTGGATGCAGTGAAGTTAATGCAGTGTGGATGCAGTGAAGTTAATGCAAGCTTTGAATACCTGTACTGACTTACCTCAATGATGGACTGTAGTCTGTAAAGTGAGATAAACCCCTTTTCCTCAAAAGTCACTTTGGTTGTGGTATTTATTACAGTAGCAAAATGGGTAAACTAGAAAGCCATGTTTTAGTTTAATTTCCTTATATTACCAATGATGTCATTGGTGCTCTACAGAAACAGTAGTCTGTCCTCTTTGTTACCAAATGGTCTTCATGCTTTTTGTTGGTGAGATTCTGTATTTCTTTAGAATATTGTTAAAAGCCAAGACTCTTTGCTTTTAGCCCACCTGTCATAGACCAAACACTTTTAGTCTCCTAAAATACTTGGTGAATTTCCGGCTGTCATTGTGATGCCATTTTAGAGGTGGAGCCTGTAGGACATAGATAAGTTATATGAGTAGAGCTCTCATGCACGGTATTAATACTGTTATAAAAGAAAGCCTAGGGATATAGTTAAATAGTAGAGCATTTCCCTAGCATGTACCAAGTCCTGGGTTCAATCCTTAGTATTGCCAAAATAGAAAAGAAAAAGGAAACAAGAAAAACCCCTTTAGTTGCTCTTTCACCTCTTTTTGCCATGTGAAGAAGAAACGCTGGAAAGATACCTCTCACTAACACCCAACTGCCTTGCACCTTCTTCTAGGGATTTCCAGACTTGATTCCCATGAGAAATAAATATTTGCTGTTGAAGTCACATTGTCTGTGGCAGCCTGTTAAGAGCCTGAAATAAAACACCCTTTGCCATCTTTCCTTTGATTGGCAACTGCATCAGCTTTATTAAAAGGACAACTTACATTGTGGAAATAACTCTAGACTCTCTGTGAAGTATCTGTCCTATATTAAATAGCATCTAATACCCTTCTTAAGTAGCTTACACCATTATGGACTTTACAACATCCTAGTTCTGTGCATTGTTCTTTGCACTTTGCCTCCTGCTCTGTCTGATCAACCCATTAAGCCTCATACTGGTCTTCTGTTTACTTCAGAAACTCACTTATATTGTGTTGTTTTCTTTTATCAATCATAACATCAAGGAAAATTGGGGCTAAAAGGATCTTGGCACTTTTCTGTTCCAAGCCTACTATTTATAAAGATAGGAAAACTGAAAGGCAGAGGCACAAAACAATTTGCTCAAAGTAATGCAGCTACTTAGCTGCCCAACTAGGACTTGTGCCTAGGCTTTCTGATCCCTTTTCCAGGGTTCTTCCCAATGGAGCAGGCATACTTACCTGTAGAGAAGATGAACTAATGATTTTCATACGTTCTTCAAACACGACTGGCTCTGGAGTGCAGAAGGAAGGACTTGGAGGAAAACAGTAAGTTTTTAAAGCTTAGTCTGTTAAAGAGATTTGACTTTTCAACCACTATATTAGTTTTCATTTTTTCCTCCCTTCTTTGCCAGAAACAATAAAATGACTACTGCGGCACTGAGACCAAGGTAAGGTATTATACTTAAATCTGAGCTTAAATGATTTACAATTGAGTGGGAAGTCTGTCTGGTGTACTAAGTTTACCAGGCTATTTCTGAATGCCACAGACAAACCATGTGACCTTCATCACATTATGCTGAAGTTCTTTCCCTCCATCTTTTCACTTTTATGTCTTTTTTTTTTCATTTTGCTTGGAGTGTTTAAGTAGAAACTGCTGAGAAATCAGTGACTTAAAAAATGGGAAAGTAGCTTAGACACCTTATTGACTGCTGCCTACAAAGATAAGATTGAAGTATATAGGGCAGGAGACTCATTCTCTTCCTCACGACATGGTTTGATTAATATCTACTTTAAATTTTTTTCAACTAAACTCTCTAAGATGAATAGAATGTTATATTTAATAAAACCAGGAGTAATATGAGGTGGTTTTCTTCTTGCTGGTCTTTTTTTTTCCGTTCAAGATAACCTCTTCGTATATTACTAAAAGAGTCATTAGAAAGCAAGCATGAAATAGAGAGAGACAGGAAAAGAAAAATCTTTCAAAGAGATTTTGACAACAAAGCAGCGATTGAGGGAAGGAGAAAACATCCCTGGGAGATGTGATAGAGCCAAGCAATTTGGTTGGACAAAATATGTAGCTTTGTGCATTTACAGGTACCAAGGAGGAGAGGTGAAAAAATGTACCTTGCCAAAGAACTTATTTCAGAAAAAAAAAAAATCCGAGAGCAGTAGGAGATAAACGGACAGTCTCCAAGGTGCTCTGGAAAATCAATCATAAACATCATCTAGAAGCAGCTGACTTAATTCATTCTATTCCTATTACAATAAATCTGACTGGCATATAAAATTTGTGTGCCTGGAAATACTGGCCTGAAAAATTACTTTTGGGCTCTCGCTTGAATTTTTATGTCAATAAAGAAGACTAGGAAACCACCAAAAATACAAGAGAACCCAAGCATTTCCTTTTCCAGAGGGTGTTTGATGATCTAAATCTAGGGTGTTGGTAGTAAACTTTTATATAAAGTAATTTATGAATATTTTGGTTATCTAAAGTGAGGAGGCTGCTTTTATAGGTTAGGATGTAGAACCTTCGCAGTAATTGAACGTTTTTTTTTTTCCTTATATTGCTGATGACTTTGTAGCAACTCATCTCTACTTTTCTCAGCTTTCCTCTTTTTTTTTTAATGCTAAGAGTCTGGCCAGGAAACAGAAGAGATTGAATGGCCCACACAGGAGTTGGTCCGATGACTGGGACCTCATTAGCACCCTGGCTCAGCCAACTAATTCAAATGAAAGCTCTACTGAAGTGGCTGTGATGTATTTTTACACTTTAAATGAGAACTACTGAAAAAAAGAACAATGTATTTTACAGTATAATCTTACTCTGAGCTCTGCTTTTATGACGAGCAAACAACAATAGAGGGATCTCTCTCGTGTGTGTGCATATTGATTGGTGGGTTGTTGTGTGTATGTGTATGTATGTGCATGTGTGTGCATGCATTTTTACTGGTGGGCTTGTGTGTGTGTGTGTGTGTGTGTGTGTATCAGTGAGAGGGTTTGCAGACTTTCAGGGAGGGGGGATGCGAGACAGGGTTTCTACGTGTCTCTGTATAGCCTTGGTTGTACTGGAGTTTGCTCTAAACATGAGGCTGGCATTGGATTCACAGAGATCTGATTGCCTCTGTCTCCTGAGTGCTAGAATTAAAGGTATATGCCACCACCACCCAGAACTGGTGGGATGTTTGCATTATTTAGTTCTGAGAAATATTCCTGAACTATTATTTTATAATTTCATCTCTTAAATTTTCTTTCTTCTAGTCTGTGTAGATAGGTATTAGACCCCTGAAACACATCCTCAGGTTTCATTATCTTTTCTGTCCCATTAACCCAACTTTTATTTATTTATTTATTTATTTATTTATTTATTTATTTATTTATTTTTGCTCAGCTATTTTATTAAACTGGATATCTTGTTTAAAGAAGTTTTAGGACCTCAGAAAAATTAAATGGAAGGTAGGCATAGTCATATACCTTGCTTGCACATACTTGTGGCCTTTCTCACTGTCAAATTCCTTCCCAGCAGTCTGTATTTGTGACAGTGTTGAACTAATACTGATCCATTCTTATCATCCAAAGACCATGGCTTACATTAGAGTTCTCTGTGGGTTTTATATATCCTATGAGTTTTGACAAATGTGTAATAGCATTTGTCTAATATTAAAGTGTTACACAGAGTGGTTCCACTGTTTTTAGAATGCTCTGGGTTCCATCTATTTACCTATCTTTCCACCCCTATCTTTGGGAAACTCACCAATCCTTTTATCATCATCATAGTTTTGCTTTCCCTGAGACATCATATAATTAGATTCTTGCTGTATGTAGCATTCTCAGATGGGTTTCTTTTATGTAGTGGCACACATTTCAAGTTCCCCTGTGTCTTTTTGTAGCTTGATAGCTCGGTTATTTTTAGCAATGAATAATGTGCAATCATCTGGATGCAATCAGAGTTTACATGCTCACCTACTGAGAGATTGGTGCTTTCAATTTCTGGTCATTATGAATCTAGCTGAGGGGAGTAGGTAAGTAGAATGGGGCAAAGGATATTTTTAAATTAAGAGCTTTTCAACACACCACTGAATGGACCCACTGCCGAATGGACTTGGCATGCTGCTTCAGCTGAAAGCCTTCTTGGGTAGTGAAAGGACAGGCCACTACAGACTTGGGAACTTCACAGGCCCATCTCATGATCATGCTAACTACATGAACATGTAGAGCACAGGCCCATCTTCACACAGTGGTGAGTGGTGCAGGATGATCACCCAAGTCTCAACTTTTGCCACCATCACAATGAACTGAGAGATGCCCTTATGGGTTTTCTCTGGCTGTTTTCTGAAGCTGTTTATAGCTTCATGACTGCTACACAAGATCCAGTATATCCTTGGAAAAATCAGCATATGCAAAAGGACAAGCCTTTGGAATGACATCAGTCTCAGCTATGATTGCTCTCTGGTGGACTTTCTTCAGTCTTCAAGAACAGTAGAGATCAGAGAAATAGCCAAGAAGCTACACAGAAAAACAATCATTAAAAAAATGTAAAAACATAAAATGTGGTTTCACGAGTTTTTACCTGCATTCCCCAAATGTCTAGGAGTCTGTAAAGGAAATCATTTATTTATTTATTTAAAATGGGGCTCTCTCACAATCCAGGTTGGCTTCAAATTATTTATGTAGCTAAAGATGACCTTATTCTTCTGATCTTCCTGCCCCCACATTCCAAGTGCTAGAATTAAAAGCCCATGATATAACTCTGGGATTATGGTGCTTTCCATAGAACCCAGGGTTTTCTGCATGCTGGACAAGCACTCTTTGTAATTATTTAGCCACAAATAAGGCTGCACTTCTGGGTTCTAGAGCCCTGCATGTGCAGACAAGCAGAGTCACGGCACCAATGAAATTATCTGGCATGAGTGAGAAGAAAACATGGAACATAAACAAACCTGCTTAGGAGTTTATTGGAGGGGGTGTGTACAGGCCTGGGGAATCGGTACGCAGAGAGAAAGAGAAAGATGGTTCATCCAGCTTTTTAAAAGCTGCCTAGCACATGCATACAGGGGATTGGTATGGCTATGTCATACGCAAATGTCGGGCTCACACATGCACACAAGGGCTTAGCTGAGTCATAGTGGATGTAACCACTCATGAGCTCATGTGGGTCATGCGGGGCCCTTTAATATTTAGGCACTTCTGCCTGAGGGCTTGTCTGCATGTACATGGCTCTAGAACCTGGAAGTACAGCCCTATTTGTGGCTGAACAATTATACTCTTCTGTAGTATGAGGCTGCTTGTTCATTTCCCAGCTGCCCAGACTTCCAAAATAACCCCAGAGAAACTGTATTAATAAAATCACTGCTTAGCCTATTAGCCAATTTGCAGCATGAGGCTGCTTGTTTGTTTCCCTGCTGCTCAGTCCTGAAATAACCACACAGAAACTATATTATCTGCAATACGGCTTGGCCAATAGCTTAAGTGTATTTCTGGCTAACTCATACATCTTAATTTAACCCATCTCCATTATTTTATATTTTACCATGAGAATCGTGGCCTACTGGCAAGGTTCCAGCGTGTCTGTTACCTGTGGTGACCCTATGGCTTCTCCCTAACTCCACCTCCCTTCTTCCAGCATTCAGTTTAGTTTTTCCTGCCTAGCTCTACTCTACACTATCAGGCCAAGCCAGCTTTCTTTAGTAATTAATCAATCATATTCACAGAATACAGAGGGGAATCCCACATCACTCTTCCAACACAATCACTGCCTTATCCTGAAAAACTAGGCTGTCACTTGTTTTCTTGGAAATCATGACATCAACCAACATATAGGCATTCAGTCTTTTATTTGTTCAGTTTAATGTAAGTATGACGTTTGCTGACAAACCATTACATTGCTATTGAATGATTATTATTTGCTCCTTATCACATTTCTGAAATTAAGGTAAGTCTGAATTTTGATTCATTGTCACAAAATTCATTTAATTATAAATGGCTTGATTGCAATTTAAGCTTAATGTTTTATGTTAAGAAATATCTCACTATTTAGTTCCTGTTTGTTCTTAACCAGCTTAATTTTTATTGTCTATAACATGTTATGATTATGACTTATAACATCATTATATGAATGATGAATTGGAAAAAATGGCTAAATGAAGCCAAGAATCTTAACATTTTGTCCTAACTTATTTACCTCTTCTTTTATTTATTTTTTGCATATAATATATTTTATCATATTCATTCCCTTTTCCTAGCTCCTCTCAGATTCTCCCCATTTCCTTATATTATGCCCAAATCCACGAAGTCCCTGCAAAAGCCAACAAGAAAACCGAGTCCCATATGTAAAAGCAAAGAGATTTTATTTTAATCAAGTTTACAAACTCGCTCTCTCCGCACACCCAATGTATTGGAACAACTGGAGAGCCCTGAGCTCAATTAGAATTGGATTTTTATAGTAGTAAAGGTGGGGGTGAGGGGTCTCTGAGCTTTAGGACGCCTGAAATTGGCTGACATTTGTCTAGGGGTGTCTTGGTGATGTACACTGATAGGTGATCCTATCTCCAGCAGCTGGAATGTTAGGCATTTCCTTTGAATGGTCTGCTCTTGGGCAGTGGTCAGTTATCTCAGCTTGTGGTTCTTTCCTGCTATCAGGTATTGCTTCAGGGTAAACCACTGAGACTGGGGCCTCTTACTAAATTTATCCAGGGCTGACTTCTACTCTGGCAGGTGATAATGGTTGGAAATAAAGAACTTCCTTTGGGGACCTGTCCATACTTAGCTTATCATTACTGGCCCCCACACATACTTGCCCAACTTCATGTTCTTTCTTTCTCTTAAAATAAAATAGAAACAAAGGTCAAAACAAACAACAAACAAAAAGACAAAAAGTACTAAAACACACACTCATACACCCCAAAGCAAAAAAGTGCACAAAAGACAAATATTGTCTGACTTAATTTGTATGGAAAGTATAAAAGGAGATAAGTTTATTAAAAGAATAGAATAGTGGCTGCTACTGGACAAGAAAGGAAGCAAATGAGAAATAAGCTATATAGTTATACAAGATGAAAAAGTTCATTGATTTAATATACAGCAGAAAAACTGCAGTTAATACAACTATATTATCAATTAAAACTTAGTTAAGAACGTATTAAGGACTCAGACTAGAAACAAAACAAGATAACTTTCAAAACTAATAGATATTTCTTTTTTTCTGTATAGTGATAACTCCATGATATATGCATATCAAAAGATTGTGTTAATGTCTTAGTCAAGATTACTATTGTTGTGATAAAACACTCTGACCAAAAGCAAGTTGGGGAGGAAAGGGTTTATTTGGTTTATACTTTCACATCACAGTCCATCACCAAAGGTAGTCAGGACAGGAACTCAAACAGGGCAGGAACCTAGGAACAAGAGATGATGCAGAGGCCATGAAGGATGCTGCTTAGTGGATTGCTCAGCCTGCTTTCTTATATAACCCAGGAAATGACCTACAGGCTTTCCTACAGCCTGATCTTATGGAGGCATTTTCTTTTTTTTTAAAAAAATTATTAGGTTTTTTTTTTTTAAAAAAAATACCAATCCCAGTTCCCACTCCCTCCCCTTCTCCCATTCCCTCCACAACCCTCCCACCCCACCCCCATCTAATCCTCAGAGAGGGTAAGGCACATTGCTTTGTGGAAGGTCCAAGACCCTCCCTACTGTATCTAGGCTGAGAAAGGTATACATCCAAGAAGAACAGGATCCCCAAAAGTCAGTACATTCAGTAGGGATAAATCCTGGTGCCACTGTCAGTGGCCCCTCAGTCTGCCCCAACCATGCAACTCTCAACCACATTCATATGGACTAGTTTGGTCCAATTCTGGTTCCTTCCCAGTCCAGCTGGAGTTGGTGAGCTCCCATTAGCTCAGGTAGACTGTTCCAGTGGGTGAACCCATCATGGTCTTAACCTCTTTGCTCATATTCTCATTCCTTCCACTCTTCAACTGGACTTTGGGAGCTCAGTCTAGTGCTCCAATATGGGTCTCTGTGGAGGCATTTTCTTAATTGAGGTTCCTTCCTCTCAGGTGACTATAAGTTGTGTCAAGTTGACATACAACTAGCCAGCACACTTACATATATTAAATGTATACACTATCAATAATTTCAAATAAATGATAGACCTCAGATATAGCTTAGTGGTAGAGTGCTTGCCTGGAGTATACAAGGCCCCAGGTACTGCATGGGGTACTGCAAAAACTCAATGAGTAGATAAAAGTGGCACTCTGAATTGTATATTGTGTATACTGTTAGTTAAGATTTCAAGCTGTATATGATTCAAAACACTGCAATGGTTTCAAATTAATTTGAAGGCCACAAGTTCGCCAAATCTTTGTGTTTAAAATCCATTACAGTGAAAGAAGTAGATTCTGTTCACAAACCTGTCAGAACACTTATTGTGAAAAATTTAATAAAAAATTAAAAAGACAGATCACTTGCTGAATAATTTAGTCTTACACTGACCTTAGAAGTAACAAGTTTACATAATCTAGCACAAGTGTTACTTTACAGGTAGGCAAATAAGAAACAACCAGAGTAATTCATTTGGCCTAGATAACAGAAATAATTAGAAGCATAAACAGGCCTATTATTAGTTTTCCACAACAATTTTTCATCCTTTTCATAATAAAACTCCAAGTGCATTATTGCAAAAAATATGTATATTTTTCACATGAACAGGAGGCAACATGACATTGCAAAGAATAAATATTATTATCTGAAAATAAAATGTATTCTTGTTTTTTGTTCTTTCTTTAGAATCTTCTTGTTTTATGGACTCAATAATTACTTAACTCTTTGAGGTTCTTAATTGTTTCTCTTAAAAAGATTATTTTTGGAACACCATCTCACTCTATTTTTGGTCTCCTTACCTATCTCTGAACATATCTATCTATCTATCTATCTATCTATCTATCTATCTATCTATCTATCTATCTATCATTCATTCTATGTATCATCTATATTTACCTGTCTAGTCTCTATATGGAGACAGCAATATAAGAAATTTGATAGAGTATGTCAAGAATTTACAAGAATCAGCATTTCACTCTGTAAAAGCAATACATTAGAAATACAATTGAAAAGAAAACAGTATTTAAATAGCAACAAGAAAGACATAATGCTTAGCCACAATTGTATGAATCATTTGAGGAAAACAGCACTGAAAGATGAAGTTTACATAACTAAATGGAAAGATATATTTAATTTTAAAGTTGGGAAGACTCACATTGTACAAAAGCCAATTATCTCTGTATTAATTAACACATTCAATTAAGTTACAATAAACTATCAGTTTCTTTTTTTTTCATCTAAAAAAGAAATTTTAGGCTCATAAGAAAAAAAAAACCCAGAAGTTTTCAAAACATTTTAAGCATGTCTCAAAAAAAGAAATGTAATTTTATAAAATATATTATGAAAACTCAAAATTTAAGTGTTTTTCATACAATGTATTTTGATCGTATTCTTTCCCCTACTCCAACTCCTCTCTGATTCTCACCATCTCTCTATCCAACCAACTTCTTTATCTATTTTTCCTTATAAAACAAACAAATTAAAACAAAAAATTAAAACAAAATTTTTATTAGACAAAAGTACAAAATCAAACCAAACAAAGCCAAAAAGTGCACAAAATGGAATCTTTTTTTGTGTTGGCCTCCTACTCCTGGGCATGAGACATGCTCTGGAGTGTTGTTAATATACCAAGTGTTCTTCCACTGATGAAAACCAAGAATCCCATTCAGGGCTGAGTATTCCAAGGTCTCTCATTCTTTGCACTTTATCC
Source organism: Myodes glareolus (assembly GCF_982192425.1). Classification (NCBI taxonomy): domain Eukaryota; kingdom Metazoa; phylum Chordata; class Mammalia; order Rodentia; family Cricetidae; genus Myodes; species Myodes glareolus. The sequence goes on from NC_142053.1 coordinate 55,518,977, forward strand.
AGTTGTGGGTTTCTATGTTACTTTTCATGTACTAGAAGAAGAAACTGCACTTTCATTTTATTGTTATGCCTTTTTAGCAGAACAATAGTATTTTGTTTTCCCCTAGGTTCATGACCTATCTAGTCCCAGGCACTTGGCCACCTAAGCAGTGTCAGCTTGGGTTCTATCTCTTTGAATGAACCTCAACCACTCTGTGGTTGGTTATTTCCACAATTTTTGTGCCATTATTATACCGGCATAACTTGCTGGCAGATCACCAATGTAGTTTACAGGGTTTGTAACTGGGTGGGTGATTTCCTTTCCCCTCTGATAACACAGAGTACCTACCAATACTGTGGATGCTAGTCAGTAGTGATGAAAGTTCTAATTAGTCAACAGCTCTACTTCTCTGTCTTCAATGAGATATGAAAGTGTTGTCTTTAGCAATATGGCCTTAACATCAGTCTATGGACAATAACCAATCGCCTTGGCTAAAGCTTGAGATGTTGGAGGGCTTCTATGGGGCCACTTTGGCTCATGACTCAACTAGATGTAACATAGTCCTGACATAGGAGGTTTCAATTTATGTCTCTAGTGTTGGAAATGATGAAAAGATAAAGTGAATAGCATAGTGAATTGTACAGATTCTTGCAATTTAAAATAGTAGAAGAATAACAACGAACCCCCAAGAAAATAACAGCAACAACAAAATACCCTAATTTTAGGAATACAGAAAATGACCCTCTGGTTCTATGCCCCATTTTTATTTATAAAGGGCTATCTGTTTTCTTGCTGTTCAGTCTTTTGAATTCTTTGTATGTTCTGGGTATCAGTTCTCTGTCAGATGTGTAATTGGTAAGGATTTTGTTTCATTCTGTAGGCTGCTTCTTTGCTTGAATGATGATGCCCTTTTCTGTACAGAAGAAAGTTTTATAAGGTTAACTTACAATTGTTAGTCTTAATGTCTATGCTACTGAAGTCCTGTTCAGAAAGTCCTTTCCTGTGTAAGTTCAAATGTATTCCCTTCTTTCTCTTCTATTAGATTCAAGAGATCAGATCATTTAAAAATAGTGTTTCCTTCTGTTAGTTTTTTATATTTTTTCTTATTTGAGATTATAATATAATTACATTTCTCCCTTCATTTTCCTCCTCTCAAACTCTCCAATATATGCCTCTTTGCTCTCTTTCAAATTTATGTCATATTTTGTCACTGTTATTAAATACCGATAATATATTAAATCTTAATATGTAAAATTTAATATATTAAATATTATTAATTATATATTAGAACTCTAACCCTCTTAGTAGGCATAATGCTATTTATATTTATGTTTTCAGGGCTCACCATTTTGTATTGGACAAACAATTGTGGGACTTTTCCCTGGTGATGATTATTTCTCCCAAACTTAGCATCCCTTAATTGTCTGTAGTTCTTTGAGTAGCTTTGAGTAGGGTTGAGACCTCAGGGGTTTTCCCACATCCACTTTGGCATGCATATTGGTATAGGTATCTAGTTTTTTGTTCAAAGATTTATTTAATTATGTAACAATATTCTGTCTTCTTGTATGCCTACAGGCTAGAAGAGGATACCAGATCTCATTACAGATGTTTGTGAGCCACCAAGTGGTAGCTGGAAATTGAATTCAGGACCTTTGAAAGAGCAGGCAGTGCTCTTAACCACTGAGTCATCTCTCCAGCACCAGGTATCTGGTCTTACGTTGAGGTCCTTGTTCCATTTGGAGTTGTTTCATATAGGCTGATAGATTTGAACCTATTTTTATACTTCTATTTGCAGCTAACCAACTTGACCAACACCATTTGTTGAAGATGCTGGGTTTTTCCAGCATGTGTTTTTGGCTTATTTGTAAAAATCAAGGGTCCATAGGTATGTGGATTCTTAACACTGTCTTCAATACAATTCCATTGATCAATGTGTCTACTTTTATATCAATAACATGCTGTTTTTATTACTATATCTCTGCAATATGATTTGAGATCAGGAATGATAATTCTTCCAGCAGTTCTTATTATTAATATTTTTTGCAATCATAAGTTATTTTGAACTTCCATACAAACTTTAAGGTTATTTCTTTCAAATTTATGAAGAACTGTATTGGAATTTTGATGATTGCATTGAATCTGTAGATTGCATTTAGTAGGATGGCCATTTCACAATATTTTTCCTGTAAGTCCATTAGCACAGAAGTCTTTCCATCTTTTAATGTCTTTTTCAATTTTTATTTTCAATATCTTAAAGTTTTTATTATGTAAGTCTTTTACTCACTTGGTTAGAGTTATTCCAAGATTATACAATAAAATTTAGGTTATTGTGAAAGGTATTCTTTGCTTGCCTGATTTCCTTCTCAGTGTCTTAGTCATTTGTATACAGGAATGGTACTGATTTTTTGTGTTAATTTTGTGTCTTTTTATTATGCTGAAATTGTTTATCAGTAGTAGGAGAATATTTCAGTCATGGACTAAGGTAAATTATCTGGGGGTGTTTGCATCAGTTAGGCAACTTTCCCAATCATTATACTTTGAAGTTTCACATTGTGATGAACAACTGTCTTTTAAGTCTTTTAGGGCCCAAGTCTTCTTGGAGAATAGGTTCATTTTTATTTTCTACCTGATGTTGGTCTTTTTAAAATTCTCTTATGATTTGCTATATACACTGACAGGGAAATTATTGCATTTTCCCAACTTCCATGGGAGATTTTTCCCATGCTTCAATGTTGTTTGGGGAAAATCCATTCTGATTGCTTTTATATAGAGACTAAAAATTTGGCAGAAATAGTAGTGGTAATTGAACAACAAAACCATTGTGTAAAATGTCTCCTTAGCTTACTGTGCACATAATTATTTTTAAATCTGTCACTAATTTTCTGGCTTTTCCAGGCAAATATAACTTTAATTCATGAGCAACTCCTGGAATTCTATTAGCTATCAGAGATGCCAGGTGTTACAGAAGAATGATAGATTAATTTTTACATTTTAATTAAAATATAATTATATTATTTCCCCCTCCTCTTTCTTCCTTTCCATCTCTTATATTTCCCCTCCCTTGAACCCATTCATGACTCTCACCTCACTCCCTCTCAGATCCATAGTATTTCTTTTATTGTTACTGTTATACACATATATGAATGCATAAATATATAAATATAAGCACAGTTTAAAGATATTGTTTTGTGACATGGATAACGCTTTCTCCCAAATTTAGTTTTCTACCTAGTTCCTCTAGATTTTATTTTTATGGGACTTGTAATTTGGGGGGAGGGTTTTGTATCTAGGAATTTAACTTTCTGGATTATAATATTTTAGAATTTTAGTCTTCAGTAATTTTGATCTTTGGAGATCTCAACATTGATAATTATGGTAGTTGGTTTTCTATCTAGATTATGATTGATATAATCTCTTTTCTTCTTCCTTACCCTTTTCGTAAAGTTCAGAAGTATTATGTACATTTTCACTATTGTACAATACTACTTATTCCCTTTACAAAAGAAAACTGCTCCTAGTAAAAACAACTTTCCTACTCTCTTCCCATAGTACATGATTACCATCATTCTATTTTCTGTCTCTATTTTAGGTACCTGGTATAAGTGAGCTTATACACCATTTGTCTTTTTGTCTCTGACTTATTTCATTTATTATGTCTTCAAGGTACATTCACGTTGTAGCATATGTCATTCTTTATAAGATTAAATAATACTACCTTTTATATGTATATTATGTATCCTATATTTTCTCCATCCATCCATCCATCCAGTCAGCCAGCCAGGAATCCACTTATTCACTGGCATTTGGGTTGTTTATATCATTTGGCTATTGTGAATTATTCTGTTGTGAATGTGGGTACATAACTATCTGAGATTCTGCTTTAAACATTTTTTTGTGCATATACTCTGCTAGTGGAATTGAATTATGGGATAATTCTACATTTATTCTTTCAGAAATTTTCATATTATTTTCACACAGAACTTGTATTAGTTTACATCTTCTTCACCAGTTAGAAAGAGTTCAAGTTTATTCACATTTTCCAACCATTATCAAGATTTCCTACTTTGTATTTTTAAAATAATAGCCAACTTTGCATATTTTAGATACTAATTCCTCATCAGAGGAACAGTTAGCAAAGTTTTTCTCCCATTCTGTAGTCTTTCTCTTCACTCGATGGACAGTTTCCTTTGCATTACAAAAACTTTTTTATTTTGTGAGGTCCCATTTGTTGATTGTTGGGCTTATTTTTGGAGTGGCCGGAGTGTCATTTAGAAAGTAACTGTCTGTATTTAGGATACTCCTTACTTTTCCTTCTATCTTTACATTTTTAGTATTCACGTTGAAGTCTTTTATTCATCTGGAGTTGATTTTTGCATAGGGTGCAAGATAAGGTCTCGTTTGATTCTTCTACATGTAAACATAGAGTTTTCCCAACATCATTTCTTTTTTGTTAATTGAAAAGAAATATTTCTCAAACAAAATATTTTGATCATGGTTTCCTCTCCCTCATCTCTTCCTAGTTCTTTTCCATCTCCCCAATTATCCAACTCCATATCTTCTTTCTCTTTCTTTAGAAAACAAATAGGCAGGCAGACAAACAAACACACAAACCACAGAACAAACAGGAAAAAACAGTGCAAAAGCACGAGAAGCACATATAAATTCAGATACATACACAGGTTCACACAGAAATTCTGTAATAAAAAAATAAGAACCTACAAGTAATAAGCAAAAGATCAGAAAGGTAAAAAAAAGGCCAAACAAAGCATTACGAGAGAAATATAACAAAAGTTACCATTGCATTCCTTTTCTATTCCCCATCTACCACTGATATGTGATTCCTCTCTGTGTACTGTTTATTTGTTTTATTATCATTGGTTAATAAGGAAGTTGCTTTAGCCTATGGAAGGGCAGAAAATAATAAAGTAGGAAATCCAAGCAGAGATATAGGAGGAAAGACGGTGGAGTCAGGGAAACACCATGCATCCTCCCAAGAAGCAAGAGGTAGTAAACAATAACCCTCATGGTAAAATATAAAAGAATAGGAATGGGTTATTTTAAGATGCAAGAACTAGCTAGAAGTATGCCTGAGCCATTGGCCAAACAGTGCTATAATTAATATAATTCCTGTGTGATTATTCAGGTCTAGGCAGCAGGGAAATGAAGGCACAGTCTCTATGGTTTGTAAACCCAGTGAGACTTCATTAGAGAAAATTTCTCCTTTGTGAGTAGTTGACACTTGGAGACAGTTTCTTGCTAGGGTTGGGGCTTGGATCCACTTTCCCTCCCAGTGCTGAGATTCCATCTAGTGTAGACCTGAGCAGACCCTGTGTATGCTGCCTCGGTCTCTGTGAATTCATATATCTAGCATAATTTCTTGAATATTTGAGGATGGTGTCTTTTCTTCAAGTGTAGGTTTTGGTTTTTGGCCTCTTTGTCAAAAAACTTATTCAAAAAGTTGGGTGTAGTTATTTGTTTATCTATCTAGATCTTCAATTGTACTCTGTTGATCTAACTGTTTGTTTTGAAATAAAAAGTAAATCGAAAGTAAACAAATGTAAGGTTCTATGGACTGAACAGAAATTTTTCAAAAGAAAACATACAAATGTCTCATAAACATTTTTAAGTATCCAACATCAGCAGCCATCTGGGAAACACAAGTTAAAATTGTTTTGCAACTCCATTTCATCTCGGTCAGAATGGCTAATAACAGGAAAACAAATGACAACAAATTCTGTCAAATATGTGAAGAAAGAAGGACTTATTTACTGTTGATAGGAATGTGTAGTGATATTTTATGTTTTAACAAATAAAGCTTGCCTGAAGATTAGAGTGCAAAGCTAAGCCACTAGAGGCCAGAGAGTGATGGCACACACTTTTAATCCTAGGACCCAGGACTCAGGGGACAGAGGCAGAGGAATCTCTGTTAGTTCAAGGCCACCCTGGGTTATACAAGATTGGATGTATTTAAAAGAGAAACAGAGTTCACACAAAAGGTGATCTAAGCACTTGGGATCCCACACCTTTAATCCCAGCACTAGAGAGTTAGAGACAGCAGTGATATGGCTGAGCATAGAGAGGAATATAAGGTGGAAGGAGACAGAAGCCCAGGGCAGCCTGAGGTTTGGTGGAGAAAGTTTTCAGTCTGAGGATTGCCCTTCCAGTTAGAGGATGAAGCCTGAAGAGACAGACTGAGGATAGGATCACTCCTTTTGTCTGAGTATTGGTAGAGGTAAAAGAACTCTCTAGTGTCTGGCCACTCTGCTTCTCTGATCTTCAGCATTAATGCCTATATCTGACTCTTGGTGTAGGAGGGTCTTCTGTCTATGTGTTACTTTCATTGGTTAAATAAAGAAACTGCCTTGGCCTTTTGATAGGCTAGCCCTTAGGTGGGTAGAGTAGACAGAACAGAATTCTGGGAGAAAGAAAACAGAGTCAGGCAGACATCATGTCTCTTCTCTCTGAGATGGATGCTGGTTAGACTCATGCTGGTAAGCCACAGTCAAGTGGCGGTACACATTAATGGGGATGGGTTAGTCTAATATGTGAGAGTTAACCAATAAGAGGCTAAAAATAATGGCCCAGGCAGTGTTTAAATAAATACAGTTTCCATGTAATTATTTCGGGTGTAAACTAGCCGTATGGCCAGGCACCGGAAACACAGCCCGCTGCCCTCTTTACAACAGACTCTGAAAAAAGTTTTATTATTGATACCAGTTAGAATTCTGCTGTGGGAACTCCTTCAGCAAGTAGCCTTTAAGATACAAGCCCACTTAGGCATGGTCTCTTATACTATACATGCAGCAGTAAAGCTTTTACTTGCTCTCTCTCTCCACTGCTGGATTCGGTTCCTGTTCTCCATTCATGCAGAAGATTGTGATCTGTTAGTCTATCCCTGAAGAAAGAAGTCTTTATTATACCCAATTCTGACCTAGTGTGGTATTACTTTATAGTGTCCATCTTCAGAATTCGTGCTACAGGAATGTAAATTGGTACAGCCAATTTACTATAGAAATTAGTGTAGAAGTTTCTAAAAATGCCAAAAATAGAACTCTCATATGACACAACTCTACCACCCAAAGAACTCCATACTTTATGACAGAGATGCCTGCAGACCCTTGCCCCTTGATACTTTATTCTAAATACCCAGGCAATGCAATAAGCCTAAATGTCCCCCAACAGATGAGTGAAGAATGTCATTCATATATGCAATTTAGCTATAAAATTAAATTATCAAATTTGAAGAAAAATGGATAGAACTGGAAAATACTATGTGATGAAACACATACCCAGAGAGACAAATTCCATATATTCTCTCTCATATACTAATCTTAGGTTTTAATTTTTAGATTCCAGAGTTTACATTCCAATTAGTGTTAGTGAGGAGTCAGGAAGTATTTAAAAAACCATGGAAGAGAGGGGTACATTAAAGTAGCAGACAGTAAAACACACAGACTATGAAAGTAGAGGAATAGAATACTAAGTGTGCACAGATTTAAACAGGCATAGAGGCAAGGGGGATGGGAAAAACTTAGAATGGGAAAAGCGTTAAGAAACTTAAGGATATATGAAAAAATATTTAGAAACTTACTACTTTATAATAATGCTTAAAAATAAAATAAAAAAGAAAGATCCTGGAAGAGAGGTAAATTGCATGGGTAGGTAATATTGCTTACAGAAATCATCATTTTTAAATAAAAATCCTAGTTCTAGGTATAGGATAATCCTCTAATGAGTTGTTGATCAGGGTAGCCTCAGAGACTCCTGAAACAACACAGGCTTTTTTCATTTCTTGTTGTTGCTTGTTCATACTAGTTGGTATGAACATTGTTGAAGACATCATATGTTGTGACTACAGAACTCAGATAAATCAAACTAAAGGTAAGTTGGAAGACTCTTTCCTACTGGCTAACATGTACAGTGTCTGAAGGTGTTATACAGACTTCTGGGGAGATTTATTATTAGCAGTCTTACCCAGCTATGGACTCTGCATGCCACAATACTGGCCCGCCAGGAAATACCCACTGATGGAAGCAGTAATGGCTGACTGTCCTCTGGTTAGCAACCAGTTTCGAATTGAATTTGAGGCCTGCTCAATGGGAGAGAGTACCTAGTGCTGTAAATATTGTCAGAATCTATAACTGGGTGGTCATAGGTTCTAGGAGGAATCCACTACTGTTCTTTTGCTAAATAAACTTATCATCCAACTGCCTTGTAAATATTAATTTGTCTGCTGGTAGACCAGTGTTAACTCTCAGCCTGGGCAGACCTTTCTGTAGTTGGCAGTGGCTAACACAGAAACTGATACTTAGCTGAGAATAAATGAGATGAAGTTTAGTGTTGAGCTCCAAATAGAATATCTATTTCACACCTCCCTCCAAGGTTGAGGGAACATCATAGAAAAAAAGGAGAAAGAATGTAATAGTCAGAGGATGGGGAAGAGTGCTAGTAAATGCTGTAGCTATGAAATGGCACTTGCAATTAAGGACACAGAGCACTTATGGACGCCTCCACATGGTCTGCACAAGGTTAGGCCCTTCAACATTCTATCATTGAAAGATGAGGTATCTACAAGCCCCAACCTTTTCCTGAGGAGATTTAGGCAGTTTATGGTTGCCAGATGTTGGAGTGTCGTTTTCTTCATAGGATAGCCACTGTTAAGTTGTCTGTATTCTAGTGAATAAGTTCCTACCCAAACTCATACAAAGAACTCTAAATTCAGTAGGTGAAAGAAAGAGAATGGGGAGACGTGATGGGCTTAGATGCAGAAGAAAGGGAAAGCAAGAGTCATGGGATAATTAAAATCAGTAATACATGTAGTAAATAATTATAAAGATTATATATAATGCAATATATAATTATACTAATAATCACATACATGTATTTGAAATTGTAAAAAAGTAATAGACATCCTAAGGGATGTCTCATTGTCATTAGAATTGCCTTTCTCTAATGACTAGTGATGCTGAACTTCTTTTTATGAGGTCATGGACTGTTTTTATATTTTCTTAGGAGCCTGACTATTCAAGTTCTTTTCCTATTTTTGATCTTTATTCAGACGCATTTTAAACCTGCCCACTTTTTGCCTATTTTTTTGAATTGTATTGTTTCCTTACTGTTCAGTGAAAGGCATTGTGTGTGTGATATTAATATTGTATCAAACACATTACTTGCAAATATTATCTCCTGTTTTGTAGGTTGACCTCTATTGAGTGTCCTTTGATGCACAAAAGTTTTACATTTAATCAAGTCCAGCATCCATTTTTGCTTCTGTTTTTGCTGTCACATCCAAGAAATTTATTACCAAATTCAATGCCCCGAAGTTCCCCCATTTAATACCAATAGCTTTATAATTTTGGCCCTTAGATTTAGGTATTGTTCCATTTGGTTTTACTTTTGCATATAACTAATGGTGAGTTCAACTTCATTATTTTGTATGTAGCTATTTATTTTATTTATTTTCCTCAGAGGTGTTTGTTGAAATGCCTATACTTTCTTGCTGAATGGCCTTGACTCTTGTCAAAAATCTTTTTTTTAAATTTTTGATTATATAAGCAAGGATTGATTTATTAACTCTGTGTCTACACATGAATGTAAGTGTGTGCACATACACATACATGCATTTGACATTGGGTGTCTTTCTCAATAGTTTCCCTACCTCATTTTATTTTATTTTGAGACAGGGCCTCTTACTGAACCTTGGGCTCACTGACTGGCTGGTCGGCAAGACCAATGATCTTTCTGTCTCCAGTGCTGAGATTATAGGGATAAAACACAGCACTTAGTTATTTGCATGCATGCTGGAAATTGAAGTCAGATACTAATATGGTGTGGGAGAATTGTCTGTATTCTGTCAATCATGTTTTAAATAAATGCTGATTGGCCCGGCAGAAAGTATAGGCAGGAAAACCAGACAGGAATTAGAGGTGGAGCAAAAAGAATAGGAGTATTCTGGGAAGCAGGAAGCTCGCTCCATAGTTCTGCCCAGACTACCAGAGAGGCCAGATGTAAGCTGTCCTGCTGAGAAAGGTACTGAGCCGTGTGGCTAACATAGATAAAAATAATGGGCTAACATAAGTTATAAGAGCTAATAGGTAGTCTGAGCTAATGGGCCAATCAGTTTATAATCTTATGGAGTCCTCTGTGTGATTTTCCTTTGGGGCATGTCGGTTGTGGGGTACTGGGCTGGTCAGAAACCCCAACAAGCAGGCCCCTTCGTGTTACATTAATGCTTGTACATTTTATTGACTGAGTCATCTTTCCAGTCCTTATATACGGGGTTTTTATTCTGTTGTGCTGGTATATATGACCATCATTCTAATTTGATCACTGCAACTTTGTTATCAGATTTTAATTCAGAAACCATGATACTTTCAAAATTTGTTCTATTTTATTTAGGATTAATTCTGCTGTTTGAGATTCTGTGTGATTTTTGGATGGATTTGTGCACTGTGATTTTAATAAGGATTGCATTGAGTCTATGTGGGCTTCTTTTTGTCAACTTGGTGCAAACTACCTGGGAAGAGGGAACCCAATTCAGAAATTCTTTCCATTAGATTGACCTGTGAGTATTTCTGTGAGGCATTTCCTGATTAATAATTGATGTGGGAGGGCCCAGTCCCTTTGGAGCGGTGCCACCTCTGGACAAGTGGTCTTAGATTGTACAATAGAGTGATAAAAAAGAAGATGCTTCTCATAGGCAGGACATACATTCACACTGTTATGCATATCATCAGTTCACTATTTCTGAAGGCTATTCTGTTGCAAAAAAACACCATATTATTTCACCCTCTCATTAATTAAAGGATATTGTGTTGTTTCCAGTTTGAGGCTACTATAGATAAAACAGACATAAGCATTAAAAGGGAAGAAAGCAAGCCAAGGAAGTCATGGGGAGGAAGCAAGTGAACACTGTTCCTTTGTGATCTGTTTCAGATCGTGCCTTGAGTTCCTGCCTTGACTTCGCTCCATGTTGGACCTGTAAACCAAAGAAACTCTTCCTCTCCAAGTTGCTTTTGGTCATGGTGTTTATCACAGCAACAGAAAGCAAACTAGAGCAGAGTCTGGAGAACAATTTGGGTAGAATTAAAATCTTAAAAATATTAAATTTTTTAATTTACCAATGTGGATATCCTGCTATTAATTTTTCTTAATTACTTGTAGCACCATTTTATAACTTTCAGTGTCTTTCACCTGGTAGGTTAAGTTTATTCTTAAGTATTTTATTATTTTATTTTTGATATTATTTTTTAAATTTCTTTTTTGGATTGTTATTTGGTATTGTAAAGAAACACAATGGGCTCTATGTATTGATTTTGTAGTTTGTAATTTTGCTAAATTAATATATTAGTTCTTACAGATCACAATTTGGCCTTCATTTTGTGCTACTTTTGTATGCCTCAGTTTTCTTATCCATGAAATGGTGTTAATGACAGTGTCTAATTCATAGGCTTCACATCAGGATTATATGAGATCATCTACATATCAAGAATAGTATCTGGCTCATAGTACTCATTTAATAAGTATTTTTGCATTACTTTGTATTTTACATGAAAGGGATGAAACTAAGACATAATTATACTTTTACAAGCATCATTGTATAAGACAAAGTGAAATTTAAAAACAAATCAATTTAAAGAAGAATTTCAAGGGAATTAAAGTACACATACTCCATGAGAATAAATTAATGATAAGACATCTGTATTTATGCATTCATAGACGTACTGTTGTTAATGTTTTAGTCCCATCTAATAACTTAACAGAGTCAATAGAATCCCTATTAAAAGTGCAATGATTTTATTTTGCAAACTTCTAATATTTGGAAAGTAACAGATGCTTTAAATATATCAAACTATGGCCTGTCACCCAAAAGACTACTTTTTGAAAAGCAGTAAATTGTGAAGCTTTACATTTTGTTGTTCCCTTTTCTTTCCCTATAAATGTTTCAATGATGTTAGAGCATTTTTTTCATCATAACTTTCCCTTTCTTTGTCTACCTAAGTGAAAACTAACTCTTAGAAAAGACATTTGGGTTGAAAGTTAAATGAAAAACCCATGTCACCATATTGCCCCTCACCACCTCCACCCTACACACATAAAACATGCATTGAGCAGTGAAAAGTATTATACTCCTCCAACTTGGAGAATGGATGGTACCAAGTCTCTTGAAGTATTCCTGGTTATTAGCCTGGTTTGGAATTTGGAGTGTGGTGCGGGAAAATTGTTTGTATTCTGTCAATCATGTTTTAAATAAATGCTGATTGGCCAGGCAGGAGGTGTAGGTGGGAAAACCAGACAGGAAGTGAAAATGATGCAAAGAGAGCAGGAGAATTCTGGGGAGGAGAAAGTTGATTCCTCCCACTCCTGCCCAGATCACCAAAGCAGCAGGATGTGATCTGCCAGCTGGAAAAGGTACAGAGCCACATGGCTAAAATAGATCAGAAAAATGGGTTAATCAAGATGTGAGAGTTAACCAGTAAGAAGCCTGACCTAATGGGCCAATCAGCATTATAACTTATAGAGATCTCTTGTGTGATTTTACTCTGGGACTAAACAGTTGGGGGGCCGGGCAGGACAGAAACCCCCAAACAAACAGGCTCCTTCTCATGTTACAGGAGTGTGATGGATGCAAGCGTTTAGATACTGAGACTATTCAGGTGCCAGAAGCAGTGACATATGGAGCAGGAGGTGGGAGTAACAAAACTCTTCCCTAATTATTTTAAAATATTGTCTCTGATCTCTCTTTTACAAAATTTTATAAATGCTATTACAAAAAGCCTTACAAATAAATAAAAACATCACACACCAAAATTAACCAGACCTAAAGTCTATGCTACTAAATGAATTTTTACACAGTAAAGCATGCATTCAGAAGGGTAGAGGTGGAGTTTCACATCAAATTATGCACTTGCAATATTGATATATGCCATGCACGTATCCACCACCAAACCCAAAAGATTTATGACAGAATTAGAACTAAGAAATCAATTGGCTTTATATTTTCTTTCATAACTCATGCCCATTATATATATTCATTAATCACTCTTGTATATAGTCTTTCTTGTCCTCTTTTTTTCAAGTTATATATATATGTACATCTGTTGAATTTCAGGTGTTGAATAATGTGGACTTGTTTCACAATTACGAAATGAAGAGGCTCATCTCATCTCTAGTATGAGACTCTCATGCCCTTGTTTTAAGAAAGCACAATAATCATGAAAAGAGGTTTATGTTATATTAAATGTAGGCTCAAACCAAACTAGTTTCTAGTTCCTAAAACTTCCATGGTTTCTTTTTGGAGGGCTATTTTCTGGATAAACATAGGTGATGGCATGAGTGTAACCCCCTGAATTCAATATTTGATTATGATTAGAGGACCATTCTTGTCACGCTGAGAACAACATTATTTTATTCCATGAACCTCTTTTAAATTTTATTATCCAAATAATTATCTTTTGAAATGCTGCTCTTGTACTTGTCCATTTTCTCATTTTTGATGGTTGATTTATATAACTTGGGAAGGACATCACTTGATGATGAGCTTATGAATTATTTGAGAAGTTCTTCAAGATCCTTTACCTGCTTGTATTTTTTGTTTTCATTTTGGCAAAAGTTTGTATTTTTAATTGCATAATTTCACTGTGCATTGTTAGACATTTACAGGAAAGAGAGATAATTGCCAGATATGCTGGTAAGCCACAACCTCATGGCAATACACAGATGAATAGAAATGGGTTTATTTAAGATGTAAGTTACTTAATAAGAATCCTGAGCTAATAGACCAAGCAGTGTTGTAATTAATATAGTTTCCGTGTTATTATTTGGATCTGAGTGACCGGGAAAAGAATGAGAAGCCTCTGTTTACAGAAATGGATGTAATTAGGTACCAGTGGTATTCAATAAGTGATATTTAAATAGGACTCAATTTTATTATGATATATAAAACTTTGTTCCTTCTAGTGATTTTTTTAAAAAAATCAGTAGATGCCAACATTGTAAATCTCAATAATGCATGAGAAAGAATACCGACAACATCAGTGAACCAGATCATTACATGGTTTAAACTCAGTTTAAGGTAAACCCATCTCTACCTGAAGCCATTGCAAAATGGGCTTACAGTGGTTACTTAATAAAGAAAAGACACTCAGGAAAACACTCTTCAGACTATAGCTGGTTAAATCAGGCTATACAATGTATGACGGGTATGAAATTTCAATTCAGCTTGTACGCCAGTTTCATAGGTACTGGCAGAAGATGTGAAATTTTTCTGAGTTAGACAGAAAAGATTTTATTAGTCGTAACACAGAAAACATCAAGAACTTCATATTCCTGACAGATCTCTGTGACCATTCATGGAGTGGGTAACTAAGGTGGTAGCTATGAACATGGTCAGATCACACAAAAGCTCAGGTGTAGCACAAGAAAGATATTGGGGTTCAAGCTGAAGATCAGAAAGACAAAGCAGCCAAACCACTAGAGAGTTTTCACTTCTATCAAGGCTCAGACAAACAAAGGGGTGGTCCTGTCCTCAACATGACTGCAGACTGCAATGCTCTCCACCAAACCTCAGACAACAATGAGCTCCTATCTCCTCCTGCCTTATAGACCTCTCTCCACCCAGTCATTTCACTCCTGTCTCTACCTCCCTAGTGCTGGGATTAAAGGTGTGTGCCACCACTCCCTGACCTCTAGTGATTTAGTTCTGCACTTTGATCTTCAGGCAAGCTTTATTTATTAAAACACAAATAAAATAACATTATACTCAGGAACCCTAAAACTTAAAGAAGCCAAATCTTTTACTATTTGATGTATATATTACCTTTGGTCTGGAAGTAAACATCATACATACATACATGCATACATGTACACATTTACACATGTACACATACACACACATAGTGTTTCTTTACCTAGCCACCCCATTAATGAAAGGAAGAGTACTACTCGAGAGTTATAGGAATGGCCAAATATATAATATTCAACATTATACAGAGGATATCCACAATATATTAGCCACATATCATAATGATCCAGGGGAAGAGATCACTGGATACTTTGCAGGGCCATGTGCAATTGCACCAACAGCAGAGTTAAAAAACAGAGGTAGTCAAAAGCAATCTATAGATTCAACGCAATTCCCATCAAAATCCCATCAAACTTCTTCACAGACCTTGAGAGAACAATAATCAAATTTATATGGCAAAACAAAAAACCCAGGATAGCCAAAACAATCTTATACAATAAAGGAACTTCTGGAGGCATTACCATCCCTGACTTCAAACTCTATTACAGAGCAACAGTATTGAAAACAGCTTGGTATTGGCATAACAACAGAGAAGTCGACATATGGAATCGAATAGAAGACCCGGGTATTAACCCACAAACATATGAACACCTGATATTTGACAAGGGAGCTAAAGGCATACAATGGAAGAAGGAAAGCATCTTTAACAAATGGTGCTGGCATAACTGGATGTCAACCTGTAGAAGAATGAAAATAGATCCATATCTATCACCATGCACAAAACTCAAGTCCAAATTGATTAAAGACCTCAACATTAATATGACCACTTTGAAACTGATAGAAGAGAAAGTGGGAAGTAGTCTACAAGATATAGGCACAGGAGACCAGTTCCTAAGCAGAACCCCAGGAGCTCAGACAATAAGAGAAGCAATGAATAAATGGGACCTCCTGAAACTGAGAAGCTTCTGTAAAGCAAAGGACACTGTCAGTAAGACTAAAAGGCTACCTTCCGACTGGGAGAAGATCTTCACAAATCCCTCATCAGACAAAGGTCTGATCTCCAAAATATGCAAAGAACTCAAGAAACTAGACACTAAAAGTCTAACTAACCCAATTAAAAAATGGGGTACTGAACTGAACAGAGAATTCACAACAGATGAACTCCGAATGGCCAAAAGGCACTTAAGGTCATGCTCAACCTCCTTAGCGATCAGGGAAATGCAAATCAAAACCACTTTGAGATACCATCTTACACCTGTCAGAATAGCTAAAGTCAAAAACACCAATGATAGCCTATGCTGGAGAGGATGTGGGGTGAGGGGAACACTCATCCATTGTTGGTGGGAATGCAAACTCGTGCAGCCACTGTGGAAATCAGTGTGGCGGTTTCTCAGGAGACTGGGAGTCAACCTCCCTCAGGACCCAGCAATTCCACTCTTGGGTATATACCCTAGAGATTCCCTAACATACTACAAAAGCATTTGTTCTACTATGTTCATAGCAGCACTATTTGTAATAGCCAGAACCTGGAAACAGCCTAGGTGCCCCTCAATAGAAGAATGGTTTAAAAAGGTGTGGAACATATACACATTAGAGTTTTACTCAGCGGTAAAAAACAATGACATCTTGAATTTTGCATGCAAATGGATGGAAATAGAAAATGCTTTACTGAGTGAGGTAAGCCAGACCCAAAAAGAGGAACACGGTATGTATTCACTCATAAGTGGATTCTAACCATAATTAAAGGTCTTTGAGCCTATTATTCGTGATCCTAGAGAAGCTAAATAAGAAGATAAACCTGATGAAGATTATTTAGCTACCCGCCAGGAGGTAGGAAATAGACAAGAGTCCCAGGTAACCTCGGGTGCATGGGGGGGGTGGGAGGGTTGTTGGAAGGGGAGAGGGTTAGAGAGAAGGGAGTAGGGGAGGAATGGGGAAAGCTCGGTGGCCTGGGAGGGGGAGTGAGGAAGGATGAATATGGGATCAGGGAAGATTATATTTCAAATAAGGGAGTCATTTTAAGGTTTACAGGAGACTTGATTATATATGGGATCCCAGGTCCAAGGAGAGATCCCCAGATTGTCCTCTGGACAGAGGAGAGGGTGCTTGAACCGGCCGTGGCCCATAACCATACTGATGTATATTTTGCTTATCACCATAGATCCTTCAACTGGCGAAGGACGGTGATATAGATGGAGACCCACATTGGAGCACCGGACTGAGTCCCCCAAGGTCCAAATGAGGAGCAGAAGGAGGAAGAACATGAAAAAGAAAATCAGGACTGCGAGGGATGCTATCACCCACTGATACAAGGGAACGGATCTAATGAGAGTTTACCAAGGCCAGTTGGACTGGGACTGAAGAGGACGTGATCTAACCAGATTCTCGGAATTTGGCCGGATTCTCTGAATGTGGCTGGCCCGAAGTCTTTCTGAAAAGCCATTGACTATGATACTGGGACTTGTTTCCTCTGCATATACTGGATTTTGGGGATCCAGTCTGTTTGGATACTCACCTGCCTGGACCTGGAGGGAGGGGGGAGGAGCTTGGACTTCCCACAGGGCAGGAAACCCTGACTGCCCTAAGGGACGAAGAGGGAGGAGGAGAGGGAGTGGGGGGAGTGGGAGGGTGTTGGGAAGAGGGGCGGAAATGGAAAAAAAAACAGAGGTAGTGAGATTCAAACTTTGTAGTAGAATAAAGTTGGGGGGCCTTCTGGTGGAGAGCAGAATTGGTTGTTGGAATAATTCTGCAAGATGGTAATGAACTGAAACCTGCTATTCAAAGGTAAGCAGCAATGGTTTTCTTGTTTCCTTTGTAAAGGGGGATGTTTGGAAAATCTTATGATCAGAATAGAATAGAAGAAAAATTTATACCGTACTGCGTAATAAACAGATCTCTTTGTCATGGAGAAAGAAGCGATTTTTGTCTTTCATAACAGTTTACAATACAAATATTCTCCAAATATAGTTAGGATATCTGCTGGTATGAGAAGTGGAAATATGAGAGACCTGTGGATAATCGGCTTCCAACACATTGTCAACAAGATTGAAAGACAGTGCATTTTAATTAGGATAATATTAAAATAAAAGTCACAGAAAATACAACCATTTGGATAAGCTGGGCAATAGTTGTATAGTTCTTAATAATGATGGTTAAGGGCAAACTGTACAATGAACCTTTTAATATAATAGTTTATAAATTCTTGGAGAATTTCCTTCAATATATTCTGATCATACTCCTTCCCTCTCCTTAACCTTTCCCAATCCACCTTTAAACTCCCCATCCACTCCCGACTTTCTGTCTTCTTCTTCTTTTTTTAAAGAATTCACTGTTTTCAGTTTTGCTGTTCATATATTCATTGGTGTGGGCTCATCCACTGAAGTGTGGGTGACCTACAAGTGGCCAAACCCTTAAAAGAAAACCAAATTCAAGTTTCCCTCCTCCAGAAGTCACAATTGTCTATACCTTTTAAAAGGGTGGAGACTCATGAACCCCTCTCCTCCTCCATGCTGGAATGTTGACTGATTTGATCTTGTGCAGGTCTTGTGGGGGCAACCACAGCTGCTGTGGATTCATTACAGCAGAGGGCCTGTAATGTCCAGACGACACAATTTCCATTTTGTCCTCTTAAACTTCTGGCTCTTACTCTCTACTGCCTTTCCACAACGGCCCCTAAGCTTTGTGAGTATGTGATGGTTAGGTTTTTAGTTTCATTTTTTTTTTTAATTTTTAAATTTTTTTTATTAATTTATAAAAATTTCCACTTCTGCCCCTCCTCCCAATACCCTCCCACTCCCCCCACTCCCTCTCTTCCTCCCTCTCCTGTCCTAAGAGCAGTCAGGGTTTCCTGCCCTGTGGGGAGTTCAAGTTCCTCCCCCCTCCCTCCAGGTCTAGGAAGGTGAGCATCCAAACAGACTAGGATCCCAAAAAGCCAGTACATGCAGACGAAACAAGTCCCAGTGACATTATCAGTGGCTTCTCAGACAGCCCCCATGTCAGCCACATTCAGAGAATCTGGTTTGATCACATGCTCGTTCAGTCCCAGTCCAGCTGGCTTTGGTGAGCTCTCATTAGATCAGTCCCCTTGTATCAGTGAGTGAACGCACCCCTCGAGGTCCTGACTTCCTTGTTCATGTTCTCCCTCCTTCTGCTCCTCATTTGGACCTTGGGGGCTCAGTCAAGTGCTCCAATGTGGGTCTCTGTCTCTATCTCCATTCATCGTCGGATGAAGGTTCCCTCTGATCCTGACTTCCTTGCTCACGTTCTTCCTCCTTCTGCTTCTCATACGGACATAGGGAGTTAAGTCCAGTGTGCCAATGTGGGTCTCTCTCTCTATCTCCATCCATTGCCAGATGAAGGTTCTATGGTGATATGCAAAATATTCATCAGTATGGTTATGGGCCAAGGCCAGTTCAGGCACCCTCTCCTCTGCTGTCCAGGGAAAAATCTGGGAACCTCTCCTTGGACCTGGGAACCCCTCCAGAATCAAGTCTCTTGCAAACCTTAAAATGACTCCCTTAGTTGAGATATATACTTCCCTGCTCCCATATCCATCCTTCCTCCCTCCCCCCATCCCATTCCCCCAAGCTATCCTCAATCTTCCCCTTCTCCCTTTCTATCTAACCATCTTCCCTCCCCCCCCGCCCTGTGCACACAAGTTTTCCTGGCAATCTTGTCTACTTCCAATATCCAGGAGGATAACTATATGATTTTCTTCAGGTTCACCTTCTTATTTATCTTCTCCAGGATCACGAATTATAGGCTCAAAGACCGTTAATTATGGCTAGAATCCACTTATGAGTGAGTATATACCATATTCCTCTTTTTGTGTGTGGGTTACCTCACTCAGTAAAGCGTTTTCTATTTCCAACCATTTGCATGCAAAATTCAAGATGTCATTGTTTTTTTACCGCTGAGTAAAACTCTAATGTGTATATGTTCTACACCTTCTTTAACCATTCTCTTATTGAGGGGCACCTAGGTTGTTTCCAGGTTCTGGCTATTACAAATAGTGCTGCTATGAACATAGTAGAACAAATGCTTTTATAGTATGATAGGGCATCTCTTGGGTATATTCCCAAGAGCGAAATTGCTGGGTCCTGAGGGAGGTTGACTCCCAGTCTCCTGAGAAACCGCCAAACTGATTTCAACAGTGGCTGCACAAGTTTGCATTCCTACCAACAATGGATGAGTGTTCCCCTCACTCCACATCCTCTCCAGCATAGGCTATCATTGGTGTTTTTGACTTTAGCTATTCTGACGGGTGTAAGATGGTATCTCAAAGTTGTTTTGATTTGCATTTCCCTGATCGCTAAGGAGGTTGAGCATGACCATAAGTGTCTTTTGGCCTTTCGAAGTTCTTCTGTTGAGAATTCTATGTTCAGTTCAGTACCCCATTTTTTAATTGGGCTAATTAGAGTTTTAGTGTCTAGTTTCTTGAGTTCTTTGTGTATTTTGGAGATCAGACCTTTGTCTGATGAGGGGTTGGTGAAGATTTTCTCCCAGTCGGAAGGTAGCCTTTTCGTCTTACTGACAGTGTGCTTTGCTTTACAGAAGCTTCTCAGTTTCAAGACGTCCCATTTATTCATTGATTCTCTTATTGTCTGTGCTACTAGGGTTCTACCTAGGAAGTGGTCTCCTGTGCCTATGGCTTGTAGACTACTTCCCACTTTCTCTTCTATCAGGTTTAAAGTGGTCATATTAATGTTGAGGTCTTTAATCAATTTGGACTTGAGTTTTGTGCATGGTGATAAATATGGATCTACTTTCATTCTTTTACAGGTTGACATCCAGTTATTCCAGCACCATTTGTTAAAGATGCTATCCTTCTTTCATTGTATACCTTTAGCTCCCTTGTCGAAAATCAGGTGTTCATAGGTTTGTGGGTTAAGATCCGTGTCTTCTCAAGAGTCCCAGGTAACCTCGGGTGCATGGGGGAGAGGGAGGGTCGATGGAAGGGGAGAAGGTTAGAGAGAAGGGAGTAGGGGAAGAAAGGGGAAAGCTTGGTGGCCTGGGATGGGGGGGGAGGGAGGAAGGATGAACAAGGGATCAGGGAAGATTATATTTCAACTAAGGGACGAATTTTAGGGTTTACAGGAGACTTGAGTATATATGGGATCCCAGGTCCAAGGAGAGATCCCCCAGATTGCTCTCTGGACAGAGGAGTGGGTGCCTGAATCGGCCGTGGCCCATGTCCATACTGATGTATATTTTGCTTATCACCATAGATCCTGCATCTGACGAAGGATGGCGATACAGTCGGAAACCCACATTGCAGCACGGGACTGAGCCCCCCGAGGTCCAAATGAGGAGCAGAAGGAGGAAGAACATGAAAAACGAAGTCAGTACTGCGAGGGATGCCATCACCCACTGATACAAGGGAACGGATCTGATGAGAGTTTACCAAGGCCAGTTGGACTGGGACTGAAAGAGGACGTGATCTGACCAGACTCTCCGAATTTGGCCGGATTCTCTGACTGTGGCTGACCCGAAGTCTTTCTGAAAAGCCATTGACTATGACACTGGGACCTGTTTCCTCTACATATAATGGATTTTGGGGATCCAGTCTGTTTGGACACTCACCTTCCTGGACCTGGAGGGAGGGGGAAGGAACTGGAACTTCCCACAGGGCAGGAAACCCTGACCGCCCTGGGGGACGAAGAGGGAGGAGGAGGGGGAGGAGGGGGAGTGGGAGGGTGTTGGGAGGGGGGGTGGAAATGGAAACTTTTATAATTTAATAAAATTTACTAAAAAAAAAAAAAAAAAGATCCGTGTCTTCTATTCGATTCCATAGGTCGACTTCTCTGTTGTTATGCCAATGCCAAGCTGTTTTCAATACTGTTGCTCTGTAATAGAGTTTGAGATTAGGGATGGTAATACCTCCAGAAGTTCCTTTATTATATAAGATTGTTTTGGCTATCCTGGGTTTTTTGTTTTTCCATATAAAGTTGATTGTTGTTCTCTCAAGGTCTGTGAAGAATTTTGATGGGATTTTGATGGGGATTGCATTGAATCTATAGATTGCTTTTGGTAGAATTGCCATTTTTACTATGTTGATCCTCCCAATCCAAGAGCAGGGGAGATCTTTCCATTTTCTGGTATCCTCCTCAATTTCTTTCTTCAAAGACTTAAAGTTCTTCTCAAATAGGTCTTTCACTTCCTTGGTCAGAGTTATCCCAAGATATTTTATGCTATTTGTGGCTATTGTGAAAGGTGAAGTTTCTCTGATTTCCCTCCCTGCTTCTTTATCCTTTGTGTATAGGAGGGCAACTGATCTTTTGGCATTTATCTTGTACCATGCCACATTACTAAAGGTGTTTATCAGCTGTAGGAGTTCTTTGGTAGAGTTTTTGGGATCGCTTATGTACACTATCATATCATCTGCAAATAGCGAGAGTTTAAGTTTTTCCTTTCCAATTCAAATCCCCTTGATCCCCTGATGTTGTCTTATTGCTATTGCTAGAACTTCAAGCACTATATTGAAGAGGTATGGGGAGAGTGGACAGCCTTGTCGTGTTCCTGATTTTAGTGAAATGGCTTTGAGTTTCTCTCCATTCAATTTGATGTTAGCTGTCGGCTTGCTGTCAATAGCTTTTATTATATTTAGGTATGATCCTTGTATCCCCAATCTCTTCAACACCTTTATCATAAAGGGGTGTTGAATTTTGTCAAATACTTTTTCAGCATCGAATGAAATGATCATATGTTTTTTTCTTCTAGTTTATTTATATGATGGATTACATTGATAGATTTGCATATGTTGAACTAACCCTGCATCTCTGGGATGAAGCCCACTTGATCATAATGAATAATTTTTCTAATGTGTTCTTGGAATCGGTTTGCCAGTATTTTGTTGAGAATTTTTGCGTCGATGTTCATGAGTGAGATTGACCTGTAATTCTCTTTCTTGGTTGTGTCTTTATGTGGCTTTGGTATCAGGGTAACTGTAGCTTCATAAAAAGAATTTGGTAATGACTCTTCTGTTTCTATATTGCGAAATACATTAAGGAGCATAGGTATTAGCTCTTCCTGGAAGTTCTGGTAGAATTCTGCATTGAAACCATCTGGTCCTGGGCTTTTTTTGGTCGGGAGGTTTTTGATAACAGCTTCTAATTCTTCACGACTAACAGGTCTGTTTAGATTGTTCACCTGGTCTTGATTTAATTTTGGTAAATGGTACTTATCAAAAAACTCTTCCATTTCTTGTACATTTTCCAACTTTGTGGTATATAAGCTTTTGTAGTAAGCTCTAATGATTCTCTGAATTTCCTCTGTGTCTGTGGTTATGTCCCCCTTTTCATTTCTGACCTTATTAATTTGTGTGTTCTCTCTCTGCCATTTGATTAGTTTGGTTTGGGGTTTGTTGATCTTGTTGATTTTCTCCAAGAACCAGCTTTTTGTTTCATTGATTCTTTGGATTGTTTTCTGTGTTTCTATTTTGCTGATTTTAGCCCTCAGTTTGATTATTTCCAGTCTTCTACTCCTCCTGGGTGAGTCTGCTTCTTTTTTTTCCAGAGCTTTCAGGTGTGCTGTTAAGTCTCCAATGTGTACTTTCTCTGTTTTCTTTAATTGGGCACTTGGTGCTATGAAATTTCCTCTTAGCACTGCTTTTATTGTGTCCCATAGGTTTGAGTATATTGTGTCTTTATTTTCATTAAATTCAAGGAAGACTTTAATTTCTTTCTTTATTTCTTCCCTGACCCAGGGGTGATTCAGTAGTTGACTGTTCAGCTTCCATGAGTTTTAGCCTTTCTGGGGTTAGAATTGTTGTTGAATTCTAACTTTATTCCATGGTGATCCGACAAGACACAGGTGGTTACTAATATGTTTTTGTATCTATGGAAGTTTACTTTGTTACTGAGTATGTGGTCAATTTTCGAGAAGGTTCCATGAGCTGCAGAGAAGAAGGTATATTCTTTCCTTTTTGGGTAGAATGTTCTATAGATGTCTGTTAAGTCCATTTGATTCATTACCTCTAGTAATTCTCTTATTTCTCTGTTGAGTTTCTGTTTGATTGACCTGTCCATTGGTGAGAGAGGTGTGTTGAAGTCTCCTACTATTAGTGTGTGTGGTTTGATGACTGCCTTGAGTTCTAGAAGTTTTCCTTTTACATAAGTGGGTGCTTTTATATTAGGGGCATAGATATTCAGGATTGAGACTTCCTCCCAATGAATTGTTCCTGTTAGGAGTACAAAATGTCCGTCTCCATCTCTTCTAATTGGTTTTAGTCTGAAGTCAATTTTGTTGGAAATTAGGATGGCCACACACGCTTGTTTCTTAGTTCCATTTGCTTGAAAAACCTTTTCCCAACCCTTTACTCTGAGTAGATGTCTGTCTTTGTGGTTGAGGTGTGTTTCTGGTAAACAGCAGAATGTTGGATCCTGTTTTCGTATCCAATCTCTTAGTCTGTGCCTTTTTATAGGTGAGTTGAGTCCATTAATATTAAGTGATATTAATGACCAGTGGTTGTTGACTCCGGTTATTTTTTTTTATTTTTTATTTTGTGTAGTATGGTTTGTGTGTTTGAGTTGTGCTTGTGAAGGGTTACTAGATGTCTGAGTTATTGGACAGTGTTGGCAGTGCCAACACTTGGCACTGGGTTGCGATTTTACTTCTATTACTTTATGTAAGGCTGGATTTGTGGCTATGAATTGTTTAATTTTTTTTTATCCTGGAATATTTTGTTTTCTCCATTGATAGTGAATGATAGCTTGGCTGGGTATAGTAGTCTGGGCTTGCATCCATGGTCTCTTAGTTTCTGCAGTACCTCTATCCAGGACCTTCTGGCTCTCATTGCTTCCATAGAGAAGTCTGGTGTAAGTCTGATAGGTTTACCTTTATAAGTTACTTGACCTTTTTCCTTTGCAGCTCTTAATATTCTTTCGTTAATCTGAATGTTTTGTGTTTTGATTATTATATGGCGAGGGGATTTTTTTTTGATCCAGTCTATTCAGTGTTCTGTATGCTTCTTGAACCTTCATAGGAATATCGTTCTTTAGGTTGGGAAAGTTTTCTTCTATTATTTTGTTGAATATATTTTCTGGGCCTTTGATCTGCAATTTGTCTCCTTCTTCTACCCCTATTATTCTTAGATTTGGTTTTTTTATTGTGTCCCAGATTTCTTGAATGTTTTGTGATGAGAATTTGTTGGATTTGTTGTTTTCTTTGATCAGAGCGTTTATTTTCTCTATGGTGTCTTCAGAATCTGAGATTCATTCTTCTATCTCTTGTATTCTATTGGTTATGCTTGATTCTGTAGTCTCTGTTCGTTTACCTAGATTTTGCATATCCAGCCTGCCCTTGGTTTGTGTTTTCTTCATTGCCTCCATTTCAGTTTTCAATTCTTGAACTGTTTCCATTACCTGTTTGATTGTTTTTTCTTGGTTTCCCAGGGTATCATTTACGGATTTACTCATTTTTTCAAACTTTTTGTTATACTTCTCATCCATTTCTTTACTCATTTCTTCAAACTTTTTGTTATACTTCTCATCCAGTTCTTTTAGGGAGTTATTCATATCCTGTTTAAGCGACTCTATTGCTTTCATAATGACACCTTTTTCCACCTCTTCTGGATTAGGGTGCTCAAGTCTTTCTGTTGTAGGGTCGCCGGGATCTGGTGTTTTCATGTTGTTTTTCAGATTGTTGGAGGAATTCTTGCCTTGGCATCTGTCCATCTCTTTCTTCAAATGCTTTCTATTGGATCTTCTGATACCGGGTCAGGTTCCCTTGTTGGGCAGTGACCTCACTGACAGAAGGCCTACCTTTCTGCAGGCAGGCTATTGAAACACAGGAACTCCCTCCTGCCGGGTTGTGCTTTTAGTCCAGTCCCAGCGTGCAAGGCGGTTGAGCTGGGGGATTTTATGGCCCCAGGAGGAAGGGAAGAATAAAGGAAGGGGTTCCTGGGTGAAAGCTGGGATGGAATAGGAGGTGAGAGAGCTTAGCAGGGTGGAGCAGCCCCTGCAGAGTGGCCAGGGAGTCAAGGGAATTGGGGAATGTCTGAGCTCCTCCTTGCCAGGCTCCTGCCATGGGTCAGGGTCAAACTCACTGCTCTGATGGATTGTCTGCTAGAGGATCAGTGCTCCTTGCTGGCCAGGAATCTTGCTGAGCTGACACAGGGCCTACCTTTCCACAGGCAGGCTATTGAAACACCTTTAGTTTCATTTTTTAAAAATTTTAATTTTTTAACTTGACATAAGCTAGGGTCATCTGGGAAGAAGGAATTTCATTTGAGAATATTCCTCTTTCTGTTTGACCTGGAGTTAGGCAATGCTATGGGAGATTTTCTTGACTAATGATTGATGTGTTGAAGATGCCCCCTACTGTAGGCAATGCTACTGTAGGCAATGCCATCCCTGGGTAGGTGGTCCTGAAATATATATATATATATATTATACTATTATATATATTATATATACTATATAATAACTGAGAAAGCCACAGGGAGCAAGTGTTGATGGATATTTGATCATACTGTGACACTTGAGAGTGTAAATAAAGTTAACTTTGAATCAGGAGGCAGAGGCAAGGACTAGCTGACCAGAGTTAGCCACAGAGATTTTGTAGGACTCAGGATATGATATGGTAGAGAGGCATAGGAAGCAGTAGAGGGTATAGAAATATTCATAAGCTCTTTTGATTGGGGAAGCATGGGGAGAGAGGATCAGCGGTCGTTCTTCTGCTGGTTTCTTGCTCTATCAGGAATTTACCACATTATCTGACTTCCAAGTTTTTAATTAATAATAGAAAAATTTAGATAAATTCTTCGAGCAAGCCAGATCATCTTCCATGGTCTCTGTCTTAGCTCCTATCTCTAGGTTCCTACCCTGCTTGAGTTTCTGCCTTAAGAGTCTCTCAATGATGGACTGTTATTGGGGGACATGTAAGCAAAATAATGAATTCCAAGTTGTTTTTGGTCACAGTCTTTATTACAGTAATAGAAACCGAACTAAGACAAGGTGTGATATGAATGTCCTATTTGTTGCTAGGTATTCAGTGCACTTACTCTGCACTTTGACCAGTTGTTAGTTTCTGTATTAACTATTATCTGCTGCTCAACGAAACTTCTCCAAAGAGATCTGAGAGGTGCACTATTTTATGGGTGTAGAAATAGGAATTTAGAAGGCAGCTTAATACAGTGCTTTTTAACTGAATACCAATGGGGAAGACTCTATATTCTAAATATTTGACCATCAACAAGTGTTAGATTTGACGTGGTAATCTTAGCTTTCTAGTGAAGTGAATAAAATTCTTTACACTGTGGAAAAAGAAGAATGTGAAAAACAAATTAGAAACAAACCAAAAGTTGAACAGCCATAAGAAATATTTTGGGGAAATATTTTTTCTTCAAATGCTGCTTTTTTCCATGAGATATGACATCCTACAGAACAATCTATATCAAATTTCTATTTCTAAAATATTATAAACTTTTCTGTAAAACTAAAACTAGATGCATCATGAGATCCAGCTATCTTATCTCCAGGTTAAACCTACAGGAAATGAAACTGACACAGTAGGCCAAAGAGATATCTGCATACATATACTAATTGTGACATTACTTGCAACAGATTAAGACATAGAACAAGTTCAGGTGCCAATCAATAGGTGAATGTAAAAATAAAGTATGGTGGATGCAATGAAAAATTATTCAGTCATGAGGAAATACAAAACCTTTTCACTCATAATAAAGGGTGAAACTGGAGTATTGTATTAAATTAAATAAGTCAGACACAAGAAGACAAGGCATAATACAATTTTCCTCTTATTTGGAAACTGAAGAAAATGGCAACGTGAATGTAGAATAGTAATGGGAAAGTGAGAAGAGTATGGATAAAAAGGCAGCTAGATCTGAGTAGCGCATGCCTTGTGTAAGTATGGAACTATCACACTGGAGACATTTGCTATGTATTACTAGTACACACCAAAAAGAATAAAACAAAGCAGAAATAGTAAAAAATAAAATGCCCTCTTCTAACTTAGATACCTCTTAAGTCTTTCTATTCCTTTAGCCCTCTAGCCCTATTCCTCTAAACCTCTAGCCCTAGCCCTAGCCCTCTAGCCCTCTAGTGCTCTAACCCTCTAGCCCTCTCGAACTCTAGCCCTAGCCCTCTAGCCCTCTAACACTCTAGCTCTAGCCCTCTAGCCCTCTAGCCCTCTAGCCCTCTAGCCCTCTAGCCCTAACCATCTAGACCTCTCGACCTAGCCATCTAGCCCTCAAGCCCTAGCCCTCTAACAGTCAAACCTTGGCCCTCTAGCCCTCTAGCACTCTATCCCTACCCTTCTAGCCCTCTAGAACTCTAGCCCTCTAGCCCTAGCCCTCTAGCCTTCTAGGCCTCTAGGCCTCTAGCCCTTTAGCCCTCTAGCCCTAGCCCTCTAGCCCTCTAGAACTCTAGCCCTAGCCCTCTAACCCTCTAGCCCTCTAGTCCTAGCCCTCTAGCCCTCTAGAACTCTAGCCCTAGCCCTCTAGCCCTCTAGCACTCTATCCCTAGCCCTCTAGCCCTCTATAACTCTAGCCCTCTAACCCTAGCCCTCTAGCCCTCTAACACTCTAGCCCTAGCCCTCTAGCCCTCTAGCCCTAGCCCTCTAACCCTCCAGCCCTGTAGCCCTCTAGCCCTATCATTCTCTCCATCCTCTCTTAATTTAGTGTGTTTTGTCTACAGTATTTATTAGAATAGTTAACATACCCCAATACCACTATAATAGTTTCCTCCTATCCTGCGACACCTATGACTCTTGCCTCCAAATAGCTTTCAATCTGGTAGATGCACGTTCATTCTTTTTTTTTTTTCAGACCGTACTGGTATATTTAGGATTTAGTGTAGCACGTTTATTGCTGAGTGAGCAAATCCCTACCATGAGTGGAGATGAGAAGTGCTGTGCTACCCCTACTGCCCAGCACAGCCCTTCTGAACTGGTCCTTGTACCCATGTGGCTTGCACCATCCCTGTCTCTTCTGGATCTCACTGAGTAATAAACTCTTCCTGCATGTACCACAACACCTGGAGCCCCTTCTACAATCCCTGCCTCACAACCCCCACTCTCCTCTAGATGGCTCCAATCCTAGGATCCAAGGGAAAGCATGGAGCTCCTCATTACCTCTTTATTAAGCAGAGCTCTCTGTCCGCCTCTGGCCTCGTCCACCACTGGGGGATTGGAAAGGACCCTTTGGTCTTCATTCTCCACCATCACTTTTATTTTATTTATTTTGCTCTTTAAAAGTGGAGATGTTGGGGAAGATTCAAGGTGGTAATTTTTTTTTTAAAAAAAAAGGTGGATAAATGTAAAAGAAAGCAGTAACAACAGCTGGTGACTCGAATGGTGGCATCCCATTGTCCATTGTCACTTGTATGACAGAGGCTCCTGTGCCTTCATGCTCCTGAGGTTCCTCCCCATTCTTGAGGTCACTGTGCTTACGATCTGGGTTTCCCCACCTTCCTCTGAAAGGCCACACCACTGTCTTCACCCTTTGCCTCCACCCTCACCCTGTGACAGCACCCTCCTGAATCTTTCCTTGGTTCCTTGGCCTTGCTCCCCTCCCCCTCAATCTGCAAATCAGTGGTCTCCTCATCCTCAGTAGGTTCCTGGAGTCTGAAACCCAGTACCAGGGCCTGCAAGAGGCCAAACAGGCAGGCAAAATGCAGGGGGTGGGCAGTAAGTAGGCTCAGCACAGAGTGGAGCCCATGGAGGGCAGCCAGGAAACACAGCAGCCCATGTAGCCAGAGGCCCACAGATCCTCGAAGGCCCACAGCATCCAAGATAGCTCGAAGTGGCCTGGAGCACAGAGCCAGCAGGGCTGAGGCTAGCAGCTCCAGCAGGCATAGGGTCAAGTTGCTAGAGAGCTGGAGATACTCCTCTGGGTCCCTCAGGTAATGTGAGGGAGCCCTTGGTTGCCCCTGTGACCAATGCTGTCGACCAGGTTTCTTTAATAGAGCTTCTGGTCCAGTGGTGCCTAGTCCTCCTTGGGATGACACTCCAAGGTTCTTCATGCCCCCTGAATCCACAGAATCCCTTTCCAGTTTAGGAATGTCTCCTCCAGTCTCCAGTCTTGCAGGCTCTTGAACTCTAGAGACAGTCTTGTCCCACTTGAAGGAATCCTTTCTTTTGCTCTCAGATTGATCCACTTGGACCTCTCTGCTCAACTCTGGAGCAGCCCCAGGGATACTCGGTTTCCCTGAATCCTTGGTCTTGAGAGGCCCCACATCTCCCATTGTCTCTGGGCCACTGTCCCAGTCACTCCCAGAATTCTCGGGGTAACTGTCCGCCATCTGGGTTCTGGGGCAGGCAAGTCAGCATTTATTGATTTCCTGCCGCCCTAAGGTCGAGGTAGCTAGACACTAAGCCTTCGCGGGAACATGACTGAACTGTGTAGTAAGCCCCCCAAATCTGCGGCCTCTTCCTGACTCTGCTTAAGATTCTTGGGATCTTCTCAGAGGCCAGAATCTGTTCTGGTACAGAATAGGTATCTGCTTGCTGATGTCTGATGTTGTTCTTCTCTGAATTCAGAAAGAGCTCACGTAGCCCTAAGTGTGGTAAATGGCTTGGCTTCTTGTCAGTTTAGGGGAAAAGAAATCTGTCTGCCACTCCACACACTCGCAAGACTTCCAGGGCCTTATAAGGCCACGATCACCCCCACAATGTTCTGTTTTCAGATTTCCTTCCCAGTGGTCAGCACTCTAAGTGTCACTCACCAAGGCCACACTCCAAGGTGTCCCTAAAAGCAGAGATGGTGCTTCATCGAAAAAGGAAGGTAGGTGGTCCAGAGTCCTTCAGTCCTGAATTTGAGGAGCCTTAAACCACGATGCCGGAGGGAGCTCAAGGAACAGGAAGCCCCAGGTGAGAGGAAGACAGGTTGGAAGTGTCCAGCAATCTTCAAGCCTTTACACACGTTCCTT
The DNA here is from genome assembly GCF_982192425.1 of Myodes glareolus. Lineage (NCBI taxonomy): Eukaryota > Metazoa > Chordata > Mammalia > Rodentia > Cricetidae > Myodes > Myodes glareolus. The sequence continues at coordinate 55,549,586 of NC_142053.1, forward strand.
AACTTAGGGGGCTCTTGGTCTACAAAGTGGCCCTACTGCCCCACGAGGGCGCAGCTGAGACGCAGCCTCCTCCGCGAGGTCAGAATGAAGATGTCCTTGGTGACGGCAGTCATGAGTCATAGTGCAGGCCTCCCTGGGACCCAGGCATCTAGGTACTGCACGCTGCGGGTAGCTCTGGGGCCCAGCGTCCAGGGAGTGGCCTCCCGGAGCCTTGGGAGCCCGGAAGCTGCTATACCTGGTCGGTGCACTTTCGTTCTTTTTTATTTTTATTACTTTATAAGTAATACCAATCAAAATGTCCACTTCCTCCCCTCCTCCTACTTCCCTCCCGCTTCCCCACACACCCTCTCCCTTCCTCCTCCAGTCCTGAGAGAGGGCAACATACCCTGCTCTGTGGGAAGTTCAAGGCCCTCCCACTACATCCAGGCTTAGGAAGGTAGGCATCCAAATAGACTAGGATCCCAAAAAGCCAGTACATGCAGTAGAGACAAATCCCAGTGCCATTATCATTGGCTTCTCAGTCTGTCCCATTTGTCAGCCTCATTCAGAGGGTCCAGTTTGATCCCATGCTCGTTCAGTCCCAGTCCAGCTGGATTTTGTGAGCTCCCATTAGTTCAGGCACACTGTCTCAGTGGGTGGACCAACTCCTTGTGGTCCTGACTGCCTTGCTCATATTCTCCCTCCTTCTACTCTTCAACTGGACCTTGGGAGCTCATTCCAGTGCTCCAATGTGAGTCTCTGTCTCTATCTCCATCCAAGTTCTATGGTGATATTGAAGATATCAGTGTGACTACAGGACAAGGCCAGTTCAGGCACCCTCTCCACCACTGCCTAGGGTCCTAGCTGGGGTCATCCCCATGGACTCCTGGGAACTCCTCCAGAGCCAAGCCTCTTGCCAACCCCAAATGGCTCCCTCAATTAAGATATCTCCTTCCCTCCTCCCATATCCATTCTTCCTCCATCTCAATCATCCCACTCCCCCAAGCTCTCCCCAATCCTCCCCTTCTACCTTCTCTCTCCCCCTCTCTCCTTCCCCTACCCCACCTCTACCCCCATGCCTCCAACTTTTGCTTGGCTAGCTTATGCTGGAGAGGATGTGGAGTAAGGGGACACTCATCCATTGCTGGTGGGAATGCAAACTTGTGCAACCACTTTGGAAATCAGTGTGACAGTTTCTCAGAAAATTGGGAGTCAACCTACCTCAGGATCCAGCAATACCACACTTGGGAATATACCCAAGAGATGCCTAATCATACTACAAAAGCATTTGTTCAACTATGTTCATAACAGCATTATTTGTAATAGCCAGAACCTGGAAACAACCTAGATGCCCCTCAATGGAAGAATGGATAAAGAAAGTATGGGACAGATACACATTAGAGTACTACTCAGTGGTAAAAAAAACAATGATATCTTGAATGTTGCATGCAAATGGATGGAAATAGAAAACACTATCCTGAGTGAGATAACCCAGACCCAAGAATATGAATATGGTATATATTCACTCATTAGTGAATTCTGGCCATAAGCAAAGGACACCAAGCCTATAGTTCATGATCCTAGAGAAGCTAAGTAATAAGGTGAACCCAAAGAAAAACATATTATAGATCCTCCTGGAAATTGTATGCACTTTCATTTTTAAATGGGTTTTTCTTCACTTTTATTTTAGTTGTATTTTTCCTTCATGTTTTTGGTCTTTGCTAGTTCTCTACAAGAAATAGGTACTCAATAAATGTGTGTTGAATATGGGAAAACAAATAAAATGGAAATAATAATACCTCATGAGTCTATTGGATTTTAACATGTGTGATAGCCCCATCATACTACAGATTTCATGTTGGTGTTATAGAATTCTTACAAACAAATTAAGGTCAACTTTGTTTACCTCACTTGATAGATGAGAAATTCGAGGTAGGGAGAAGGTAAGTGACTTACTCAAAACAACTTATCTTTTTGGGGGTGTGAATTGATACTGGTTTGTAAATTAATCTTTCCTTCTTCTGTCCCTCTTTCACTACCCCCCCCTTTTCTCTTCATTTCTTTTTCCTACTGTCAGGTCCAAAGGAAACTCCATTTCCCCAAAACCTGAGCGTTAAAGGAAATCCACCTTTCCTCAGGAACTTGTGAAGCCAGTTCCCCTCTACCAAATGATTCATATTTCTGATCACTGACAGAAGGAACGAATAGTTCTCTGTGGTGTCGATTAGCACACCACATCTCATGCTGACCTCCAGGCTCCCTCAGTGTCACAGGACCTGTTACACACTTCACAATCCATGCTATGTCTTGTCACCTCCTCGCCTTAAACTTCTCTACCCCATGGGCTTCTCTTCCTCTACTACTCACTCTTCTTATAACCCAGCTACTTTTGATATGCTCACTCTCTTAGCTTTCTTCTCTCTGTCTTCCTCCTTCCCCTCTCTCTGCTCTTTTGTATTCTGCTGGTCTCTATCTCTGCCCAGCTCCTGCTGCTTCTCTCATGACCAGGTTCATATTTTCTGCCTTTGTCTTGGACTCTTCCAGATGTTTCTGGCTGTTCTGTTCTCTCTCTCTCTCTCTCTCTCTCTCTCTCTCTCTCTCTCTCTCTCTTATATATATATATATATATATATATATATATATATATATATATATATGCCTTTCCTTTTACTATACCATGGAGTGGTCTTGTTATCAGCTTATACACCTACTTTTCTCTCTACCTCTTTTTTTCCCTGACAAACACCCATTTCTCTGTTGCATTTTAATTTATCTATTCTGTGTGTATGTGCATGTTTGAGAGCATGTGCATGTTAAGGTACATGTGTGGAGGTCAGTGTACAACTTGCAGGAATTGGTCATTTTCTCCCATCATGTGGACTCCAGGTATTGAACCCAGATCATTAGGCTTTGGGGCAGGTGTCCTCATCTGGTGAGCACTCTCAGCAGGCTTATCTATCTATCTCTCTAAAAAAACCTAATAATTTAGGGAGGCAGAAGTAGGTGGATCTCTGTGAGTTTGAGGCCAGCCTGGTCTACAAGACCTACTTCCAGGACAGGCTCCAAAGCTACAGAGAAATTCTGTCTCGAAAAGTCACCAAAAAAGTTACTTTTAAGGGCTAGAGAGATGGCTCAGAGGTTAAGAACACTGACTGTTCTTTCAGAGGTCCTGAGTTCAATTCCCAGCAACCACATTGTGGCTCACAACCATCTATAATGAGATCTGGTGCCTTCTTCTGGCCTGTAAACATACATGCAGACAGACAATGTGTACATAATAAATAAATCTTCAAAAAATTTTAAAAAGCTAATAATTTTTAAAACCTTTTTACTCTTGATTAAGTGTGTCCCCCACTAGGAATCCACATTAAGAAATAATTTGAAAAAGACTCATGTTTTTGGAAAGATGTTCACCACAATATTAATATTTACATATAATGAACATACAGCTTCAAATAACTCTGGACAGGAAAGTAGATAAATTCTTGTGCATTTAATAAATCATGCTGGCTTTCATAATTTGATGTGTTTTGTTTTTACTTATTTTTTATTTTCATATTCTTTTCTTTCAGTATTGAAGATCAGTTTCAGGGCCTAATGTATGCTAGACAGATGCTCTACAACTGAACCCCAGCCACACCCCACTTCTTAAGTTTATTTTGTTTTAAAAATGGCAATTCAGCATGATGTCATCCTAGAATTGAAATACAGATCAGGAATTAGGCCTATCAGCCAAGACATGTATTAGAATATTTCAGACCAATTAATATTTGACAAAAAAAACTGTGAGAATTTTCCAAGAAAAGAATAGTATTTTCAATAGATAATGTTGAGACAATAGGATACTAACATACAAAATAATGAATTCAAATCCTACAGCACATCACAAAGAAAAATTAATCTGAAAGGAATTGAGTGCTTAAATGTTTAAATATTGAACATATGAACCACAAGACACTGGAGTAAATCAGTTTCAAATTTAGATTTAATAATGTCTTATTAGATATGAATGGCACCAAGAGCACCAACTAAAAAATAAGAAAGATTGTAGACCTTCATCAAAATTAGAACATTTGCACTATTTATATCATTGATAAAAAGTTAAATACCAATTGTGATAGTTTGAATAGGAAATGTTCCTATATTCTCAGGCACTTGAACACTTGAAACAATTGGTTTCCAGTTAGTGGCTCTGTTTGGGAGAGGTTTTGGAGGTATGGTTGTGCTGGAGGAAGTCTATCACTGGGGGTAGGATCTGAGGGTTTACTTCCAGTGTTCGCTCTCTGCTTTCTGCTTGTGTTTCAAGAATTGAGATTACACTGGGCAGTGGTGGTACACGCCTTTAATCCCAACACTCGGGAGGCAGAGAGAGAGGCAGATCTCTGTGAGTTTGAGGCCAGCCTGGTCTATAATAGCTAGTTTCAGGACAGACTCCAAAGCTACAGAGAAACCATGCCTTGAAAAACCAACCAACCAACAACAACAAAAAAGTGTTCTCTCAGTTTTTGCTCCTCTCACTGTGCCTGCCTGTTGCTATGCTTCCCTACCCTGAAGAACTTTCTGTCTGGAAACATCAGCCCCCAGATCTTCTGGTTTTTTTCCTGTAAGTTGCCTTTGTCATTGCATTTATCACAGAAATAGAAAAGTAGCTAATGCAGAAGTTGGTCCCACAAAGTGGGATGTTGCTGTGAGCAAATATGGAAACATTATAATTTGGTCTAGAAAATTGGTTGACTACTGTAATTGGGGATCAAAAGACTTACCTGGGGGCTGGAATTGACAGTAGTGCTAAGAGAAATCTAGACTGTAGTAGCCCAGTTCAGGAGTTTCAGAGTGTAACAATGTTGGCAACTAGGCTAGAGGCTATTCTGGTGACATTTTGGTAAAGAATTTGACCTTCTTCCCTTATCCTAAGAATTTGCCTGAGACTAAAATAAAAGGCAATGACTGTTACAGAGGTCTACAATGAAAAAGAAGAGTGCATATTCTTTTTTCTTCTTTTTTTGAGATATGGTCTCATGTGTTCCAGATTGACCTCCAATTTGCTATTTCAAATGTTTCAAGAAAAGCCTTGAACTCCTGATCTTTCTGTCTTCTAAGTGCTGAGGTGATAGATATACACCACCCACCCAGTTTCTGTCATTCTGTGAATGGAACCCAGGTCTCCCAGGCAAGCATTTTACCAACTGTGCTGTAGTCCCAGGTCACATACACATATATTCTGTTTCCTTCCTTTCTTTTTTCCTTCCTTCCTTCCTCCCTCCCTCTCTCCCATCCTTTTCTTTCTCCCTTTCTCTTCCTCTCTTTTTGAGGCACCCTCTCTCTACATATTCCTAGCTGTCCTGGAACTCACTATGTAATTCAGGCTGACCTTGAACCAATAGAGATCCACCCGACTCTGCTTCCAGAATGCTAAGGTTAAAGGTGTGTACCACTGTGTCTGGCATATTCCTTTTTTTTCTTATTCACACTGGAATTCTGATCTAACACAAGGTATTTATTATTATGATTCTCACAGTATGAAAAAGGAGAATCTAAGAGGGAACAAGATGGAGACCGGAAACAAGGAACAATTGGAGGAAGGAGAGAGGGGGATTGTAGCATGATGGTCTGGCTTGTTGGGGTATCTGTTCCCGCCCGGTACCCCACAATCGGCTACTCCCAAGGAAAATCACACACAAGACTCCATAAGATTATAAACTGATTGGCCCTTAGCTCTGGCTACTTATTAGCTCTTATAACATATATTACCCATTATCCTTATCTATGTTAGCACATGGCTCCGTACCTTTCTCAGCTGGGCAAGTTACATGCTGCCTCTTCAGTGGTCTGCGCAGGAGTGGAGGAGGGAGCTTCTGCTTCCAGAATACTCCCAGTCTCTTTGCTCCACCCCTACTTCCTGTCTGGCTTTCCCGCCTATACTGCCTGCCTGGCCAATCAGCATTTTATTAAAATATGATTGACAGAATACAGACAATTCTCCCACACCAGGGGATTATGTAATTTTATTTCCATTTTTTAAAGTGCAAAAAAGAGGAAACAGGAAAGGAAGAAATTCAAAATACACATTTTAAAGAGAAAAAGAACACCAGAAAACTTAACACTTTAGCCAAGGTTTGTGCTGAAAGAGATGGGGAAATTACTGCCTTTAAGTAGGGTTCTGGAAACTGGAATAATGGGAACAGTGGCCTCAGAAAAAGACCCAATTAAACTAAGCTTCCAACTTGTGAAAGAGAGGCTGAGGCCTTTTCAGACCCCATAAAAAATTGAACAAAGCTTCATGGGGGCCAGGGTACAGCTCAAGCTGACAGCCATACTTGGCCATGTCATCCTTATTGTCTTGACTTTAGAAGCATGAAGGATGTAAACGTGAAGGCATCATGGATTCACCCTTCATGTTTTTAAAAGAGCCACTGAGACCAGGCTGTATGCGACAGGAACATCCCTCCAGGAAAGCTTTGAGAGAGCTAGAGGTTCTGAGAAGCCATTGTGTAAAACAGTGATTGTAAAACCTGGATTGCACTGCAAAGCCCAAGATGTTGGAGATGCCAGGGCCCTAAGGCATCTGCCAAAGACAGCAGAATAAAGAAATGGAACCAGTCCCAAGAGAGAGATGTACATTGTAGGTAGCAAATATAGAGAGGAATAACCATCCATCCTAGTCCTTTGACACTGGAAGTGGAGCTGTAAGATTTGGTATGTGCCTTGCTGTGTTCTACTATATTGGTCCAATATTTCCTCACTATGCTCCCATTTCCCCTTTTAGGACTAGTAATTTATACACTATTGTGTAATATAAGTATGTAATTTGATTTTCAATTTTGCAAGGATTTACAATTGTGGGACTACCTTCAGTATCATATCAGATTCTGGACTTTTTGATTAGGGTTCAATGTGATTTATTTATGAGTAACTTTTTTTTTAGATAAAATGTAGTTACATTAGTTTCCTTTATTCTTTTTCCTTTCTCCAACTCTTCAACCACACCCCACCCCCTGAACTCCCTCTTAAGATTTTGGCCTCCTTTCTGCTTGTTATTATTACATACATATATGGGTGTAGATATGTGCAAGAATAAATATCTAACTATAACCTGATCAATAAGTTCAGTATTGCTTATATGTACATGATTTCAGGGCTGGCCACTTGACCACTAATAACTTATTGGGGGGGTTCTTGATAGTAGAAGATTACTTCTCCCACTCTCAGTATCCTTTAGTTGCCTGTAGTCTTTTGTTGTTGTTGTTTAGGGGTCAAGTCTCATGAGAGTTCTCTCTTCCATGGTAGCATGTGTATTGGTGTTATCTTTATTCAGGTCTTGTTTAGGCAGTCATACTGTTGAGGTTTGATGGCTATCAGTCCCAGTTTTCCCTCTGCTTCTTGTTTGTGGTTTGAGGTATGGACTTTCAGGTCTCAGCTTCCAGCTGCAGTTATCATGCCTGTCTGCTACCATACTTCCTGATGATGATGGTTATGGAGTCGACTCATCCCTCTAGAACTGTAAGCCCAAATAAATCATTTCTTCTATAATCTACCTTGGTCATGGTGGTTTTTTTTTTAACTGCATCAATAGAAAAGTAACTACTACATTGTAGTGAGGAGGCAAGCAGGCTGCTTTTCGTCCTGCCTGGCTCCTGCACGGCTAGCTTTACACTCAAAATAACAACACACAAATTGTATTCATTTAAATACTGCCTGCCCATTATCTCCAGTCCCTTATTGGCTAACTATCACATATTGATCTAACCCATTTCTAATATCTGTGTAGCACCACGAAGTGGTGGCTTACCGGGAAGATTCTAACCCACGTCCATCTCGGGCCAGAGCTTCATGGCGGTTCTGCCTCTGCTTTCTTTCTCCCACAATTCTGTTCTGCCTTCCCTGCCTACGTATGTTCTGACCTATCAGGTCAAGCAGTTTTCTTTATTAATTAACCAATGAAAGCAACAGATAGATAGAAGACCCTTCTACATCACTACATCTTCCTTAATATTATTTTACTATTCTTTGTTAAAACCAAATACTAGATTCTCTTACCTCATTTTCTTAGCTCTTGTAAAGGTATTTTCCACATGCGAACAGATGTTAAAATTCAGGAGCTGATCAATGGAGAATGTTATACTGCCTCCGTATGACTTTACCTGTCTTTTGTTTAACTGAAAGTAGAAATGCTTATATTTTCTTCAAGATGACATTTGTTTAAATAAGATATAGCTAATAAAAATTTATCAAAAGTTTTGGTATTTATTTTTTAAAATTGAATGGAAAGAGAATAAAAATATTTTAACTATTCTATCAGTTCTATTATTCAAAATAGATTATATATAGGGGTGGTGTGGGAGAATTATCTATATTCTGTCAATCGTATTTTAATAAAACGCTGATTGGCCAGGCAGGAAATATAGGCAGGTCAATCAGACAGGAAGTAGAGGTGGGGCGATGAGAACAAGAGTATTCCAGGAAGGAGGAAGCCATTCCTCCACTCCTGTGCAGACCACTGAAGAGGCAGGATGTAACCTGCCCAGCTGAGAAAGGTACTGAGCCATGTGGCTAACATAGACAAGAATAGTGGGGCAACATAAGTTATAAGAGCTAATAAGTAGCCTGACCAAATGGGCCAATCAGCTTTATAACTTATAGAGATCTTTGTGTGATGGATTTTCTCTGGGACTTGCTGGCAGTGGGGTACCGGGCGGGAACAGATACCCCAACAAGCTGGCCCCTCATGCTACATATGGCGCCCAGACGTGGATAACTGAATCCACAGAAAGCCTGAGAAAGCTTGGGAAAGAATAGAGAAAAGCATATTTTCTTGGTAGCAGCAATTTCTCAGGTTTGCTCTGCTTGCTAGAGGCAAGCAAGTGCTCTCATCTAAGAGAGGCTTCCTGACTCAGCTTTAGCTACAAAACCCTGCAACTCATTAAGAGGACCTGCCACAAAACACTTAAACGGTGTTGGTGAAAAGCTGAATGCATGCTTTTCGGTTTTCAGCTGTAGCAGAAAAAAAAAACTGCACTGTTTTTAAATGCCGACTGTCCTGCCAGGGCAAACTCTGACTCTTTCAGGCAGGCAGTCCAACTGATTGTGGTCTGTGAGCAGAATGCTGCAGCTTGCTTGCTGGCAAGGACCTTGAAACTCCATAGAGTTGTGGCAGTGAACACAGCTCTGGCTGGTACCTCAGCCACGAGGCTGGAAAGCTAAGTAATGGGCTGGATCTAGCTGTCAAAGCCACGGCTTTAGTCCTACTGATATTGCTTGGTAAATTAAAGACTCATGTGGTCAGAAAAAGAGAGATAAACAGTAAAAAGAGATTCAAAGACAAAGAAAACCTCTTAATGGTTTACAGTGTGTTAAAAATATATACAGAATCAAAGTTAAAGTTCTAAAAGTAAAAAGAAAGAAAGAGAGTAGTTGGGTGTGGTGGTACACACCTTTAATCCCAATGTCTGGTTGGCAGAGGCATATTGACCTCTGTGACTTCAAGGGGTAGAGGTGGATTGACCTCTGTGACTTCAAGGTGTGGTAGCGTGCACCTTTAATCCCAATGCCTGGGAGGCAGAGACAGACAGATCTCTGTGAGTTCAAGGTGTTGTAGTACACACCTTTAATCCCAGCACTGGGGAGGCAGACAGGCGAATCTCTGTGAGTTCAAGGACAGCCTGGTCTACGGAGTTATTCCAGGACAAAGATATACAGAGAACCTGTCTCAAAAAGTAAAAGTAAAAATAAAATAAATAGAGGTCAAATAAAGCCACATAAAGATGGAAAATGCACAGAGAATCTTGATACTGTATGCTATTATGCTCTCTTTGAATTGTTTGAATGCTGAGGAAGAAGCAACAGCTGCTAAATGACTTTTGTTTATAAATGCTGCTGAACTAACTCAAGATAGGTATTTTGAAAATACCTTGCTGAACTAACTCAAGATAGGTATTTTGAAAATACCTTGGCTTCAAAACTGAAGTCAAAAGGTATGTTACTTTGGAGAAGAGATTTTGCTTTTGTTTCTACAGAAAATGAGAGGCTGTGGATTCATTCTGAGCTAAGAAAAATCAGATTTGAACAAGGAAGACCACCCGAGAAATCTCTGGTAGGAACAGACGGCCTGGATGCCTGAGTTCTACATACAGAACAGATTCAAGACTGCTGCCTGAGATGATCAAGACTCACAGGATACTCCAGTCAGGACTTGATTATAACTCTACATTTTCTTTAGGTCCCCATAAGATTATCAGTGCCCCCAACCAGCAGGAAGTAGCCTGAAATACTATGCCCACATTCCCAACAAATGGACTATGGGTATTTTCCTTTGTTTAAAAAAAAAGAGGGAAATGATGTGGGAGAATTGTCTGTATTCTGTCAATCATATTTTAATAAAACGCTGATTGGCCAGGCAGGAAATATAGGCGTGTCAACCAGACAGGAAGTAGAGGCGGGGCGATGAGAACAGGAGTATTCCAGGAAGGAGGAAGCCATTCCTCCACTCCTGTGCAGACCACTGAAGAGGCAGGATGTAACCTGCCCAGCTGAGAAAGGTACTGAGCCGTGTGGCTAACATAGACAAGAATAGTGGGGCAACATAAGTTATAAGAGCTAATAAGTAGCCTGACCAAATGGGCTAATCAGCTTTATAACTTATAGAGATTTTTGTGTGATGGATTTTCTCTGGGACTTGCTGGTTGTGGGGTACCAGGCGGGAACAGAAACCCCAACAAGCCAGCCCTCATGTTACATAGGGGGAGTTTTAATTGGAAAGTATTTATAGAATAATTATCTTTATATGGTAGATTCATATATTTTTTTAAAAAATTCCCCGAATTTATTTCTCCTGTTTTCTACAATAAGTATGTGCTACCTTTTTAATTAGGCAGATTTCCCCCTACCTTTCTTTTTCATTTTTTTTCCAGAGTTAGTTTATGGCTAGACCAGAAGTAGACTCCCGTGGTCCTCAACCACCTCCTTTGCTTTATACCTTTGGAAAGACATGGTTAGGTGTACAAAAAGTCGAGTGAAGTCCAGGGGAACAAAGGGTTTCAAGAAGGTGTTGTAAGCAAATGTCCTTATTCTTAGGAGAACTTAGGTACAACTGAAATGCTATCTGCAACCTAAGAAATGCATGGGAAAGCACTTACAGTGTGTCAGGATGGCTGTAGAAAGGCAGCAGAGGGGGTGGGAGAGTAGGAGGATGTAAAGGGAGGGCAGAAATGTGGTGACATGCTAACTGGTGTATCTCAGTGACCAGGTACATTACTGCCTTTTACAGTATTCTTTTAGTTTTCTGTGAGTTACAAATTAAAAATGTTGGAAAACCAGGAAAAAGTGAAGGATTACTGTCTTATAAATGGTTCAGACAAGACCTAGAAGAGGCAGTTGGGCTGTAGATTGGGTGATGACACAAAGTCTTAATGAACTAATGGCATTCGAAGGGTTAGACAGGGGAAAGGAAAAATTGGATTGCTCAGGGTGGAAACATGAGTGGGAGGTGAGATAGAGGAATCAATTATACAGACTGAGAAATTAAGCAAAGGTGAAAATAGACAGGAATTGAACTGATAAAATAGAATTAAAAAATTACTGACAATCACCTTGTCATGGATTTCTGTTGAAGTGAAATTAACATTTACCCTTCTATCTTCCCTCTACCCATATGTCTGCTCTGATGTAAAAAAAAAATTTAGAAAACCAACAAATGATATAAAGGAATAAAATACACAATGCTACCATCTAGAGTATCCACTGAAAATTACAACCACCATTGACAATGCTGAAGACTTGCTCAGAATTGGGGATTCTGGATTTGTTTTTCTGTTTTGGGGTTAGGAGCCATATAGGAGGGTGTGCAAAAATTCTTGCTGTAGTTTAGCACCAGAGGACAAATATTTTTATTTCTAAGTGAAATGCTTCAAATTTTGACAAAATTTTAAAATTTGATCACAGAAAGAGGGTCATTTTGGCAATTATTTTCCTGAAAATCCTTTGAAAGACTTCGGAGAAAAGTGCACAGAGGTCTCTTAAATAAGAGAATTCAAGAAGATATTGTGTTTAATTTAGGGGAGGATAGTTATTTCTTTTTCTTCACAAACACCATTGTTTTCATTCTTCTGAGAGTCAGTTTGAGCAGAGTCAGGGGAAGGTGTGCATTCTCTTAGGCATAGTAGACAATGGCAGAACAATGTAGTTTAGAGCTGCTTCAAACAGGCTTTTGAAGACTGTGAAACTCACTGTTGAAGATGAAGCAGATAACAAAAGTTCCAGGCTGAAGAGATATTGATGACGAAAGATCGAAGGCATGGGGCATATTTGGAGAACAGGAATCAGAACTGGGGTGTTAGGCATTTTGTTGCTGCAACAAGTGTCTGGCAAGATCAATTTAGGAGGAAATATTTATTTCAGATCATGGTTTCAGTGAGGTAAAGCCAAAATTCATGTTTGTAGGCCATGGTAGAGGAAATTTACTTAATTCATTGCAGTTGTAAGGAGGGAAAAGCGACAGATCAAGCTACACCATGCATGTCCCTGGCGACACCCTTCTACAGGACTCCATCTCTTACTTTCTCCCCCAACATTAAGTAAAAGTCCTCTTGACTCACTGTTCTCTGAATGATTGGGTCCAAAAACTGCTACCAAGCCTCCAAGTGCAGTGACGTTTCAATTGTATTTTAATAAATAAAGCTTGCCTGGGGATCGAGAGAGTAAACCAGGCACACTGGCCAGCTTTACAGTCCAGGCCATGGTAACACACACCTTTAATCCCAGTAGTTACACTAGTTGCCATAGAAACCGGGTGGCAAATGCATTGAATCCCAGTGGCACATGCCTTTAATCCCAGAAGGAGAGAGGATTATAAAATGGGAGGACAGCTCTCAGACACAGTCTCATTCTGAGATTCCTGGAGGGAGAATCTCCATTTCAGACTGAGGTCGACCTAAGAACCAGTGGCTGGCGGTTTTGCTTTTCGGATCTTCAGATTGAACCCCAATTTCTCTCTCTGAGATTTTATTAATTGTGCTTCATCTAAGACTTGAGGCTTTTATGTGTATGTGTTTTTCCCATGATGTGTGATGGGTACACATTGTTTGTGTGGTGTGAACACGTGAGTATGCTAGTGTGCATGCCCATGTGTGTGTATGCTAAAGCCAGAGCAGGCTATCCTGTGTCTTCCTCGACCAGCACCTTGCTGCCACGAGAACAAGAACTGAACTGGAAGCTAGCAAGTCTCTGAGCTCCCTGGATCTGCTTCTCCCTATCCAGCAATTAGGGGATTCTGTCTGTCACTGCATTCAATGCTTGGTCACAGATGTGAATAGCCATGCACAGTTTTTTTTTTCTTAATGTGGATGTTGGAGCTTTGAACTCAGGCCCTTATGCTTGCAGTGCAAATACTTTTTTTTCTATTGAATATTTTCCCCATCCAAAGTCATGAGTCTTTGAGGGACATTTCATATCCAAACCACAACATCTGTATAAACAGAGTATGAAATGCATCAGAAGAAGCAGAGAGAAAGTAGGTGCATGTCTATATGTCTCTCTTCCTCCTAATCCAAGTTTTATCCTTGAGAGTAGAAGAGTTCATTTTTGGTTTCTCTCCAAGGACCTAATAGAATACTTGACTGAGTACATAGTACTCATTTGACAGATTTTGGTGAATTACAGTATCAGTTAGTCTCATTGCATTTCCTAAGAGTTTGGCTGTCAGATATAATCATGAGGGCAAAAAATGGAGACATTACTATGGTACATGAAATTTGGCAAGTCCAGCTCTCAACTAATATCCAGAGAAGAACCTGTCAGAACTTAATAAGAATTACCAGGGATCATGTTAATTCACAGATTCTGATTCATTGGTCTGAGGTGAAGCCTGTAGTTCTACATTGCTAATAACAGCTCTGTCCATGCCTATTATTACTATTCTAGGAGTTATATATGGCATAGCAAAGATTTAGAGGGCCATAACTGTCTTCTTGAATTTTTTAGACTTTCAAATTGTAGCTTATTGAGCATAAACGTTGGTTCTTCACCCAATATAGTTGATGAGAAAGTTCAGCTAGGATGCCTGATGAAAACTTCATGCCCCTAAAACTGCTGTGGCAATTCACACTGGTGACATTCAATTCAATCAGTAGTATTATTTTACTTCTCAGATGAGTTGTCTAGTCTTTTTTTCTCTTTTTTTCCTTAGGTAAATCTCTCACATCAGGGATAGTCAAACTATTATTTTATAATTTATAATTTATAATATATATATATAATTTATATATAATTTATAATTATAATAATTAGTCAACTAATTATTGCTAGTCTTAATATGATTTGTATTATATGAATAAATGTGATAACAACATAAATTGTGCTTTTTATTTTTTTAATAAATTTCATTGATGTGGGATTCCTCTATGTATACTGTGAATACCACTGGTTCATAAAGAAGCTGGTTTGGATCTGTGATAGGGTAGAGCAGAGCTAGGTGGGGAAAACTAAACTGAATGCTGGGAAAAGAAGGCAGAGTCAGGAAAAGCCATGTAGCCCCACCTGAGACAGATGGCAGAAGTTTACCTGGTAAGCCATGGCCTTGTGGCAATACACAGATTAATAGAAATGGGTTAAATTAATATGTAAGAGTTAGCGAATAAAAAGCTAGAGCTAATGGGCCAGGCAGTGTTTTGAATAACATAGTTTCTGTGTGATTATTTCAGTGCTGAGCAGTCAGAAATGAACAAGTAGCTCTCCTTACAACATTTTGTTATTTTCCTTGCTCTTTGAGAAAGATAATCTATACAACTTAAATAGGTTTCTATAATTTTGATAATCAAGATGAATAGGAAAGCTCTCTATGATGATGGTGAAATTGCTGTAAATTTTGAATAAATCTGGTGAATTACAAAATGTTACCCAACCTCTTTTATCTGGAACAAGGGAGAAAGACTAGGATGCTGGAAAAGTACACAATTAATACTATTGTTTTGAGATATGGCAGTCTTACAACTAAGATCAGAACACTTGGGAAGCACTTAAGTCAAACAATGAAATATTCATACTGTCTAGAATCTGGAAGTAAAAATGGCTCCCTGCTTGGGTCTTCTCCAGACCCTTGATCTGTTTCTTCCTTTAGTGTTTAAGCCTGTAATCTGCCCAGATTCCCAGGAGGAGTTTTCAAGTCCCATCAGCAACATAACTTTAGCTTCTGGTATTTGTTCCACATATGGGTGTACTCTCATTTGTATCTGAGGAAAGAGCATCTCTGTGTGTGTGTGTGTGTGTGTTGGGGTGTGTGTGTGTGTGTGTGTGTGTGTGTGTGTGTGTGTGTGTGTAAACATTAAAATTAAAAACACAGAAAGAAATAAGAGGAAATTTGCTTTTGTGCTCTTATCTATTTTATGTTCAAGGACTAAGCATTCACCTCCATAAAATTTGGAGACATTAATTACTGGCATAGAAACCTGAAGCTACACCTATTTTCTGTGAGGAGAGATTGTGCTCTTCACAAATGTGCTCTATGATCTATAATATTTTCCTTAAAAACTGAAGTCTAGAAGCTTTCAAACAAAGCATTGGCCTCCTGACTCTTGGTTGTTTTTAAGAGATTTCAAGTGAATGTTAATTACAATTCTTTTCTCTAGTCTATTTTGCTTGGCTTTATTTATCTCTAGATATACATATCCAGAAATTATTAATGGGGGTGGATATATGTAGGACAATGGTGGTGTACTTGCCTAGCATGCATAAGATAGGGGATTTAATCTCTAGCAAGAGAAAAAGGTTTGTGGAAGAGCTTAATGTGACCAAAATTCAAATACTACAGAAGTGAATGTCCATTATACCTTTAAATATTAATTTCCAAGGTCAGTTTCACTTAGTGGATTGGTATAAACTCAAAAATTTAATGTGCATATATATATATATATATATATATATAAAATAAAGGAATATTTTTGGTTTAAAAAAGTTAGATTATTCCATTGTCTTAGTTAGGGTTTCTATTGTTGCAAAGAAACACCATGACCATAGCAACTCTCATAAAGGAAAACATTTAATTGAGGTGGTTGATGTGGGATTCCCCTCTGTATGCTGTGGATATCATTGGTTAATAAAGAAACTGCCTTGGTCTGTTGATAGGGCAGAGTAGAACTAGGTGTGGGGGGAACTAAACTTAATGCTAAGAGAAGGAAGGCAGAGTTTAGAGAAACCATGTAGTCCCACTGGAGACAGATGCTTGGCATGGAACTTTACCTGGTAAGCCACAGCCACGTGGTGATACACAGATTAATAGAAATGGATTAAATTAAGATGTAAGAGTTAGCCAATAAGAAGCTAGAGTGAATGGGCCAAGCAGTGATTTAATTAATACAGTTTCCGTATGGTTATTTTGGAAGTCTGGGCAGCCAGGAAATAAATAAGAGGCCTCCTACCACAAATTGGCACCAACATGGCCAATTAAAATCCACTTAAAACATGAAAGAGCTTTGTATGACATTTTAGACACTAAAAAACAAAGTTTAGCCACATTTTTATTCAGATGGGTTCTGCTTGCTGATGACATGCTGTGCCATCTTTAAAAGAGGTCTTCCTTGGTCCTTTATCATGAAGGGATGTTGTACTTTGTTGAAAGCTTTTTCAACATCTAATGAGATGATAATGTGGTTTTTATTTTTAAATTTGTTCATATTGTGGATTATGTTGACAGATTTTCATATGTTGAACCATCCCGGCATCTCTTGGATTAGATAATCTTGGATTAGATTTGCCAGTATTATATTTAGTATTTTTGCATCAATGTTCTTGAGTGAGATTGAAGTGGAGGGGAGAGGTATGGAGAGGAGCATAGAAAAATGTATAGCTCAATAAAATCATTAAAAAAGAGGAATAAAAAAGGAAGAGGTCTTCCTGATTCAGTGGTAGCAGGAAAAAAAAAGCCTTGCAGTTTTGAAACAGTGGTTTCCTGCACCGTGCAGCCAGTATGAACTCTGACAAGATCTGGCTATGGAGCATTTAAATGGGATTTGTGAGCAGAGTGCTACAACTTTCTTAATGGCAATATAGATCCTCTGTGTGCCTGAAAATGTGGCAATGTGCCTGGCAGCAAACATGCATCCACCATGTTGGACTACACAGGAGAGCAGGCAGGACTACAGAGTTGGTCTTAGTCATGCCTACTTAGCATTAAAAAAAGTGCTCCTGGTAAAGAAAATTACAGATATACAATAAAGACAGATTCAGATGAAAAGACCTCTATATGGGTAACAGTGTATTTAAAAAGTGTATGTAGGCCTGGGAGAGAGAAGAAAAAGAGTAAAGGGACAGTAAATGTGATATAAGAGTATAGACAGTCATAGATTAAAGGAGTAAAGATAATAAAATAAATCTTAAACTTGTAGAAAATGTAATAGGAGTAAAGAACAATAAGCCACATATACATGAAATATACACAGAAAGTCTGGATTATGTATATCATTGTGTTTTCTTTAAATTATTTGACTGTGAAAGAGCTAAGTACAGAGAGACATTTCATTGTATGGACTGCTAAGCTAAACCAGAAAGTATATTTTAAAGGTATATTGATTTCAGAATTTGGGTCTAAGGATATGTTATTTTGGAAATGAGATTCTTCTTTTGTTTCTATAGAAGATGAGAAACCAAGGAATTCTTCCAGACTAATGTGATTTGATGGACCAAGAACACCTGAAAAGTCTCCCTGAAAAGCCCCCAAAAGAAAATACTTCACACAACAAAAAGCAGGAAACAGTTTGGAAAGAACTATGCCCAGATTCCCCAATGTTGTTTATAAATGTTTGTCTACATTTAAAGAGGGATATGCTGTAAAGATTTGCACTGGCATGGATCTTGCTCTAGTGATAAAAATTATAGGTCAATTTTGTTAGATGTATATTTCTGCTCTTGTTTAAAGTTTTGTGTTTGTGCAACTCATTTAGAAAAGTAATGTATAATTAATAAATACAGGTTAATACATAATCATTTATAATAGTCAACCTTATAGTCATGTTAGGCTTACTAGATATATAGAGATTTATTTCAGTTAGATAGTTATTCTTAAAATCTTTCAGAGACTTTCAGAATATGGCATTTAAAATGTTTAAGAACTTAGGACTTTTCAGGACAGTTACACACATCTGCTCCTCGGGATGGAACTTTATCTGGTAAGCCACAGCCATGTGGTGATACACAAATTAATAAAAATGGGTTAAATTGAGATGTAAGAGTTAGCCAATAAGAAGCTAGAGCTAATAGGCCAAGCAGTGATTTAATTAATATGGTTTCTGCGTAGTTATTTCATGAGTCTGGTCAGCTGGGAAACAAACAAGAGGCCTCCTACAACAGGTGGTGGCTTACAGATTCAGAGATTTAGTCCATTGTCATCATGGTAGGGAGCATGGAAGTTGGGATTATGGTGGCATGCAGGCAGATGTGGTTCAGAAAGAATTCTACATCTTGACCCAAAGACTACAGGAAGTGAACTGAAACAATGGGCAGAATCTTTAGCACATATAAGACCTCAGGGCCTACTTCTACAATGACACACTTCCTGAAATAAGACATACTACTCTGACAAAGCCAAACCTCCTAATAGAGCTACTTTCTTAGAGCTTATAGAGGCCAATTACATTCAAAATACCATACTCACATATATTTTTATGTAGTATTTACTTGTTAATACAAGTGTTTGATCCTCCCATCAGCCCAAACAGATGTTTTTTCATATAAAAACATAGATTCTTCTCATTTTATGGTTCCTTAGTATTCTATTATCCACTGTATTTATGATTCCACAGTAAGTTATTATCCATTCCCCATGAAAAAAGTTTCATTTTTTTTCTAGTTTTTTTACAACATACGTGATTGTGCAACATAGTTGTTTTGCGCAAAAAAACAAAATCTGAGAAATAGATATCCTAAGTCAAATTATTTTCACGTTTAGATGTTAGATTTTTGTCAAATTTTACTTTATGATGGCTTAACCAAGTTAAATTCCAGTGAATCAAGTCATATTTAAGAGGTCTACTTCCCGGAATCCTTTCCAGTACTGATTATTTTAGTTCTTTGACTTTTTTTTCCAGTTTGAGAAATGATCTTTGGTTTTTTACTGTATATATCGTTCATAACTGGTAAGTCTGGGCAACTTTCCATAAATCTGATAGGTCCTCTATATTCTTTTTTATGAAGGACCTCTTTTTGTGAGGAATTGCAGTGGGCAAATGAGCCATTTTGGGATAGAATTTTGTCTACAAGAGACATTTTTCAACCACGTTAACTGAGAAAAATCAAAATGGGTTCTTTAAATTTTGAGATTTTTATAAAACCATTACAAAATTTCTCACATCTCCTTTCTCCCTCCAAACCCTCCTATGTGCCCCTCCTTGTTCTCTTTCAACCTCATGCCTTCATTTTTCATTTGTAGGGGTGCCTGCAAGCACCAGGAATGGAAGAGTAATGCTCTATGTGAGGCAAGAAGGAAGTCTGGTTCAACACGACTCAGTAGCTGATGTTGGTTCAAACTTTGAAAGTATGACACCAGGAAAGTTATTTTAGGCCTATATGAGTATTTGGAAAAAGGTTTTCTAGTGTGACATAGTCCTTCATGCACAATGAGGCATAATTATATTGAAACTCTTCTCAAAGAAAGTGTCACTTCTTCCATGAAGATGGGTTCTATAGATAAACTACTTGCGTTATCTTAAGGGCCTAAGGGAGCATCTGGTATGATCTCAATCATAAAGATAGCACAGAGGTCATTGGGCTATCTACCATCTCTGGTCCTGTTTTGGGAGCCTGGAGGAGCCCCTGACCATACAGATAGCACAGGAGTCATGTAGTCTATTAGCCACCCCTTTTCCCAGTTTTCTGGGTGGAAAGCAGGTTATACATCCTGTTTTCCTGATTGTTTAACATTTCTGTTTTCCATATTTCTTATCTGTGATCACAAGGATTCTTGTGTACCCAGAATTCATTAATTGTTAACACGTGCTGTCTTAGTTAGGGTTTCTATTGCTATCAAGAGACACCGTGACCATGGCTTTTTTTTTTTTGAGACAGAGTTTCTCTTTGTAACAGACCTAGCTGTCTTGGAACTAGCTCTGTAGACCAGGGTGGCCCAGGACTCATAGAAATCCATCTGCCTCTACCTCCTGAATGCTGGGATTAAAGGTATGTGCCACCACTGCCAGGCGACCATGGCAAATTTTATAAGAAAGACATTTAAATGAGGGGGCTTGCTTATAGCTTCAGAGGTTCAGTCCATTATTATCATGGCAGGGAACATGAGGACATGCAGGCAGACATGGTGCTGGAGGAGCACCTGAGAGTCTTACATTTTGCAGGTAACAGCAAATTGAACTGAGACACTGGCTGGTATCCTGAGCATAGAAAACCTGAAAGCCCACCCTCACAGTGATTCAATTCCTCCAACAAGGCCATACCCATTTGAACAAAGCCACACTTCTTACCTATTAGATTATGGGGCCAATTACATTCAAATTACTGCATTTGTTATATGGGTTAAACATGGAAAAGTACAATGTGTTTGCCCATAAAGGATACAAAAAGACCAACTTAAGGATCTATTCCTGAGACATTGAAGCAATGAATTAGAGGAAACCATGGGGGCATAAGGCTGCTGGGGAAGTTGACAGTAAAATTCTAACCATGTATCTCTTTAAGAAATATTCAATAAATCCTTTTGTGGATTTACAAGGTGCAATTCACCAAATATCTGAAATTGAACAAGATCCTGATCTCTAAAGTATGACTGACTGTTTACAAATATTTGGGCCATCTTGCTGTGCTGTGTGAAATTGTTCAAGTATCCTAATGTCCCTATATCAATTTCTGTAAGTGTTACAGCTCAGATGGAAAGGTATCCTGGCAATCAGGACCCAAAGATTACCACAAAGTCATGCCACACAACAAACCTCACACAAGGGATTTATTTGGAGGGACATAGACAGGAAGGTGATTGCTTCTGCTCAGGCAAGAAACAGCAGAGAATTGAGCAGAAGGCAGGGTTTATACAGCATTTCTTGGGAAGGTGGTGGAACATTTCAGGGTGAAGCTTTCCAGGGTGGAGAATGGTGGGATTTCAAGTCCAGAGATTGGGTTTTTTACTCTGGAGGGTGGGTACAGGGTCCAGCAGTTAGCTCAGTTACAGTGTTCTTTGAGTGGAACCTGGTAATAGAAGGTAATAAAGGGTAATAGAAGGCCTGGCCACTCATGTGGTTTCAGGGGCTTATAGTTTCCTCTTCTGTAATGATAGTATTTGCCTGATATTTAGTGATCAGATTTAGAAAGATAATACAAACACGGTCTGTACACCGAGTAAACATTCAGCAAGGATTTTATTTCCAGTTTTTCACAAATTAATTCCTGTTTCTCACCCCAAGATCAACATGGGAGAAACTGCAGAAGGCAGAGAGAATCAGTGAAGATCAACTATGAGAAACTCTGGAGATACTTACTGGTCTTGAACTTGTTTTCATAGAAAGTAGACAATTATGGCTTAGAACAAAGGATTCAGGTTCAGGATGTAGCTGAAGCGAAACTAAGCACTCTAGTTCTGTCTCTTTCTAGAGTTACCTTGAGATTAATACTGCCTGTGTCATGTCATTCACTGAAGTAATCACAATACTCCAGAATTCCTCTGCGTGCAAGTTCATGTATAGATAGGCTTCCCATGTATCCTGCTGGGTGAGGAATTGATAAGTACAGGGATATATTAGCCAACTGTTTTCTAGTCTTCAATCCTTAGTTCTCCCCATGTCCTAGTTTTCTATCTATTGCTTCAAAAAGGACTATAATGAAAAGCAATTTGTAAAGAAAATGATTTATTTGGCCTACATGTTCAAATTACAGTCTTTCACTGAGGAAAGCTGAGGCAGGAACGCAAGGCAGGAACATGGAGGCAGAAAATAATAAAAAAAAACCCAGAGATTATGGAGGCACATTGCTTACTGGCTTTGTTTCCCAAGGCTTAACAACCTATTTCTTATACAATTCAGGACTACCTGCCCAGGGGTGGGGCAGCCCACAGTGGGCTGGGACCTCCTCCATCAGTCATTAAATAATAAAATGCCTCCACAGACTTACTAACAGGCTGATATGATGGAAGCAATTCTGTTGTAAATGGAGCAGTGGGCCATGTCCCGCCACCCGACTGGCTTACACCCGGGCTGGTGGGCTGCTTGTTGTCCTGGCTACCCGGCTAGCTTATGCCCAAAATAATCACATGGAAATCTGTATTAATTAAATTATGGTCTGGTCCATTAGCTCTAGTCTTTTATTGGCTAACTCTCACATCTTGCTTTAACCCATATCTTGTAATCTGTGTAGCACCATGAGGTCATGGCTTACAGGAAAAGATCATAACCAGTGTCAGTCCCAGGCTGGAGAATCATGGTGTCTGCCTGACTCTTTTTTTTCTCCCAGCATTCTGTTCAGTCTACTCCACCTATCTAAATTCTGCTCTATCAAAAAGCCAAGGTAGTTTCTTTATTTGACCAATGAAAGCAACACATAGAAAGAAGACCCTCATACACCACAATTCCTCAGTTGTGGGTTCCTCTTTCCTGATGACTCTGGTTTGTGTGAAGTTGACAAGAAATTAACCAACATACCTCTTTAAAACCCTTAAATCTGATCAATTCCAACTTAATTGTGACTGAGCACTGGGACTACTTCCTGAGTTTCCAGGAAATAGCTGTGATGTCTGGGGATCTCCATTAGAAATAGAAAAATTTCCAAACAAATAGAAAAAAGGTAAAAAAATCATGTAAGAGATCAGTATGGCCTCAGTAGTATATAGAAAAATATAAAATGGCTTATCATATAAATAATTATAGTAGGTAATGTAAATTGTCCAGCTATTTTTGTTTCTTTTACAGTAGTCATTCAGAAGTCTAAGTCTGTTAAGTTTTGTTTTCCAGGGGAATTAGTTACTGCATCTTATGATGTATATCAAAGAAGAAAGCCTGGAAAATTTTCTATTTCTAATGAATTTTTTGAGTGTTTGGATTTTGTTGTCTTAGTTTAGACAATGTTTAATACTTTTCTCAAAAGCTAGGACAAGATTACCTCACCACTAAGGAGCTCTTCTCAAATATCTAGTATTGTCATTTGGACAAGATTATCTCACCACTAAGGAGCTCTTCTCAAATATCTAGTATTGTCATTTGGATTTGGTTTGAGTGTTTCCCCAAGGGTCCATGAATGACAGTATTAGGGAACTTGGCCTCATAGGGAATTCTCTTAATTCTCCAGTTAAGAGAAGTGGTGATTTGAATAGGAATAGCCCCCATAGGCTATGTTTGAATGCTTAGGGAGTGGCTCTGTTTGAAAGGATTAGGAGGCATGCTCTTATTGGGATAAGTGTGGCCTTTTTAGAGGAAGCTTGTCTCTGGAGATGGGTTTTGATTTTCAAAAGTCCAAGCCAGACCTGGTGTTTCTCTCTTCCTGCTGCCTTCAGATCAGAATGTACAACTCTCAGCTACCTTTCCAGCACCATAGCTGCCTGCATACCGCCGTGATCCCCACCATGAAGACAATGGACTAAACCTCTGAAACTATAAGTAAGCTTCAATTAAAAACTTTCTTTTTGTAAGAGTTGTCATGCTCATGGTGTCTCTTCACAGCAAAAAAACAATGGCTAAGACAAAGGGTAAAACAGTTTTTCTAGGAGAACAATTATAGACGGAACAAGCCTGCCCACTCTTCCTATGCTTTTTGGTTCAAGATAAGGCAGTTTACACCATCCCACCATAATGTGATACCATCCACCACCCTCAGCAGAGGATGAACAGTCTGCCTAGTATTAAACCTCCAAAACTCTAAGGAAATTAATGGTTTTTTTTATAAGTAGTCTGTATTGTGTGTTCTGTTCTCTCAATGAAAAACTAATATGTCTAGGTATGCAAAATTCCTCCACTCGGACTGATTGGAAGTAAACATGTCCTTTCCGTGACTGGGTTCTAGGAATCATTCATATTAAAGCTCCAAGGTTGCTCTTGGCCTTTCTCATGGGGGTTTTACTGGATGTATGTACAGCTCAGCATTTGCAAAAGCTCTTGAATTGCTATGTCAGTCTCTGGAGTACTTTCTTTTTATAGCTCCCTTCTACCTTGCCCTTCAGATTACAACTGCCTCACTTGCATTGATTTCTTATCTATATGACATATATCATCAAGATCACCATTCTCTACTTGAGCTTCTTCTACCCTATTTTCTGGAAAGTGCCTCCAGAAACCAAACTGGGAAATCAGGGGGAAAAGTACTTTTTATTTGTTTTCTTTATTTCGAGTTCACAGTTCTATGCTTATTTTTTTCAGTCTGAACATAACTGTTTCTTGTATTTTTGTCCAGTTTTTATGCTATTTGTAGAAGGGCAAGTCATGTTAGTTGTTATACTGTGGATAAAAGTGGAGACTCTAATTGCAAAATTCAGTAGTTTAAATGAAAAATGCAGTTGATAGAATCAATGGTAGGGATAAATGCAGCTAGCAAACAAAAAATATATTAAGGATAAGATTGAGGGACTTTAAAATGCATCGGGGTAGAAAAAAGATACAGAAATTATAAAAGAAAAGACAGAATTAAATATTCCAATTTCAAGCAAAAGGGATCTGAAAACTGGGAAAAATAAAAAATAGAGAGAAATTATTGGTTTATGGAAGAATAAAGAAGAACTTTCTGGAATTGAAAAAGAATAAAAGACATCAAGTTGAAAACAGCCATGGAGTGTTAAGCCAGAGCAAATCCCATATGAGATACTCAAAATAAACATTGAAAAGAGAGAATCCTAAAATCACCCTGGAAGAACAAGTAGTATATCTGCAAGCAGACAAGAATTATGTTGATCTCCAACATCTCGACAGCATCACCAGACACAAAGAAATAGATCATCTTTGGAGCAATGAGTAGGAGAGATTCACAGAGAAAGAGCTTAGAAGGGAAGAAAAATTGAGGGAAGGACTGAACTGACAGTTGACCAAAGCCCTAAAATCCATTCCGTGGTCTTGTGTACATATTCTTTGGTAGAAAATTAGGCATTATTTTTTTTCCTAATGAGCACCTTTTTCCTACGGAGTCAAAAAGAATAATTCCATTTGCATTCATCGTATATTTTATACATTCAAATTGTTTTACTATTAGTTATCATAGTTCCAGCTTCAGTGGACAGAAATATAGGGTGCCCTTGTGTTCAAGTGGAATGTTTCCTGTTGTGCAGACAACAGAACAATAGCGATTAAGGTCAGACTGTTGGTTAGAGACAGACCTAGCCCACTATCTTCCTTATTGCTCCGCTGGAGCTTTATCATTAACATAGTGAAGCAGCATGAAAACTTGGTTGAGCCGGCTGGACTGTGACCTGATTTGTCAGATGCTACATTACCTTGAAAGATCGTCTGACTAAGGGGTGGGTATACTGAAGAAAACTGCTAACTATGCCACCCCTGAGAAGGCTGTGTTGTGCTGTACTTCGTTTATGCGGTTATTGTCCTCACTTCTGAGATATAATCCAATAATGGGAAAAAAATTCTTTTCTCTCTTGGAGTTCTTAGTCATTTATATGAATAAGGTTTTATTGGGATAATTATTGTAAATATAGTGCACATGAAGGGTGGCTCAATTGCATTTTTATAGCATAAATGTATGATAATGAATTTCATAGCAACTCACACAGACCTTGTTGCCCTGAAATCTAGCAGCAGGAGAGAGATTACCGCCTGTCATAGGGATGAAAGATAGGCACAAAGTCCTCTTCTAATTTTTGCTCCTCTAAATATGAAGTGTCTTTTTTTCCTGTGGAGCTCATAACAACTCTTCATGTTGTAAGGTGTACGTGAGTGTTCTCTTTACCAACTATTCTAAGCTTTTAAAAGAGACAGTGATGGAACACAAAAGGAGCATACCACTTCTACAGAAATGATCAAATGCTGCAGTCCAAAGGTTGACAATTCAGAGGAAATGGGTCCATGAGAGGTTGCTTCTCTTCAGCAGAGAGAAGGCACTCTGATGTAAAAAGGCAGTCTTCAGCTTTCTGGCTAAGTCATTTGTTCCTTCAGGGGAGAGATGCATTCGGTTCACCACTGCCACTCTCCGAGGCTGAATCTGCACACCGTATAGGCACAAGCCGCCACCGAGCCCCCTGAATACTAAGATAGGAATAAGTGTAGATGTAGCCTGAGATGTCCATTGGACAATTTCGGCACTGCAAGCATCAACCTGTAAATAAAGCTCTTCTGGGACTTGATCTGATAGTGGAGTGTAAAATGGAGTTCTTAATATAAAACAGGGTACTTTGAGTTCGCCAGAGAAAATAAACCATGCGTACCAATGAGTCTGAAAAACCTTTCAGGAACAGCTCATTTTTGTTTATATATCTTAGCACCCTGGTAATTTTAAGATTAGTAATTCTGCTTTATACTTAAAACAGTGTTTTTATTTTAATAAGAAGTCTTTAGATATATATTTAATTGCTAGATTCCAAAGAAAATGTACAATTCTTGCAGATCCTGCAATAAACTGCAGACTGAATTGCCTTTGGGAAGATGATGTCATTGTCCAAGTTCATCTTTGGGGGTCCAGGGTCTCCTGTCTTACTGGGTTTTCACTTTGTGCTCTCACTCCTCCGGTCACTGCCACCAATCTTCACTCCCTCTCCTCTAAAGTTACCAGTACAACCTGGTCTCCTTTGACTTTCTTCCTATTAGCATCTTCCCTGAGGAATAGGTGTAATGTAGTCAGTTAGGATTCAGTATGGATTTAAATTAACCAGTCAGGATTCAGTATGGATTTAAATTAACCTTTCCTTTACCCAAGGAACACCCTGCTAAGCTTTATCTCTAATTATGGAATTAAAGATTCCCACCCCTTATAGTTATTTTTAGATCAGTGAGAATGTGGTGTGTGTGTATGTGTGCATGAGTGTGCACAGATTTTTGAACATGTAAGCCTTAGTTATATCTTAGATATTGATGAATGTTGGTACCACTCACAATACTTAATCCAGTAACAACTGTACCTAATAGCAGTTCAGTGAGGGTTCATTAATTGATTGGGTGGTTTTCTACTTCTACCAATAAATCCTTGGCCTTTAGATATTTTCCTTGGCATTTCAATGTACCCCAGGTGGAAGTTCCTGGACTGGACACATTGTGAAACCTGGTATCACACTGGAGTTTGATAATGAAAAGACTTACAATATTTGAGAAGATTGGATCTTGAAGGATAATTCAATGAGCAGGCTCAGGACAGAATCAGAAAGTTAAACAGACATATATGAATCTTCCAGAATTGAAAACTGTCAAAATTGCTGAAAGATTAGATCATATTAGTCATTTGCTATAACCTGCTCTGGCTGCACCTTCAAAGAAGGGCTTATTTCCTGACTGTCAGTCAACTGTGGCCTGATTAGAGGGAGCAGGAGCTGCAGAGTCCAGAGTCTGGCACCGGAGTCATTTCTAATGTGTTTTTCTTTTGCTTAAAACACAGCAGGAAAAGTGAGTACAAGATGGAGAAGAGATTTATATTTTCCCCTTACTGCTCTATGAAGCTTATATTTCCACTAAAAAAAATCTTTTTACAGAAAGCTCTTGGAAAAACTGACCCCCAAACTGAGCCTTACTTGGGGAATTTGGGATAGAGCTTTCTGGCGAGGTGTAGGTTTGAATGTGATTAGCAGATAAGTCCTGTGCTTCTTGGCTTCTGCTGGCTGGCATTCATCATACCCCCACTTGGATTTCCCTGCCTCTGCTGCTACTGCTAGAAACATCCCAGCTACTGTGGAGACATTTTCTGTCACATTCTTGAGCCCTTCCTCATTTGCATTTGGAAGTATCCTGGTCTTGGTGCACAGATATCTGTAGCTTGATTTCCTCCCAAAGAACTCCTGTGAGGAGGGACTTAAGGTTGAGCTCAGAAATAAACATCTGTACCCTAATATAATGTCTTTTATTGATATAAGGTCAACTATGACTGCTTTATGGGAGCTAATGGTAGGTAAAAGAGGGGTGCATTCTTTCTCTTTTTAATACAAGATTTTGTCTTAATTGCTAGGCAACTTTTACCTCCCCCACTTCTATTTCTCAGAAACCCTAGAGTTGTTCCCCCTTTTAGTCTTAAAGTGTTTTGCAATTGGTTAAGACTATAATGGCTAATAAGCAATCACCTTTGCTCCAGGGCTGTCAAACTAGCCCTTTTCAACTCTGCGAATTTTGTTTAACAATTAAAATAAAAGAGATATGAAATCTCACATAAATGTGTGACTCTACCTCTCATGTTTTTGCATGGCTGTAATTCGAAAACTTTTAAAACACCAAACGTTTACTTAAGTAGAATATGTAATTAGTCTCTCAGAGAGGAAGGACAAAACAATCCCAGTGGCCTATCTAAAAATTCCTTTACCTAATAGCAGCTTCCCTCAAATTAGAAAAAAAAATGCCAATTATAAACAGAATGGGGTAGCACATTAAAATCAGGGTAAATTACAAATAAAATTTCTGTGATACATTATTTGGGGCTCTAAAAAAATCTTATAAACAGTTTATTAAAGGTATCTTTGGAAAGATAAAAACTCATTGCATTCGAGACTCAATAAAGCAAAGTGGTAATGGTGAATAGTCTTAAAGATCTTTCAGTAAGGATGACTGGTGTGGCCAAGAAGTTTGCAGCATTATTAGAAGTAAAATTTTATATGATAAAGTTCGAAATCTCATTACTACAAACCTCAAACAAGTATCCAAATGAGTAATAAGACTTTCCTTTTTAACAAGGACTCTTGAGCCAAACCTTTCAAGAAATTGTATTTTTTGCCGAATAAGGTATATAAAAAGATAAGCATCATCTATCGTTTGATTTTTATGGCATTTCTAGTGTACTATGTGTTTATATAGATTAAACATAATCTTTTAAGCCTTTTACAACTACATTGCTAGTCTGGACTGATGCCATTGATGGTTAGAAAGATGACTTCAAGACCCGGCAATATCTGTAATCTTCAAATATTGAATTTTGTTCACTAATGTAACTTACTATACTGTACTCACTAAAGCAGGAAATTGGACTCATAGGATTTTGAGTCATAAATTTTGAAAAATAATAGGATTTTCAGCTTAACTCCTAGCTATCCAGACAAAAACAGACATAGTACTTTATTCTTAGACTAAATGAAGATGGGCCATGCTGGTGTGCAGTTCCGGATAAAAATAATTTTCTGTATTTTTTATATTTTGTAAATAGTTTTTAGCTTTCTTTTTATTTATTCTTTGTGTCTTTCATATTATGCATCTCGATCTCACTCATCCTGTTCCTTTGTATCAGTCCTCTGCTCTTTCCACCTCCCCCCAAAATAAAATAAAATTTAAGAGACAAAAAGGGGGAAAAAAGGGAAAAATTCCATCATGGAAGCTGTAGTGTGACACAGCGAGTCATACGGTAAATATATGTCCATATATCTTTACTTGCAAGTGTTCATTGCAGAGTCATTGATCTTGTTCGAGGACTCTGGCTTCTGCTACATAATCGATGCTGGCTGTCAGATGGTTATCCTGCTGTTGCCCTGTGTTGTGAAGATACTGCAGCTTTGGATCTGGAGAACCAGACATTCATGTGCTCCAGCAGATCACAGATGGGGTGGATGTTGAGGTGGACCAACTCATAGCCCTGATTCTAGGCCTGGGTAGTTGCAGGATTGGTCAACTCACCAGCTCTCCCCTTTATTAACCACTAGGGTGTGCTCTCCAGCATTGCCCCAGCTAGTTCACCGCTTGCAGCGATGAGCAAGGGACAGGGTCAGTTCTCCTGCTTTCACACCCTCAGAGTAGGCTCTCCACACCTATACCTTCAGGGCTAACTCTACTGTGTTGTTCAGGCGAAGTGCAGTGGTCACTCTCCTGCGTGCTATAGCTTCTGAGGGGTAGGGATAGCTCTCCAGCTCTCACGACCTCAGGGCAAGCTTTCCCACCTGCCACAGACAGCGAGGGACAGGAGGTGGAGTTGGGAGGAGGACACCCCCTGTGTCATATGACAGATGAGGGCTGGGGCCAGATCTCCCAGGCTCAAGTTGTCAGTCAACAGGGTCAACTCTACTGTGCTGTCCAGGTGAGGAGCAGAACCTGCTTTCCTGAGTGCTGCAGCTGGTAAGGGGAGGGTCGACTCCCTAGTGTCTGTCACAGGCAATGAGTGGCGAGGGGTAAGGGAGGCATCTCTCTCTCTCCCACACCACTGCATGGTAGAGTAGTGAAAACAGCCCTCTCATGGGCACAACTTCCTGGCTCATCCACACCTCTGACAACTGGGTCAACTCTATCATTCTGTTCAGGTGAGGTGCACGGTCTGATCTCCTGGCTGCTCCTGCTCTTTAGACCTCACGGCCAGCTCTCAAACCCGCCTCAGGCATAGAGAGGCGGGAAGTGTGGTTGTGGGGAGGGCATCTCTCCCCCACCCATGCCGCCATATGGCAGATGAGGAATAGGGCCATATTTCCCATTCTCATGTTCTTGGGGCCAGCTCACCTGTGCCCCCATTAACAGGGTCTACTGTGATTTGCTCCCCAGATGAAATGCAGGCCCTGCTTTCCCTAGTGTTGCAGCTGGTAAAGGGAGGGGTCCGCTCCCTTGCCTGCTGGAGGTGGTAGGGGCGAGGGGGAGGGAGGGAATCTTTCCTTTGCCCCCCCCACCACACTGCAGACAAGAGAGGCGGTACCAACTATGCCCTTCTCATGCCCTCTGGGCTGGTTCATCCACACCCCTGTCTGCAGGGTCAGTTCCGCTGTGTGGGTCCCGTTCTCCTGAGCGCTGCAAATGCTAAAGGGTTGGGTTAAGTCCCCCACCTGTCCATGTCCTCGTGAACAGGGTCAGCTCTATTGTGATGCCCAAGTGAGGTGTAGGACCCTCTCTTTTAAGTGGTTTAGCTGGTGAAAGGCAGGATCAGTTCTCCCTAGTGTTGTGTCCGCATTTTCTCCTTGGAGCCTTGGATGGATCTCCTAGAGACTGCCTGTGGGTCTCTGTCCAGCTCAGTCTGTCATGGCGCTGGGAAGGACCATGGCTCCTCTTTGGAGCCAGAAATCGTTTTATTTTATGGTAAATCTGTGATTCCAGCTACTGCACAGATACACATTATTCATGTTTTTAGACAAAGTCCCCTTATCCCCTTATGTGACTCAGACTAACTTCAATCTCAGAATCCTCCTGCCACACACAGAAAAGTGTCTTATACATGATAGGTGCTTTAAATATTTTTTGTTTAAATCTGGGTGAAAAGAAAATATCCCCTGTATACTTTTGCTGTATTCAGCATTTTTTTGTGGCCAATTGCTTCTGATAATTTGTTTGCAGCCCTTCTATTTAGTGAATCAGTTGTTTCATCACCTTCACCTCTGAGTTTTAAATGACAATTCTTTGAGTTTACAGTGAGTTAACATTTCAAAAGCCAGACTTTGATGAAGTTGAAATTTCTCTTTACATGCCCAAAACACAATATAATAGTGTGAATATACTGCCTCCCTGCCAGTCAGTCACTGTGTAGAGAGTGGGGTTGCTGCTAACTTAAGAGAAGGTGCTGACACTCAGCAAATCAAATGCTATTTTGATGCTCAGAGGAGCTTGGAATGTTCAGGGAGGAAGATGTCCATGCATATGGTGGTGGGTGACTTTAGCTGGGAAACCTTTGGGAGATGAAGATGTGCTAGAGGAAGTACTTCACTGGAAACAGGATTTGAGTGTTTACAGTGTCACTCCACTTCCTTTTCATTCTCTGATATATGATTTCATTTGAAGATGTGAGCTCTCAAATTCCTGCTCTTGCCCTCATAGTTGTTGCCATGTCTCTCATCCATGGTGGACTTTCATTTTTCTAGAACAATAAGGCAAAATAAACACTTCCATAAAATAAAGATGGCAACTTCATGCTCCATACCATTAAGGTGTCTGATTAACTTTCCGGTTTATAAATCATGGAGGGGAAACTTGTGTGGTATTCTGTATCAGCCCAGTTTAGCGGTAGCAGAGTAAATATGGTCATAGAGCCATAGTAACACTGAGAGGACTGGGGGGCATTTGCTGGGTCCTGAAGAGCTTTAATGAAAGTGTTAAGTTCCCATACATCCTGGTAGGGGATAAACCAGTAAGAAAGCAAAGAGTACTAAGAAGTCTGGGATTAACAAAGGGATGGAGAATTAAATGCTAACAGAATAATGGCAAATTTCATGGTCATTGGCAATGAATCTCCGGAAGACTCCCCAAATGACAGGCACTCCTGAAACAATCTACTGTAGACACCCCTGTGGCACCTACAATGACCATCTATAGTATGGACATTTCAGGGAAGCCATTGAGGAACCAGAGGGAAACATTCAGCAAAATCTCCCTCTCACAGATACATTGAGGCTGCACAATTTACCATCTGAGAGAGGAGCTGAGTAGCCTTTTTAAGAAGATCAAGCCTGACATAATGAAAAGTTTTAATTTGAGGATGGCTAGAACTTAGCTTGAACAATATTAGGGGTATTGAGGCTCTTGAGCATGACAAAATAGTAAATAGAAAATCAAGTTGCTTCCTTGTAACTAAGTAAAGGTTTATAAATTTGTATTCACTACAACAAATGCAGCCTCAGATACTTTAAAGAGCAACATAGGATTATAGTAGCCTTTCCAATTAATTGCCAAGTTTCATACAAATTTATTCTGAGAAAAGTATAAATGGGAGAAAATTGACAAGGGAAATGTCCTAAAATGCAAGTTTATTTGTAAATAGTTAACACCTTCAAATAGTATTGGTTAGTACTAAATTATTGGTTAACAAATTAGTTATCTGTTAACACCTCAGCAGGAGTGCTTATAGGGACAGGAGTTAAAGGCTAGATATATTGGATATGTTGGATAAAGAGGAATTAAATGGTTGGTACACCTTTTACATTATTTATAGCTGCTGGAACATAATCTCATGGTTCTAACCCATTGTTAACCTTTGGGACACAGAAAAGAATTGCTCTACATTTTTTACTGTTATTGAGACAATGACCTGAAGTAATCCCTTTAGAGTCAAATGGGTCTATGCACAAATACGGCCACTGGTATTTAGATTCAAAATACTAGTTATGTGACCTTACTGATTGCTCTGAGATTTTGGCTTCAGGCATTTTCACGAGAAAAATATTATGTACCTCATCTTCCAAGGACAATGTCTAAATTGTGGAAACTGCTTATTATGTGCTTATTTCCTTTCTGCGGTCAGATGACACTAGGCATCTTCCCTTTGTCTTCTCTATCTTTTTTTTTTATATTACTCTATGTTAGAAGATTGACCTGTGGCGGTTGATTTTGATTCACAACTTGATTGGATTTACAATCCCCCTAGTATATAGACATTCCTCTGACTATGTATGGAGAGGACCCACATCTGAAGTTTAACTGTAAAGGAAGACTAACTCCAAGTGTAAGCAGAACCATCTGTGCTGAGGTCCAGGGGTGAATAAAAAGGAATCATTGAGAAAGGGCACTGAACACTAGCATTTTTCTCTTGCTACTTCCTGAGTATTGACGTAATGTGACCAGCTGATGCATGATTCTGTCACCACAGCTAGAGCCATTCGTTGTTTGTCCCATGAGTTTCCAACCATGATGGACTGTATTCTGTACCGGCAAACTGGGCCGAATTAAACACGCCCTTCTTGAAACTGTTTTTGTCATGTATTTTGCCACGTCAACAAGAAAATTAACAAATACAATCGGTGTAGAATATATTCCTGGGCTTCCTTGCTTTCTTGTGTCCTAGTGTATTAGACAAATGGGGTGCACCATTAGGACATCAGTAGAAGGAGGAAGAATTTTGAGTATTTATTTCCCTACCTTCCTCCCTTCAGGATGTCATGGGCTAAAATTATCCCCAAGTAAAAAGTTGTCTCCCTCTGGGAGCCCTTTCCATATAGCACTCCTTCTAGATGGAACTCTTTTCCACCATCTTTTCAGGCCTGATGTAATAGTGAAACTAAAACTTTTTCAGGACTCCCGGATCTTTTCTTGTAAAACGCTGCGAAGTGTTGTATGGTAGGGAGGTAGGGGCACAAGTCAACCACTCACATTGCATCAGTAGTCTGGAAACAGCAAGAGGTGAATGCTAGTGTTCAGCTCACTGTCTTTCTTTTGTAAAGTTCATGAAGCTTCTCTCAATGTACTTCAGTTGAGCATGCTGGCCTAGCTTCCTTGCGGGATCCTGAATGGCACATATATTCTCTTGTCTTTTATGGGTATCTATGAGAAATCTAAAGAAGATACTTCTGCTTTTTGTTTTTGTTTGCTTGACTTTCTACAACTCTGGAATGAAAAGGCAAGTTTTCTGTTATTTATCTTTATCTCCAGTTACGTTTATTATACCTTGAGATGTTTTCATTAGTGTATACATATATTAATTATATGTGATATGGGATTTATTGTGACATTTATACATTGTACTTTGGAGATATTCACTCCTCTATTAGTCTTTCATATCTCTCCTACACTCCCACCACCCTTCATCTATTCAACATTCTCCTTTCATGCCATTTTTTTTGTTGACTTAATGAGCTTGATTAGGGTTGCCTGCCTAAACACTGGTAGGAGGTTACTTACTGTATTGTGGACAACTTACTGGTGGCTACACCACTGAAGAAAATGACTTCTTCTCACCTGGTAACAATAAGTTTCAATGGTTTCTTGGGGAAAAGGTGAAGCCTCATGATAGAATGCTGACATCTTCAAATCTTATGATGGTATTCTTTAATTACAGCTACCATGAGTTCAAGGGTGCAAGACAGTTTTCCACATAATTCCATTGCTTCTTTCACTTCTCACATTAAGTTCTCAAATCAATCCCCCTCACTTTCCCAAGTTCTTCTGTGAGCCTCTTTGTGGGTGATATAGATATCCATTTATGGACATTCAGCAGTCACTTATTCTCAGCAATTTGTTCAGTTATGAGAATGTACAGTTGTCACTATCTACTGCAAAAAAGAAAAAGCTTATCTGATCATAAGAAAACTAATCTAGGACCATGAACAAAATTATTGAGAAGGTTGTTTGATTGACATATTGTATTCATTTATGCAAATAACAGGTGTAGTTTCTCTATCAGAGTTGATCACCTACTCAACCATTGGGCTTTGGTTGGGCGTGATGATTAATACTGATTGGCAATTGAAAGACTAGAATCAACTAGGAGACAAACCTCCAGGACCACATATGAGGGATAGTCTAGATTAAGTTAGCTTCTAGCAGTACCAGTGAGGAACTATTTTGATTGGTATATTTGAGATGGGAAGAACTACCCTAAATGTGAGCAGCACCTTTCCCTAAGCTTGGGTTCTAGACTGAAATAGAAAGGAGAAAACTAGGCGAACATGAGTCTTCATTTCCTTCTGCTTCCTGTCTGTGGATATAGTGTGATCAGCTACCTCAAGCCTCTGTTGCCATGACTTCTATTCTATGATGAACTGTATCTGGAATTGTGAGCCAAAATAAAGTCTTTCTCCCTTAAGTGACTTTCGTCTGAGACATTTTATCAGAGCAACTGGAAAAGTAACTAAAGCACTGGGTTTACAGTATGAGACACGAATTTCGTCTGTGAAACTGACCTTAATTTTAATCATAAAGTTGTTAGTTACCCCAATAACAGACATTATTGCACCAGTGAGCACATTTTGCCTAGTGTATTATTACTCTATTCAAAAAAACGGAATTGAAACCACTTGGATGTAGATAAATTGATAAATAGATAATGGAAATGTGATGTATAATATATAAGCTTAAATATTACATATATAGTGGAATTTTATTCAATGAAAAGGAGAAATGAAATTACAAAATTTGCGAGAAAATTAATGGAATTGAGAAATAGTATATTAAGTGAAGTAACTAAGCTCAGAAAGACGAACACCACATGCATTCTTTCATGTGGGCCCTGGCTTCAGTTTTTATATATGCTCACTTACAAGGAAATCAGTGTGTGTAGAAGCCAGAAAATAAGAAAGGAACCTGTAAGAGTGGGATAAAAAGGCTTTATTAAGGGTAGAGACTAATAGAACACATTAATAGAGAAGTAGAAGGAGGAATATGGAGATAGAAGAATTTAAGTGGGGAGAGAGAGAGCAGGGAGATGGGATGAAAAGTAGGTGGAGAGGAGTGTTATCCCAAACTGATAGTGTATGAAGAAGTGAAAAGGAAATATGATAATTGGTAAAAAATAGTTTTAAAAGTTAAAGATTTGAATATAGGTATCCTGCATAGGGGATAAAGCTGCTCACAGAACCCTGCGTTATTAAATGAAATTCTAAGTGTCAGAAATAAGCCATCTTACAACTTGTTGGTCAAGGAGGCCCCTGGGGCCCCTAGAGCAATACAGGCAATTGCCGTTGTGGTTAGTAGTATACAAGACCTAGATGTTAAGATCTTATTGTAGGGGGCACCATATGCTCCACAATTGTAAGACAGAGAAATAAGTTGGATATAAGCTGGAAACTTCCTTTCTGCTGGCTAGTATTTACAGTTCTGCAAGGTTGTCTGCAAGCTTCTGAGAGAAAATTGTCAAGAGTCTTTGACTTAGTCTGTCTGTCTATCTATCTATCTATCTATCTATCTATCTATCTATCTATCTATCTATCTCTCTATCTCTCTATCTATCTATCTATCTGAAATAGACAGGGGTTCTCTGTGTAGCCCTGGCTGTCCTGGAACTTGCTCAGTAGATCATGCTGGCCTTGAACTCAGATATCTGCTTGCTTTTGCCTCCCGATTACTGGGATAAAAGGCATATGGTTTGACTCATTCTATTTTTAAAGACTTGTAATATTTGCACAACTGTTTTTTACTTTGTAATATAGAACCAAAGGGTCAGTTTAATATACTGAAAAGAAGACTATGGTAAGAGTCAGAAAACTTGGCAATTTTCCGTGTTTGTGTCCCAAAGTATCTATGAGATTGGACAGGTGACATGGCTTCTCTGTAGGTCTCAGTTCTTTAAGATGAAAATATTAAATTAAATGACTTCCACAGTACTATTTAATGCTTACTCTATAGTGACTAAAGTTTTCCCTGGAAGAGTTGGAGCAGACATTCCTTTGATGTTAACTCACTTAGCTTTTCATGCAGGAAAATACACTGATACATCTCCCAACCTTTCTTAAGTAAGAAGAGGGAGGGGGAGAGAGATCTAGAATACAAACCATTAGAAATAACAAGTGAAGCTTTTACAACCTTCCAATCAATCTCTCTGCCCTCAGATTGGCAGATTAAAGTTCTTGACATCTGAATGATTTATTATGACTTAAAGTCTATACTTACAGCACTTCAGCTTGATTTCTTCACAACAACAGGGGGCAATGGAAGGAGACAGATGATAGGCAGGGAGCAACCGATCAGTTGCTGAAGAAATAGAAGATTAAATTTTCCCATATGGCCTTTTAAGGAGTGAGGATACTTTGTTGTTGTAATTGGCTTTGTTTGGTAGTTCATGAGACTAGGAAAAATAGACAGGAACAAGAATATCTAGACACATCTGGATAAAAAGGAGAACCATCAAAAGAAATGGAAAAATATAAATCAGTAAGAGAACAGCTTGGAAGGAAGCTATGGATTTAGGTCTCCTCTATTCTTGTCCAGTGTACAGTGAGCTTTACACACATGGGGATCTAGGTATTTCAATCCTGTACATATAAGAGGTTGTAAACTGGTGACATAAAAACACTGTGCCATTTTATATAAGACTTGAACATCTGCAGATTGTGTTCATAGGTATTCTGCAGATAACAAGGGCAATTGTATTTAATGTAAGACATGCAATGTTCTATTGCTGAAATACAGTGCTGAGTAAACGAGATGAATCACTGCTGTCGCTGAGCTGGCTTCCTACTATAGCAGTCAAGGCAAAAATGATAAAATAGAATTTGTTAATAAAGTGTTTTGAAGAAGATTACAGAAAAGAAGCATTGACTGCAAAATGTGTCTCTGGGAAAGTAGCACCTAACATAAGCCTAGAGTGTCTCAGGAGGTGGCCTAGAATATTAAGAAGAAAGAACATTTCAAACAGAGCTATAAAGAATAGGAAGGAAGCCAATGTAACTACAGGGAAGGAAAGAGGAAGAAGAGTAAAATTTCACTGAGCTGTGTGCTTATCATTTGTACTTTTTCTGTTCATCTAAATAAATTTATGTCATCACTACTTAACAAGCTCTAGAAAGCATGGATGAGGGATAATAATAGAGATTTAAAGCGGTGGCTAAAAACACCACCTTTCCTTTGCTTCCTTCAATATGGGACTGATGAAGAGGTAAACTATCAAACAAAAATCCCAGCACCAGAAATAGGAAGCCTTCTTTTAGACTGTTATGGGAGTCCAAGAGAACCCCCCCACACACACACAAACACACACAAGCAATATCGGCTATTGCTGTTCAACAGGAGAAAATTTGTGCCTAGTACTTTAATCTTACTTCAGTGTTCATGGTTGATGAGGCCATGGAACTCAGAGGAGAAGCTACTACCGCCACTTCAATAAACCAGTATAATGCAATATGACGCATTTTAAATACTTATACACACAGATAACCACAGTTCTTACCCTTCATCAAGAATTTATTTTTGCAGCAGATAGAGATCACAAAAGAAAGCCACAATTAGTCATAATGTGGAGAAGTCACCTTGTAGTGTCCAGTGTCAGTACATACACCTACTATACAACCCTTACACTAAGGCTTGGGGAACACTGAGGAAGAAGGGGCCCAAATATTATAAGGTTCAGAGGACCAGGATTGGATGTATGCTGCAAGATAATGCCATCTATATATTACAGGGAAGCTGCACCCAGGCAATCTCTACAATACCATTGCCTTAACAAGACCTTAAAAATTAATATCACCAGTTGACATACCGCCACGGACAGGAAATATTTCACAAGACTTCACCCATAGAAAAACTACAGGCAACTGGTGGTTGCTGAGAGTGAAAGAATCAGTCTTCTCCTGGGATGAGTGCCCTGAGAGGTTAGCAAATAGCAAGAGGTGAACCTCAAAACACATATGAACAACCCTAAATGGTCTCAGTAGACTGTATTTGTAAATGTGTTTGTGTATGTGAGGGTGTGTGAATGTGTATGTATGAGTGTGTTTGAAAATGTGTGAGTGTATGAAAGTGAGTGTGTGTGTGTAAGAGAGTGTGTGAGTGTATATGTGTATGAGTGCATGCAAGTGTGTGTGTGAGTGTGTGTATGTATGTGAGAGTAGGAGTGTGTGTGAGTGTGTGTATGTATGTGAGAGTAGGAGTGTGTGTGAGTGTGTGAGCATGTGTGTATTACTGTGTGTGTTTGAATGTGTGGTAAGGTTGGT
Organism: Myodes glareolus; assembly: GCF_982192425.1. Taxonomy (NCBI): domain Eukaryota; kingdom Metazoa; phylum Chordata; class Mammalia; order Rodentia; family Cricetidae; genus Myodes; species Myodes glareolus. The sequence continues at coordinate 55,588,914 of NC_142053.1, forward strand.
GCGCTATGCATGATGACAAGATTAGGAAGATCAGAAGAATGAGTAAAATATTATCAGCCGACCTTAGCAAGCTTCTATCCCATAATCTTCCTTTTGGGGACCCTTAGTTACTTTTCTTTAGTGTTGTGGAAACATTGTTGTCCACCTGCTAGCGTTACTCTAGAATGAATGCAGCTTGCTATGAAAATGAAAGGAAAATGTTTGCATGGCTTTGACTCTTGCATGGGTAACTCCAGTGAATGCATAGGACATATTTACATGATGCTGGAAAGCATTTACATGGTGTTCGAGTCACATAGCTTATGAATAAGAGATTGTTTTCTTCAAATGAAAGATGAGAATGCCAATTTGATTCTCTAAGTCAACCCAAGGCAGTGAGGACAGGGTATGTAAATAACTGACTCAATGTAAAAGGTTTTCTCCTTGTAGTGAAAAAATGTAAGGGAAAAAAAGTAGTGAAGGAAGGGTTCTTCTTTTTTTCTTTCCAAATTTCATCTCATCTATCATCTATCTATCTATCTATCTATCTATCTATCTATCTATCTATCTATCTATCTATCTAGCCTTCTCTCATATATTGCTTCTCTACTACAATCCCCCTCCCTCTTCTCTGCTCAGTGCCTCACTCTCTGCTCCCTCTCCTCCAGATTCACTCCTCCTTTTTCTTCAGAAAAGGGCAAATCTCCCAGGGATATCAACAAAATATGACATATCAAGTTATAATAAAACTAGCTACATCTCATATTACAGCTGTACAAGGCAATCCAGTAGGAGGAAAAGGGTCCCAAAAGCAGGCAAAAGAGTCAGAGACAATTCCTCCCCACACTGTTAGGAGTCCCACAGGAACATCAAGCCCCTCAGCCATAACATATATTCAAAGGACCTAGGTCAGACCCATACATACTCCTTGATTGTCTTTCCCTGTGGGCCCATATGGGCCCTGGTTAGTTGATTCTGTGGGCCATTTTTTAAAAAAAATATTTATTCATTTATTATACATACAATATCTGCCTACATGTCTGCCTGCAGGCCAGAGAGGGCACCAGACCTCATTACAGATGGTTGTGAGCCACCATGTGAATGCTGGAAATTGAACTCAGAACCTTTTGAAGAGCAGGCAATGCTCTTAACCGCTGAGCCATCTCTCCAGCCCCCCATGTGGGCCATTTTCTTGTGATGCCTTGACCCCCTGGTTCTTAACAATCCTTCCTCATGGAAGGGCTCTTCTTATAGTTCTGTTTACTTGTGTGCTGGTAACATGAGTGTGTTCAGTTTGTGAGAATTCACTGAACCATGTGCTTACTACCTATGTACTTTCTGTATGTTATATCTCAGTAAAAGTCTGCCAAAGTGAAGCAAGCTACCATTTGGATGTGTGCTCCTGAGAAACATGCACACACACACACACACACACTTATAGATAATGTATATGTATCTTGAGGGGTACATAAGAAAGTGATAGCCAAGAATGCTTCTGGCAGAGAAGCAAGGAGACTGAAAGGAAAGGATGTAGAGAGGAATTAGTGTTTTCCTGTGTATCTTTATGCTTTTAAAATTTTTGAACTGTATTATGAATGATATAATACATATTATGTATGTATGTACATAGAAATATGTACATAATATAGTTGGAACAATCAACAAAAAATGGAAGAAGTGAGTTTACCCTGAAGATATTTTCAATATAATAAAGCCTGGCTCAGAGGTTAAGGGCACTGGTTGCTCTTCCAGACGTCCAGAGTTCAATTCCCAGAAACCACATGGTGGCTCACAACCATTTGTAATGAAATCTGATGCTCTCTTCTGGTCTGCAAGTATACATGCAAACAGAACACTGTATATGTAAAATAAATAAATCTTTTTTAAAAATCCAACAAAGCGACTTCAGAATGAGTAAGTTTTCCCCCTATCACTCAAAAAATTACAGTGTAGAGGTTTAGGGTGACCATCACAACTGTACCTTTTTCTTATCCTCTAGTTTTGAACTATCGAAGGGAGACAAAGAAGTAATGAGTGCAGAGATCAAGAGGGCACCATTTCTGATGGAAGTGATGGACAAATGGCATAATTGTACTTGCCAAGTGGGTTTTTTAATGCTGACCTTCAGAATTAGGCAGAAACTCCCATGAAGATACAAGAAACGCAAGAAAATTGTAGGTCAAGGCCACAGGAGAGATTTTATAGCAGTGAAGAAACAGTTTGTTTCTTCTTGAGGTCCCTACAGGGTCCATTATTGCTTCCAAATCCAACAGGCAGAACTCCTGAGGAGAAGGAAAAAAGAGGCTAAAGAGAAGTCTACATAGTTATGGTCATTGGCATCTTCCCACTTGGGGACACTTGGGAAGTCAAAAGGAAATGTTTACTTCAGCTTTCCTCAACTAACAATATATCATTTGACTGTGACGATAGTGTTTTTCACTTCTTGAGCAGTTATTATGTAAGGCACAGGGTTAAGTGTTTCTTTGTATGTGCTTTTACACATATTATCCAACTGTAGTCTCATAATAACCCCAAATAAGAGGTTATCACTAGTCCATTTCACAGATGGAGTGACCCACTGATGATCACAACTCTACTTTCCTGATGTAGGAACTAACAAGCAGACTTCGTAAAACTTACCTAAGATCACCCAACTAGTAAGTGATACTGACTTTTAAATTCAGATTTTCAAATCCCATCTTACTCATCACTGGACTATAGTCATCACTAAAGGTATAGATTGTAGACTTGATATTTGTGTCTTTCCCGTCCTCCTCCTCTTCTTCTTTTTATCCTCCCCTCCTTATTATTATTAATTTTTCAATTGTTTTACATACCAACTAGTTCCTCCCCGACTCCTTCCATTCTCTCTCCCTACCTCCCATCTACCCCCAATCCACTCCTTCTTTAAGAAAGTAATTGGCCTCCCATGGGAGTCAATAAATTACAGCATATCAAGTTGAGGCAGGACCAAGCTCCTCTCCCTGCATCAAGGCTAGGCAAACCATCCCAACATGGGGAATAGCTTCCCAAAAGCCAGCTCAAGTGCCAGGGACAGGTCCTGATCTCTCTGCTAAGGGTTCCACAACCAGACCAAGTTATACAACTGTCACACATATGCAGAAGGCCTAGGTCAATCCAATGCAGGCTCTCTTATTGTTGATCCAGAGTTGATGAGATCCCACCAGATCAAGTTAGCTGTTTTGTGGGTTCCCCTATCATGATCTTGACCCTTTATTACAATTCCTTCTTCCTCTTTTGGACTCCTGGATCTCACCCCAGTGCTTGGTTCTGGATCTCTGCATCTATTTCCATCAGTTACTGGATGAAGGTTCTATAATGACAGGGTCGTCACCAATATGATTATAGGAGGTCAGTTCAGGCACTCTCTCTACTATTGATAGGAGACTTGGACTCAGTTCTCTAATCTGTGAAATGTAACAGAATAGATTAGAACAGTAGTTCTCAAAACATACATAGTCCCTGAACCAGAAAGAAGCATCAGCATCACTGAGGAACTTGTTAAAGAGAATCCTTCTGAATCAGGAACTCTGGGGTGGAGCCCACTCACTTGCATTTTAATGATTCCTCCAAAGAATATGCTGAAGTTTAATATGCATATGACCTCAAACTTTTCTCTTAATTCTGCTCCCTTGAGCTTTAACCTCTGTTTCCAGCTAGTTGATTTTTCAGCTACAGTCCACTTCTAGAATAGATATAGGTCCCCCCTCCCGCCTTTCACAAGCACATACTGTCAGGCTGGTGGTGTTGGGGTGCAGTGGCACCTCAAGGAACATGTTTTTGGGTAAAGAAACCACTATATTTTGATCTCTTTGTAAAACTCATGGGTATAGCTTCAGCGGGATCAGCTTCCAAACTCTAGATTGTGCTGGTGGTGGCCGAATGCAAAGGTGAAAGCAGAGCCTCTCAGCCTGGGCAGAAATTGCAGCAGATGCTGTGAATGGCTAGGGTAGAGGTTTGATCTGAGGTTCGGACCCCTACAGCATTAGAGTAGAGAACAGAGAGGAGGCTGCTTTCAGGGTACTTCTCCTGGCTTCCCTCCTTTTCATTGTACTGTGTCTGTTGCTGCCCGCGGTCCCTGCCTTGGCTGACTATTCTGACTTCTGATGTCAGCCAGAGGAGATTTGTTAGAGCAGGGCAGGCTCCTGAAAAGGAACAGCAGGTCAAGGATCCAATTTGGAGCAGCTAAAGGGTACCTTAAAACATGCCTTTGTATTTATATGACAGAGGATCAAGTCCTCATTAACACCTCAACACAGGGAAGGGATAATAGTGGGAAATTATGTGAAAGGGATTTTTTTACCAGTTGTAGAAATAGAGGATATTATTATTATGAAGAATGCTGAATTAGACCCTTGGGCAAACCCTAGGTTTCCAATAGGCTAATGTAGGAGTTTACAGATGTCTACACAGTGTGATTTGAGGGGTGTCATTTAACATCTGAGCACAGATGAATTCGACAGATGATTTGCTGCTACCTTGGCAGTTCAAGAAAGGCCCTGACAGTATGGGATACGCCATAGGAAAGTTTTGCCTGTGTGCTGAGTGCAAGGGCAGGAAGCTTCAAGGGAACTTCAGGGATTAAGTGATATACCATGTGTAAAGTACCTGGCACAGTGGCTGGCACAGAGAAAGGACTTAACAACAACCAAAACATCGAATCAAGCTAGAAGTGTCTGGAAAAACTGGAGCCGTGAGGTACTGCTTAAGGAAAGAAGTTTGGAGGAAGGTCCAGGCATGGAATGAGTGGCGATTAGGGACATGTTGGAAAGGCGAGGAAAGGAGAAGTGAGTGCAAGTCAATTTGGCTGACTCATTCAGAGGCTCTTAGCATCCTCACATGGAAAGGCCTGAATCGGCTGGTTCTTTCATTAAGAATGTTACATATATGATAGAGTTTTGGTCTGAGGTTCAGATCCCTACAGCATTAGGGTAGAGGATAGAGAGGAGGCTGCTTTCAGGGTACTTCTCCTGTTTTCCTCCTCTTCATTGTACTGTGTTTGTTGCTGCCTGCTGTCCCTGCATTGGCTGACTATTCTGACTTCTGATGTCAGCCAGAGGATGAATGGATAGATGGATATATATACACATGTTCTTTGGGGATTTCATATCATGTGCACTGATCACACTCATTTTTGCAGTCCTTCCAAGTCTGAACATGCCCCCCCCCGTGACCTCCACCCCAATAAACCAAAATCCAAAATGAAAATTTAAATAAACAAAGAGAAAAAGAGTCTCATCTGTGCGAAGCATATATTCACTGGAGCATGGTCAAACTCTCAATGGCCTGCCGCTCAAACAGCACCAAGTGGTTTCAACATCTCTATCACGTTTTAAGAGTTCTTACCAATGACTTCCTATCCGAGCCGTTACTTTTCTTTTAGAGAGCAGGGGAACAGGGGTTGTCGCAGAAATCTCCCATGTCCCTCTCTCTCAACTTTGTGTCTGCCATCATGGATATCACTGAGAAAGTAGCTTCCGTGCTCTTCACAATCAGCAGGAGCATGGATCATGGGCTCCCACACAGTTTCTAGAGACAACACAGACCATGACCACAGCCCCCAGCTATGGGAAGCCCAAGAACCCAGACATGGACCTCCAAGACCATGTGGGCCTAGACATCACCATGGCCTCAGACGGCAGCACAGGTCACACAGATCAGCATGGCTCTTGGTGGTAGCAAAGGATGTTATTTTTGAAATCTTTATTTTCACTTGAATCTGTTTGGGAAGTATCTGTGCCACACAGAAATTATGCAGACCAGTAGCCTGCTGTCATAAAAAAATCGCATTCTTTTCTCTGTCCCCTCCTGACACAGTGATAATATACTGCAACAAAATGGAGAAAATTGACATGAATCATAAAGTTTTTTTGTTTAATTTGTGTTTGTTTAGTGACACTAAAGAAACATTTCAGGTCACTGGTTTTCTTTGGTGGAACAAAGCACAGGGATCTCTTAAGTGTGTAGCTTTAGGGACCCAGGTCTCTATGCCAGGTGAACCTTTATTTTCTAGATGGCAGTTGGTCTCTAAGGTGCTGCTTTGGATTTGTGATCTTTGGAACTCAGTTAGCTTGTGTCCCTCCTCTTTTCTCCTTGCCATTACTCTCAGCTCTGATGACTGCTCTCAGGAAGCAGGGAACTGCTATAAAGTCTGCATACAGACTGTAATCACGAATGCATAAAAAGCAAGGCAGGCCCCACACACCAGTTTACCGTCATCATCAAACCCTGCCACATCCCAAGGAAACAGAGCAAGGACTCCAGGAAGGAATTATGTGCTGATTCTAGATACCAAAAATGTCACATTGTGTTGGCCACTTCCCGCAGATGTTGTCAAGCAAGAGGCATCATGAGACATTAAAAATTCTCTTTGCGAGCTTACAGAGCCAAACATCAGGCCTGCCTCTCTCTCTAGAGTTACAAACTGGGTTTCTGGCTAGTCCCTTCCTTTCTCTCTTCAACTCTTTGATGTGATCTACGGTTATGGATGAACGCTTTCCTACCAGGAATCTTTTCCGTGTGGCCCTTTCACTGGAATCATTCCGAAACGTGTCTACAAAAGTTACAGATGCTAACAATCTTCTAAGTAGGCTGCTTGCGTGACAAGTGTAATTTAAAAGAACTCTTAAATGATTTCTAGGACTTTGCGAAGTTGCAGAATGCTGGTTTAATTGGGAGTGTTAGTTTGTAAAATTTTAAATTTGCTTTCTATCTGTTCAGCTTCCAGTTCTCTTCATCTTCTTTTCCCCAGCTCCCAACTGTCTTAAATCAGTGGCAGTGCCCCTCTCCCAGGAGCCTGGTTTTCTCTTTGGCTTTCTCCCTGTCTTCCCCAGCCAGCCACAAGTCAGTTGGACAGAGACTTGGTGCATATGGGACATTCTTCCTCATGCCCTGCCGTGTCTCTATGTCTGCCAGCTTACCCACAGCTCCTCTGCTGTCTCAGAGTCTCTCTGCAGCCTCATTTAATATGTCTTTGATATTCTGGGCACATCACTGGAAGCACATGATGTATGTGAAAACATTTCGGCTTCAAGAAAGAACAAAGTTCACAGGGTCAGGCTTCTGAATAAATTTTGATTAGGTTGATGAGCCTGAAATAGACTGGAAGGAAAATGGCCTTCCCCAGCCTTCTAGGCTTCTACCCTTTTAGTTCTCGCTGACCATGATAGCTACCATTTCTGAAAAATAGAACACAGGCTGTGCTTCTGTTTCTCTGTGAAACTTTAAATAAACCGGTCACTGATTATTCAGTGTTGTTCACTGTCTTATGACAGCAACAAACATTTACTGAGTGCTTATGTGCCGCATGCTTTAGATGGATTAACTTACTTGATCTTTCCTATCACTCTGTAAGATATACAGTAAGATATCATTCCCATTTTACAGACAAAGAAATAGAAGCACAGAAGCACTGATAGCTTAAGCAATTTGTCTCCAATTCTATACTAAAGAAAGTGCGTAGTTGGAATTGAAATCTTGAAAGCCTATGTTCCCCTGCCTCCCTTTTCCCAAACGAAATTAAGATAGCATCCTTTGTCACAATTTTGTTATACAATTACTTGTCTGTATTCACAACTTCATTGAAAACTATGCAGGGCAGGAGTGGTATTTAATTCATACTATAGTTAGCAGAATCTGATATAGTATTTGGTGCAAATACCCACTAAATAATAGTTGAGTGAATAAAGAATGATTTTGCTCAAGTAGAAAATATAAGGCTTTTAATAGGAAAGATCCGAATATTTGCTGGTTGTGTGGTCTTGGTAAAGTGATTTAATTATTAAATCACAGTTTCTCCTTTTCCAAAATGAAAATAAGAGAAATATGAAGCCTCATCCTGACAATTACTTAAGATGATATTTTTATAAAGCATATAACATAGTAATGGTGTTCATCACATGATTTCATTCATTAATTCATTCACCCATTCATTTATTTACTTACGTGTCTATTAGTTTTGGCTATACACATAATAGAGTTTCTTCCTTCTCAAATTGCATTCTAATGTGGGAAAGGACAAAATTGTGTAAATAAGAAACATGACATTAATTAGAGAGTGACTAGAAAGCTACTTACTCATTTAGATAGAATTGACTATTCTATAAGGAGAGGCCCTTATAGAAATGATGTTGATATTGATGTACCAAGGTTAAACAGGAGACAGCTACATGAAAAAACAGGGGGTGATCATTCTATGAAGCAAGCGAGATACCAGTCAAAATAAGGTCCTTGAGTTGAGAAGGAAATCAAAGTGGTAAAAGAAGACAGAGGAGTTCAAGAAACTTGACACTTAAGAGGAGACATGTAGAAAATGGGTTGGGAAGACAGGTGGGTGCCTAATGTATGAGACCCTTCACGTTCCTGTTAAAGATTTTTGACTAATGTGAGCATGGTCAGAGGCTATAGCTATATTTAAGGTCAAGGAGTAACAGTTATATTCTTTGTAATTTTGGAAGCCACTTGAGATATTATATAGTAAGCTATAATTAAAATTAAAATTGTATTTATGTTAAGTTTTACATGCCTACTAGATGTCAGAGAAGAATCAAATGGAGAGTTGAGCAAGTAAGTCAAGAGTTGAGCAGAGTTTATTTTATGTCAACTCGTTTGCCTTAAGCCTTGCTCACTCAGTCAGCTGATGAAATCCGGCTCCTGAGCATGTGTGGGAGGGTGCTTCTGGAAGAGGTTAACAGTGGAACCGGTAGATGAGTACAGAGGATCCACCCTCACTCAATATGAACATATACCATTCAACCTACTGAAAGCTTGGAAAGAAAAACAAGGCCAAGGATGAATGAATTTACTTTCTCTTCTGAACTCAAGTATTCATTTTGCTGGCAGACATTAGAACTCTTGGTTCTTGAACCTTCAGATGCAGCAAGAATCCCTTAGTTCTTAGGCCTTCAGCCTCAGAGTGGGAACTTAATCACTGGCTTCCTAGTTCTCTTGACTTCTGACTCAAACTTCCTTCTTCCACTGGCCAGCCTGCTTTTCTAGCCTGAACAACATGTGGTGACACGTCAAGGCCACAATCATATCAGGCAAATACCATAATGAATTCTCTCTTCCATTGTTTTGTCTCCTTTTTTGCTTTTTTTGTGTGTGTGGGGGTAATCTTGACTAATACAAAGGTCATGGGAAAGATCAGATTTAAAGTTAATGTACTGATAAATGCCATTTAGGATTATGAAAATCAGTAAGATTACCCAAAAAAAGAGTATGGAGACAAAATGATAATGATGGTGATGATAATACTGTGACTAAGATAATGCTAATAATAATACTAACAGACCAGTATAAAGTTCCAGGCACTGTTCAAAGTGTGTTATATCTGCATGAACACAAACAATCTTTACAGAAATGTTAAAGATAGGCTATAGGATTATTTCTACTTTATAAACAAGGAGCTTGAAGTGCTGACAGGTTTGAACATATTGCACAACTTTACATTGAGTAAGTAGCAGATAGGATTCAAAACTAAGTAGTTAGCATTCTGGGTTGATTCTCTCAACTACTACGCTATCATCATATTACAAGAAAAGGGGGCTCAGAACAGAGCTTTCTCACAGTTGTGGGGGAGCACAAAGAGAGGTCTCAGCAAAGAAGTCCAGTAAGGAGCAACTGCTGAGTGTGGTGTCATTCCAGGCAAGGCAGTAAGGAATAGCAAAAAGAAGTGGTCAGGCCAATTAAATATGCCTGAGTTATAAAGTAAGGAGACGGAGAAGTTTCCACTGGATGCAGCATCAATATGGAGGTGGCCGAAGTCTTCCTAAGAACAGTTTGCATTCTTATTAGTGCTCACTGTTTCCCAGAAGACTCCTTGCTTCAGTTATTTCCTTCCTTTGTTAACTTCGGTAACCCCTTTTAATATTATAACTGGCCTCTTAGGTCATTAGGCATGCACAATTAGATCATGTCTGTTTCCTTTGGTATTTATTCTGAGTGGCATTTTATATTTGGATTTTTATCTCATTGTCTTATTTTGATATGTCACAATTTGGTTTCCTTGAGTTAAATTTTTTTTTCGATTGGAGCTATTATCCCACTCACCAAAGGGGTTACCTAAGGGCCTCTTTCCTGAGATGCACAGCTTCCCTTTCCTTGGCGGTCTATTGAGAGTGGAAAGGGGAAAAAAGATCCCTGAGTGGCAAACCTAAGAGCTGTGTACTAGGCAAGTTTGATGCATTGAGTCATTCTTCCTTCCCGTTCCTATGCTTGAGAAATTGATAGACAGTATCTGAAGGCAAAGTCTTCTTCCAGCAAGGCCAATGATTTCTACTAGGCAGTATAGAGTAAGGACAGATGACAAGACTAGTATCTTGAATTAGCTCTGTGCAAACTCTCATCTGGGTTCCTTATTTAGAGCGCAGTTGTATCTAGAAAAGGTGTGATTTATTTTTGCCAGCGCGTTAGAACATATCTGAATACGTGAAAACAAAGGTCGTTTCTAGACATAGTTCTTCGAGCAGTGTTGCCTTGGGAAGGTGAACGATGGCACACCTCAGCCTCAACAGGACAAGGCACTTTCAGCGCTAACTTCCCCTTGCTCGCTGATGAGGAAAAGCACTGTGCTGAGAAGCATGTCATCAGCCGGCAGTTTCTCTCAAGCTCAGGAGAACAGATGGAGCAAGCACAGTAAGAGACAGACAAATGCTTGTCACTATTTCTCACTAGCTTTCTCAAAACATCAACACTGGCTTTCCCTGGAGGTCTTAGCTCAGGCATTGCTTTAAAGAGAGCTGAATTCATCAAGAATTCACCGAACAGTCATAGAACTCACTGTGCCAGGTTCCTCAGGGCACTGAGGGCCTCACTTGTAATTGCCACTCCATATAGAATTTGGAACTGTTAGGGGCCAGCAAGTTAAAGCTTTTGAGCTTTCCTCACACAGACACAAAAATGTCTTCCTTCGGTAGAAATGTTTCAGGCTATTCTAACAATGTATTTCCTTTTTTCTCCTGGGCCTATTTTGAAAATGTGAACTCCTGGAATCCTGGACATAAACTAGGAGAAAGGGTCATCGTCGTAGATCCCAAAGCAAAGGAATGGGTCTGAGGAGAACTTTTGATCTTAAAGTGCTGCAATGGACCTTCAAACTGGGTTTGGATGGGTTGGGAGGTGGGGAGATGGTAAAGCAACCAGGGAAATAGAAATGAGAAGAGTGGGTGGAGATGGGAAGCCAAATTCCCTTGTAGGAAAAGAGATGAGGCAGAGAGATAATGACCTATTGGGTGATTAAAAAAATCTACATGAGCATGAACAAGTAAGACCCTTGGATTTTACCACTATGCTTCCTATATATTTAAGGGCTAATACTTTTATTTCAACCTGAACTAACACAAAAAAGCATGTGAGGGTAACAGAGAGGAAAGTGGAGGGCCCTTGCCATTAGACCAGAAATAGAAACATCTGAAACTTTCCACTGGAAAAACTTGGCAGGATTAGTCCCTCGTGGGACCTTAAAAGAATCTCAGTTTAACTCTTGTTGGCCTGCATAGTTCAAGGGTGTGGTGTGCTTGGAAGAGCTTGCACTCCCGGGAGAGAAACGTGATCATGAAAAGTTCCTTTGTTATGTGGGGTTGAGGATGGAATATTCTCCTTTTTTGTAAACTCCCTCAGACAGGCTGGAAACTGGTGATCACAGTGAAATCTGTCTCGAGGTCTTCTCTTCACCTCGACAAGTCCCACCCTGTCCGTGATGAATTTACCTTCTTTCAAGTTTCCAGGGAGAATACATTTTTAACGCCAAGTAATCAGTTTCTATGAATTTCTGCCTGGAATTTAAGTTCAGAGTTGGATTCTTTATAATGAGGACAGCTTATTGGCCAACATTAGATATAAGTCATAATCAACGGATAAACCAATGTAGCGGGTTCAAAGTGATGAACACACAGGAAAACTGACCACAATTTTCCAGAATTCCATCAGTGCTTGAGACTCACCAGAGAGGGCGGGGATGATGGAATACTGTTGGAATATTTTCTCTGGACCTACCTCAGGAGTATTGTGCCTAGAGGATTATCTGTAGCCTCAGAATATACTCAAGCCAGCGAAGGACTAAAAGAGTAAAATTTCAGTGTTACAATTCTAAAAGTACATTGCTTCTCCCATCTAGTGACAGATGACTAGAATTGTTTTAGACAAGGAGCGATAGATCCTTTCTTTAAATAGTCTTTGACTTTCCCAACTTTTCTAACATGGCTGCAGCTGCCTGGAGGTGTCAGATCCTTTAGAGAGCCTCGCTCCTTTGCAGAACAAGAGACTGGAGCCACAGAGTGCAGGGGAAGGTGCTAAGCCCTGGGAGGATGGAAAGGAAGAGCCTGTACATACAGCAGGCACGTTACTGACATACACCTTTGCTAGGGAACACTAGCCTTACATAGGTAGGAATTTAAGGAAAATTTACCTCAAAGTTAGAGCAAGAATGTTCTTAAAGCTTTGGATACTCTCAACTATGTGACATATCAGCACCGTGCCCTTTCAAGAACTCGAAAAATTGTCGATATTTGCACCAAGCCATAAGTAGCATTTCTGACTTAGCAGAACTCACCTTAATAAATCTAGAACTTTTTTCTTCCTTTAAAACAAAAGACAAGTTCAGATTAGCCTGGTTTGATAGTACTTTCCCCTCAAATCACTCAGGTACAGCCAATAATCTAAATACTATATTTTAAAATCAATCTATTCTATGTAAGTTCTCTTGTGTACAATGGCATATTGCTAGAGTACTCTCCACACAACCACTTTCTATTTAAAGAGATTTTAAAAAAGAATGGCTCAAAGAAAATGAAATTTTCATTTTCAGGGTCTAGCGTGTGCTTGATCTCACTAGGTATCATCTAGGAGAGTTCCTCCTAAATTTTCCATGGGTGATCTGTTGTAGCTAGGCAGTAACCTTTGCAGCACAAGAGCGATCACACAAACAAGATGCAAACTAAAAAGGATGCCTGAATTCCTCTTTCTTGCTTAGGTAGACATCACAAACAGTTCCATCATTACCTTTCAGCTTGTTTGGCCAAAAAGGATTTGTCAATTTTCATTTCAACTGAGCTGGGATGGATCAACAACTGGGAAGAGAGAGGTAGCAGATGGCTGCTCACAGAGTTCAAATGGGTGCAGGGGAAATCAGGGTGTGTTTGCAGCATTTTAGCACTGTGTGGAGTGTTTGGAGGAACATATGCTGAAAGCAGTAAGGCTTATGTGTTCTTTTCCAAGTAAAACACTCTCAGTCTATGTGGCATTCCACTAATAGGCTTTAAGCAGCCAACGTCGCAGAAGAATGTGCCATTGCCAAAAGCCCATCACCAGCTCCCAGAGGATATGCCTGCATGCCTGCATCATCACTTTTATTAGCTTGTAAACAGCCCTGAACTGCTAGTTGAATCGTAGTACTCACAAAGAAAGGAGATGAAGGCAAATAGCCAGCACGATATTAGGTTAAATAAACTTGTCACCACCAATGCTTCTTTTTGTCTTTCAGATTACTCTGTCTGGAATCTGAAGAAGTGATTGGTCCAGGGTAAATTAAGTTGAAGAAAAAACTCAAAACATTCTAGGCGATAGCACTGGAGTTACCTGATCTTGAAAAGTCTTACGCACATCTGAGAATAAAGTCCTAGTGGTGAGGTAAATCAACACTGGGAAGTAAAAGCACTTGGAGATAACAAGGTTAAATTGTCATGGTTTTATTGGATTAGCGGGAAGGGAAACTTTCCAACAAGGGAGCATCTTAAAGCCCCCAACACAGCAGCTATGTATCCTTTGTCATTTCCTTTTCCGGTCCACATCGAAAGGCAGGACCAGTTTTGACACAGTTGCATTCTGTGTTTTCTCTAGAAGCATTATAGCCTCACTGTGGTCAGTATCTTTTTGTAATCTTTACATTCCTTTTCAAGGTTTCATATAATTACTTGTGATGATTTTGTTACTGTAATCATGAATGTTATTATTATAGTTATAAGTTTGTAGAAAAATTAAATTTTTTGTAGAAAAGTTGTAAATTACAAAAAAGAATCAGTTGAGAAAGGCTCCCCCATAATTTATTTACCCAAGGACAACCACTAGGTCTTTTTAAATATTAATGTGTCTTCCTTTGCATCATAAAGAATACACTGTACATGTGTGTGTGTGTGTCCTGTTCTCTCATTTTACCTTATGTAGCAAACCCTGTGAATTATTATAAGCATTCTTTATGAGGACTATAGCACTTTCCATTTCTGGAAGTTCCCTAATGCTAGGATTGTTTTGATAGTTTCCTAATACTGATGATGCTGCAGTACAGTGCATTAGTTGGAATAATGCCATTATCTGCAGGAAAAAAAGCTGCTTAAATGTAAAAAGAGAGAGAAATTTGTTGTTCTCTCAAGTCAGGTCACAGTTTTATTAACGAAGTCATATAAGAATGCAGATGTGGTTTTCTTTTCTATGAATGTTGCTGAAAATTGTATCCATAGAACATCTACACTCAGATTCACAGGAAAATAAAACGATACAGGGTTAGGGTATGCCTGCTTCTAAGTCACTCTGGGATACGAGTGGCTTATACTGTACCTTATGTTTCTTAATCACACAGCCACAAACAGCAAATGAAAGTTAAAAATGAGCATAGTTGATCATCTATGTTCTTGATACTTCAGTTGCTCTAGAAGAAGGAGAAAAGAGGTTTTGTTGAGACAGACAGCAGTTTCTGTCATATAAATTTTAGTGCACAAATATTTGTTGACATTTCAGTATATTGTCTTAGGTTATATTCTTGGAATGAGACACTAAATACGACACCTTTTGAGGAATAACTGATGAACTTTTTTCCTTTTTTTTTTAACTCACCCCTGGAAAACTCAAAAAAATTCTAAATAGCTTCTTTAGAGGAGAACCTCTGAGCAGTTTTTTTCCAGAGTTCACATATATCTAAGAAGTGAATTTGTGTGTGTGTGTGTGTGTGTGTGTGTGTGTGTGTGTTTATGCTATGCTTTCAGTAGGAAATGTCCCCCAAAGGCTCATGTACTGAAACATGGGTCTCCTGTAGATGGTGGGATTTTGTGAGGTGCTGGAAATTTCAGGATGTGGTAAAAGTAGGTTACTGGAGACAAGTTCCTGAGAGGAGTAGCTCATCTCAGATTGCCATCTGTTTGTTTTCTCATTTCCACAACAGGGTAAGCAGTCTCTACTCCATGCTTTTGCTACCATGATATTTTGCCCTACCACAGGCCCAGGATCAATGGAGCAGAGGAAGAAAGAACGGAACATCTGAAACTGTGAGCCAAAATGAACCTTTCCTTTCTGAGACTGAAAACGCAGAAACCTTTCTCTAATCTTACAGAGGGACTAGCAGACTCTGCTGACTTTTCTCTGTCCCCCAGCACCACGCTGTTCTTAGTCTGCTCTTTAGCTAATTCCCGAAAATTGCCCTTCCTGTTCTCTTTGTAGCTAACTTCAATATTTTTTCTCTTTAATGAGTTGGAAGAGATTGGAATTTAGGAAAAGTTAGAGTATTTTTTATTTCTTCTTTTTCTATTTCTCTGTTCCATCTTTGATAATAACTGCCACCATCTAGAAATACAGTTCCATTCAGGCAGCACAGATATATTTTTGTCGTTAAAATGATTAAATACTTTTTCTATTCTTTTATATGATCATGTCAAAGTTTAGGAAGAAAAGAAGTAACATAATCATGTGGCTTAACTAAGGAGAGTTTAAATATTGTTAAGAGACAGAGTTATGAAGCATCGAAGTGTAGCAACAGTGGATAACTTTTATCATAGGAGACACCCAAAGCATAGCACAAATGCTTGCTAGAACCCAAGGAAACCTATTGCTATGGAAGAGAGTCTGACAAACAGGTGTTACTCACCTAGACCTTGGGAACCTCATTCTATTCTCTAGCTTTGTGAGTGCAACTCTTGGAAGATTCCACATACGGGACCTAGGACGCTAGCTTGATAAAGTGCTTGCTGTGTAAGTATAAGGATCCAAGTTCTGATAGCCAGTAACCATGTGTAACAGTACCATGTGTAGCCATGTGTAACAACTCACATTTATAATCTCAGCACTGGGAGGCAGAGACAGGAGGATACCTGGTTCTTTCTGACTAGCCAGTTTAGACTAATAAGTGAGCTTCAGGTTCAGTGAGAGACCTTGTGCCAAAAAAAATGAGGTGGAAAAACTGAGGAAAACAGCTAGTCAACACAGCACAAGTACTCCCTACACATGTATATGTGTATGTATACACAAACATGTATATGTGCACATGCGTATGCACACCTACACAAGATTCCAAATATCATTGAAGACATGCAGTAATTTTCATCTTGTTCTTCACATAGCATAATGTCCTTCAGGTTTATCAGTGTCACAAATGACAGGATTTCATTCATTTTTATGTTTTAAAATGTATTTTATTTTTCACACATAACACATATTCCTTATCCATTTATTGATTGATAGAGTATCAAATGTTGGCTGTTATTAATAACATTAAAATCAACACAGTAGTTAGTGCAGCTATCTCAATGCTAATTTAAATTCCTTTGAACATATAGCTATGGGTGAGATTACTAGATGAGATGGCAATTTTCCTTTTAGGATTATTTAAGTTTTGATAGTACCCTACCTGTATATAGTGCACTATGATTACATTCATTCAGCAGCACCCACTTCCTTCCTCCTCCCACTTCTATTGGCCCCCTTTTATCCTAATTAGTCTTCCACCTACCTTCATCTCTCTCTTTTCCTTTTCTTATGTTTTTTTCCAGGCTCATGCAGGCAGTTAAAATTGCTGTGTGTGCATTGTTGCAGCTTTCATGTCAAAGCCAGGTAACATTCCCCCACAACACTACTTTCTCCCTTTCAGCTCGCACAGTCCTCCATCCTCTCTTCGGCAGTGTTCCCCAGACCTCAGAAAAGATGCCATCATAGATGTCTCATCTGAGGTCAGATAACTCAGAAGCTACTTATTCTCAGCCCCCTCTTCACCTGTTGGACCACTGTGTAAAGAAGTTTCTCTGATCTAGGTTGATAACTACACTAGTCTGAATAAAAGCCTAACCGTTTAGAGAACAATTTACCTACATGCCCATTTGACACAGTATCAATTGTTGGTTCCCCCATACGGTCTGTGATCTTCCTAGCCATGGGATTTTGATCAGTTATACAAGAGTAGGTGACCTAGTTTGCTTCTCTGTTAGTGTGATTAACACTGTGTGATGCACGATTAATAAAAACTCAGGGTCAGAAATTGGGGTTCAACCTGAAGATCTGAAAAGCAAAACAGCCAGTCACTGGCTCTTACCTCGACCTCAGTCAGAAAATGGTGATCCTGGAATCTCAGATGGAGACTGTGTGTGAGAGCTGCGTCCCCCCAATTTATATTCCTCTCTAGGACTGAAGGCATGCACCACCCAGTTTCTATGGCAACTAGTGTGGCTACTGGGATTAAAGGTGTATGTCATTATAACTACTGAGATTAAAGTTGTGTGTTATCATAATCTGGTCTGAAAGACTAACCAGTAGGACTGTTTTACTCTCAGATCTTCAGGCAGTCTTTATTTATTAAAATGCAGTTGAAATGCCACTACATTTCCTTTTTAAAAGACTATAACTAATATAAGAAAACTATATACAATAAATACAATGACTATATACAGGCAATAAATACATCAACAATGTCTAGTCCATTTGCATTTGACAAATTTAGAGAAAATATATCATATCTATCCTATCTTGGTGAGTCCAAAGTCTTAAACCTAATTTACTTTCTATCATAACTTGCTTTCTGTTTATGGGAAACTATAACTATAGCTATCTAATCCTCAACTCCTTCAGAGGCCCAAGAAGGAAATAATATTAACTGAGTTATCAGGAAGTGCAAGCAAGCAACTTCGAAAAATTGTAATTAATACAGAAACAGCTAGCTGCCTAGACAGTCACCCAAAGTTCCTCTGCAACATTGGAGCATCCATCTTCAGCCTACAGGCCTAGCATACTCAACAGACTTTTCTGTGAAGCAGGATATTTTGTGTCTTATCTAATTAGGACAGCATAATGTCAGAAGTTGAAGCAGGGGCACTTTCTTGCCCAGTGACTTACTTTTATCACAAAGAAAGTAAACTCCATGTTGAGTTTCTTGATGCCCATTATCTTCTCTGAAGTAGATTGGTGCTGCTAGGAGCAGACTTGTCTCATTGTCATAAAAAAGAAGAACGTAGGTTATTAAAACATCTTAAATGTCATATTCTGTAGATCTCTGAAGTGTCTAAAGATGACATATGTATATATATATATCCAAATTATATCTTTGTTTGACCTAGAAAACATACCTAATGTGACTATAAGTTCAATTATACTAGGTGATTAACTATTAACCTATATTTCTTTATTATCCTAAACAGTTGATAATAATAACTTTCAAGGACTAGAAATTTGCATTACATTGTTAAATGAGTTGTATAGGTACAACACCTTGAACAAGATTAGAAATGTATGTACAGTATGTTTTAACAAAATTAATCTCAAATTTATATCAATATACAAAATTTGTATACAATATACAAAAATAAAACTAATGTAAAACATTTAAAACTAATACTTGATTCTAAAAAGTAGATTTAATAATCTACCTTTTATCTTATATCTATATTCTCCTTTTTTCTTTTCAGAGTAGATTCAATAATCTACCTATTTTATCATGTTTATATGCCCCCTTTTTCTTTTTCTTTCTATCTATCTTTCTTTCCTTCCTCATTTATTTATTTATTTATTTATTTACTTACTTACTTACTTGCTTATTTTTTTTTGATTTTTCGAGACAGGGTTCCTCAGTAGCTATGGAGCCTGTCCTGGAACTCACTCTGTAGACCAGGATGACCTTGCACTCACAGAGATCTGCCTGCTTTTGCCTCTTGAGTGCTGGGATTAAAGGCATGTACCACCACCATCTGGCCTTTTTTTTTTCCAAAACAAGAATCTTGAATCTAATTTCCTTTGTTTAGCTTTTTTTCATGATCATTATCCTTAACAACTTGTGACCAACACATTAAACAAAAACAAGCATCAACAATCCATTTTTGGGAATATGAGTGTAATTTTCTAGTTTACTTCCTGTTGGTTGGGGTTGCTGATAATCTTATGAGGACCCAAAGAAAATTTATGATTATGGTCAAGTCCTTACTGGAGTATTTTGTGAGGCTGGATCATTAAAACTAGCAGTCTTGAAGCTGTTTTGGATGTAGAACTCAGAGGAAACTGTGACAAATGTACTCTGAAATGTTGGATTATCTGGGTCATCTGTTTTCACTGAAGATGTTTCAGGAGATCTTACTTGTTCAAACCTTATTTTTATTAACTAAGAATGAAGCCACAGACTCTCATTTCCTGTGGAAACAAAACCTCTTCTCCAAAGTAACATATCTTTTGATAAGTTTTGAAGTCAAGGCATTTTGATCAAATCTTATTTTTCTTAACCCAGAATGAATCCACAACATATCACTTCCTATGGAAACACAAACAAAATCTCTTCTCCAGTGCAACATATCTTTTAAATTAAATTTTGAAGTCAAGGCATTTTCAAAATATATTAGTTAGATTAATCCATCAACATTTAAAATCAAATGTCTTTTAGCAGTAGTTGCTTCTTCCTCAGCAGTCAAGCAATTCAATTACAACACAATAATATACAGTATCCAGATTCTCTGTGTACTTTCCATCTTTACATGGAAGCTAAGCTGGGGCAGATGGGAGCCAGGAGTGTTAGTTTTTCTCCTGAACCCAGGTAGCTAGGTTTGGGTTCCAATTTCTAGAGCAGGAATTCCAATTCCAGTCTCAGACAAATGGCTTTTTTTGTAAATTCATGCCACAAAAAGTTGGGTGCCAAATGATACATAATTAATAGAAACGCAGGGTCAGATATTGGGGTTCAACCTGAAGATCCAAAAAGCAAAGCAGCCAGCCACTGGCTCTTACCTTGACCTCAGGGCTGAGATCAAAGGTGTGCACCACCATCATTAAAGGCATGCACTACCCAGTTTCTATGGCAACTACTGTGGCTACTGGGATTAAAGGTGCATGTCATTGTGTTACTGGAATTAAAAGTGTGTGTCATTATGGCTACTGAGATTAAAGGTGTGTGTTACCAAAATCTGGTCTGAAAGGATGAGGAGTGGGACTATTTTACTCTCAGATTTTCAGTCAGTTTTTATTTATTAAAATGCATTTGAAATGTCACTATAACTGACCAAAACAAATGTGGGGAAGACAGATCACCATTGTTGTTTATCACCAACTGAAGTCAGGGAAAGAACTCAAGGCAGGAACCTGGAGGCAGGAACTGAAGCAGAGGCCATGGAGAATGTTACTTACTGGCTTATTTCGTATGACTTGCTCAACTTGCTTTCTTTTACAATTCAAGATCACCTAACCTGGATGACATAAATTGTGAATCAAGAAAATACTCCACACATTTAGGCAAGTCCTATAGGCCAATCTGTTGCAGAATTTTTGTCAACTGAAGTCCCGTCTTTCCAAATGATTCTGGTTTGTGTCAAATTGACAAAAAGTTGTAACTAGGACAGTAGCCGTGTATTCCTTCTTATAGGCTAGGCCTCAATTTTATCCCAGAAGCCACTGGTTACCCTGTCAGAACCTCCACGCCCCTATTGCACAGTGAGCAATGATTTCTCTGTTATGGCTCCAAAACTACAGGAAACAAAGACAAAAAATATATATGCATCTGATTACATCGAGCTTTATATACTTTTTATTATTTAAACAATTTTTAAATTTAAATATGTATTGATTATATTCTTCTCCTACTTAAGGCATTCTTGATCCTCTCCCCTTCTCAATCAACAAGCTTAAAGGTCATCCATAGAAAAGCAACAGAAATTGAACACAACAGCAACAAACCCAACACCAAAAAACCAAAATAAAACAAGACCCCAAAAGAAATCAAAAACAAAACCAACAAATTATAATCAAATAAAAGCAAGAAAGCAAACAAAAATATCTGTGGAGTTCATTATATGTTGACCAACTATTCCTGAACATGAAGCCTGCCCTGGAGTGGTTAATATACCCAGTGCCACTCCATTGGAAAAAATTGATTTTCTTCATTCTCCCAGAAGGTACAACAGACAATAGCTCAGTCACTAACCTTTATTCTAGTAGCTATGTTTTCATTCACTTTTTACAAATATAACAAAATAAAATATAATAAGATAAAATAAAACTATCACATCTAAATTAGACAAGACAAACAAACAGAAAGAAAAGAGCCCAAGAAACAACACAAGAATCAGAGATCCACTCATTCTCACATCCAGGGATCCTATAAAAACACTAAACTAGAAGCCATGATATATACATGGAGGACCTAGTGTAGATCCAAGCAGGCCCTATGCATGCTGCTTCAGTTTCTATGAGCTCATACGAGTTTTGCTCATGTTGATTCAGAGGACCTTTTTTCCTTGATGTTCTCCATCCCCAATGGCTCTCAAACTCTTTATGCCTCCTCTTCCAAGGGGTTCCCTGAGCTCTGAGGGAAGGAATTTGATGGAGACATCCCATTTAAGGCATAGTGTTCCAAGGTCTCTCACTCTGTGGAGATTACATGGTTTAAAATCTTTCACACAGCTAATTCAACAATAGTTGAAGAAACAGTCAACAAGGGATGAAAATACAGTCTATGTATTATCTGTTCTTGGCACCTCTTTGAAAGTTAACTAAAATATATATATATATATATATATATATATATATATATATATATATATACACACACATATGCATACACCTATACACGTACGTATGTGTATATGTATACTGGTGTAGAAGATCCTTCTATGTGTTGCTTTCATTGGTTGAATAAAGAAACTGCCTTGGCCTTTTGATAGGGCAGAACTTAGATAGGCAGAGTAGACAGAACAGAATGCTGGAAAGAAGGGCAGAGTGGCAGCTGCCATGGTTCTCCTACCTGAGACGGATGCTGGTTAGACTTATACTGGTAAGTCACAGTCAAGTGGCGATACACATTAATGGAGATGGGTTAAACTAATATGTGAGAGTTAGCCAATAAGAGGCTAGAAATAATGGGCCAGGCAGTGTTTACAGGAATACAGTTTCTGTATGATTATTTTGGAGGTTAAGCTAGCCGGGGGAGCAGGAAAGAACAAGGGCATCCGCACTCCCATCAGCAATATACATACATATATTGTGTGATGTGTATGTATATACACATCCAATTCCATCATAAACCAGATGTTAAAAAAATCTCAAAGTCAAGCATAAAACACTGGCAAATTCTACAATACAAAAATATGTGAAAGAACAGCAACAACAAAAGGCATCTGAATAATAATAATAACAGAAGTTTACTAAAATCTAGATCTCAAACTGATGGACGACTATGCATCTAAAATATCTTACCATGTGGAGAGCTTTTAACATGCATGTTTATTTTTTTATTTTTTTTCAAAGTTTATTAAATTATAAAAGTTTCCATTTCCGCCCCTCCTCCCAACACCCTCCCACTCCCCCCACTCCCTCTCCTCCTCCCTCTCCATCCCTAAGAGCAGTCAGGGTTTCCTGCCCTGTGGGAAGTTCAAGTTCCTCCCCGCTCCCTCCAGGTCCAGGAAGGTGAGTATCCAAACAGACTGGATTCCAAAAATACAGTATATGCAGAGGAAACAAGTCCCAGTGTCATTGTCAATGGCTTTTCAGAAAGATTCCGGGCCAGCCACATTCAGAGAATCTGGTTGGATCACGTGCTTGTTCAGTCCCAGTCCATCTGGCCTTGGTGAACTCTCATTCGATCAGTCCCCTTGTATCAGTGGGTGATTGCACCCCTCGCGGTCCTGATTTCCTTTTTCATGTTCTTCCTCCTTCTGCTCCTCATTCTAGCCATAATTAAAGGTCTTTGAGCCTATAATTCGTGATCCTAGAGAAGCTAAATAAGAAGGTGAACCTGCAGAAAATCATGTAGTTATCCTCCTGGAGACTGGAAATAGACAAGAGTGCCAGGTAACCTCGGGTGCATGGGGGGTGGGTGGGAGGGTTGTTGGAAGGGGAGAGGGTTAGAGAGAAGGGAGTAGGGGAGGAATGGGGAAAGCTCGGTGGACCGGGATGGGGGGGAGGGAGGAAGGATGAATATGGGATCAGGGAAGAATATATCTCAACTAAGGGAGTCATTTTAGGGTTTACAAGAGACTTGATTATAAATGGGATCCCAGGTCCAAGGAGAGATCCCCAGATTGTTCTCTGGACAGAGGAGAGGGTACCTGAACCGGCCTTGGCCCATAACCATACTGATGAATATTTTGCTTATCACCATAGAACTTTCATCTGGCAATGGATGGAGATAGAGACAGAGACCCACATTGGAACACTGGACTTAACTCCCTAGGTCCAAACGAGAAGCAGAAGGAAAGAGAACGTGAGCAAAGAAGGCAAGACCAGAGGGAACCTTCATCCGACGATGGATGGTGATACAGACGGAGACCCACATTGGAGCACCTTGGACTGAGCCCCCCAAGGTCTAACATGCATGTTTAACTCATCAGGTGGAAATAAATAAAGAAAATTATTGCAATTTTCTTTATTGTCTTACATCTTGTCAGAATTACAAAATTATCACCTTCTGGTCCTTGTAATTATTTGAGTGTGTGACCTATGAAGCAAAATGAAAAGACAAGAAATAGATTGGAAACAATATTTACAATACATGTAAAAAGATAATTAATGCTCTAATAAGCTTAATTTT
The DNA here is from genome assembly GCF_982192425.1 of Myodes glareolus. Lineage (NCBI taxonomy): Eukaryota > Metazoa > Chordata > Mammalia > Rodentia > Cricetidae > Myodes > Myodes glareolus. Next base: position 55,612,663 of record NC_142053.1, read on the forward strand.
AAAAACTTACAAATAATTAAAAACATCACACAACAAAATTAACCAGAGTCAAACTTCTGTTCAGTTTGAACAGTCATTCAGAAAGGAAACTATGGTGCTTCACATTAAATTTTACATTTCTGCTATCAAATATATTTTAAGCACTTATCCACCACCATCCCCAAAAAATGTTTTATAGAATTAGAACTAGAAAAGTGATTGGCTTTATATCATCTTTCATAACTCATGTCCATTTCTCATATTCAGTTCTTCCTCATTCCTTTATACTTAGCCCTTCTTGTTTTTCATGTTAGAATGTCCTGACATGTATTCATGTGTACATATTATTGGCTAGATTATGCATGTGAGAGATTCTATTTATTTCTGAGAAGCCCATCCATCTTGTGAATTTTTAACTTCATTTTTCTTTAGAGTTGAGTATTATTCCATTTTACGTATATGCTGAATTTTTATTATCCGTTCATCTGTTGATGGACAACTAAGTTGATTTCAATTCCTTACAATAAAATAGATAAATAAAGCAGCAATAAACAATGGGGTGCAAAGAAATCTCCAAACTGATTTCTACAATGGCTGAATTAAATTGCACCCCTGTCAGCAATGAATAAGGATTCTTTTCTCTTCACAACCTTCGCAACACTTTTCAGATTTGTTGATGACAGCCATTCTGGCTGGAGTGAGGTGATATCTCTAAGTACTTTTAATTTACATTTCTCTGATGATCTGGGACATTGAACACTTTTTAAAATGATAATTGGCTCTTTATATTTCTTTTTTGTTAAAAAAAAACTTGTTCAGTTCATTTGCTCACATGCTGGTTGACAGTTTTACTTCCTTGGTATTTAATTTCTGTAATTCTTTGTAAATTCTAGATATTAATCCTTTGTCTGAAGTGTAGCTGATAAAGATTTGCCCTAATGCTGTTGCCTTTTAACTGCTGACTCTCTTCTTAAATGTACAGAAACTGTTTATTTTCATGTAGTCTCATTTGTTAGCTCCTGTGCTGTTGGTGCTCTATTTAAAAAGTTCTTGACTACCCAAATATCTTAAAATGGTATCTCCTGCATTTTATTTTAAAATCGTCAGTGTTTCAGGCTTTAAATTAAGGTCTTTGATCAATTTTAATTGATTTTTGTATAAGATGAAAGGTGTAAATATAATTTCATTCTTCTGCAGTTAGAAATTCAGTTTTGCCAGCATCATTTGTCGAGTTGGCTAAGGTATGCTTCCTTTGTCAAAAATTAAGCCAGCATAGCTTGGCTGTTTTACTTCTAGGTCCTTTATTCCATTCCATTGATCTACCTGAATGTTTTCATGCCAGTACTAGGCTTTATTTATCACCATTACTCTATGGGATAACTTGAGGTTGGGTCTTATGATATTTCCGACTTTGTTCCTACTTTGTCTGTTCATGATCTTTTGTGGTTCCATGTGGCTTCTTTTATTGTTTTTTTCCACACCTGTGAAAAATATCATGGGTATTTTGATAGGTATTGCATTAATTTTGTATAGTATTTTTGATATTATAGACATTTTTACAGTATTAATCCTGCCTATCCAGGAAGATAAAATATTCTTCCATTTTCTAGTAACTTGTGTGAGTTCCTTTTTCAATTTCTTGAAAATTTCTCTTTCACTTCCTTGGTTAGATATATTTCTACATACTCAATTTTGGGGAAAGTTATTTTGAATGAATTTTTTTTTCTAATTTCTTCTTCAGAGAGTAGACTGTTGGTATAAATTAGGGTCACTGATTTTTTTTATATTTATTTTGAGCCCCTGCAACTTCACTGTGTTTATTAGGTCACAGAGTTTTCCAGTACACTCAGAACGATCTTTTAAGTAAAGAGCCATGTTAATTGCAAATAAGGGTAGTTGGACTTTTTTTCTTAGTATTTTTATCCCTTTTATGTCTTTCTCTTATCTAATTGCTATAGCTAAGGTGGTTTTGAGCTCTGTATTGAATGAGATATATCCATAATATACTAAATGCTTCTACTGATCAATAAGAAAATGACAAATAGCATATTATATAAATGAGAAAATTTATGAAGACACAATCCACTAAAGATGAACATATGAAATGATGCTATTTCTCAATAGTAATCAGGAGAATGTAAAATGAAACAGAAGTCATGTATATGCCCAATGTGTTGATAAAAATTACTGATACCATGCAATGTTGACTAGAGTGTGGGAAACTTACTACACATTATTGGTGGGAATTTAAATACATATAATCATTCTGTTGGATAATTTGGAACCATTATATCTAATTTTAAAATGCAAATGTACTTTGATACAGTAATTTGACTTACAAAAATGCTTGCACATCTGTACAAGGATGTTTATAGTTTTAGAAGATTATAAATAACCTAATGGTCCATCTGTAGTAGAAAGATTATATAGACTATTATCTTTTGGCTGTGAAATACTACTGTATCACTGAAAGTAAAATGTACTTCTATAGAGAAATTTCCATGTCATATTTTAGATGAAATATCTAAGTGGCATAAAATATAAGTTATGACCTCATTTTAATTTAAGAAAATGCCTCAAACATTGTGTGTGTGCGTGCACATGCATGGAGAAATTTCTGGAATGATCCACAATGCTGTTGGCTTTGAAATTGCCTCTGGGGTGGTGGTAGAAAGTAGAAAGTGCTGATGAAAAAGTTTTTCTTATTCTTCAAATACTTCTCTGTGATTGACTTTAACGAGATTTTATTCTTCTGTTATTTGAATAATTTTAAAAGTTTAAAGTAAATGTAAGGTAATGGTTGGGAGCGTTCATCTGGGAAATGAGAAATTGTAGATAAGAGAGGCAGAAGTACCAGAAACTAAAGGCAAGTTGAGATTATTTTCATACCTTGTTTTCTAATTTCATTGCTGTTGCTATAATGAATGCCATGGACAAAAGCAGCCTTGAGAGAAAGGAGGTTGTATAGTTTACAGTTCCAGGTTACAGTCCATTGTTGTAAAGTGGTAAAGGCAGGAAATTAAAACATTGCATCCATAGTCAGGAGTGAAGGGAGAATAAGCACGCCTTTGATGTCTTATGATCGGCTAGCTGTCGTCACTCTTGTCTACTCTAGGCCCAACTACTCACATTGAAGAGATTCCCATCTCACCTGACAACTGAGCCAATCCTCTCCTGAATCTCCACAGGCCAAACACATCTAGATAATTTTTTATTGAGGCTTTCTTCTCAGGTGATTCTAGGTTGTGTCAAGTTGATAATTGAAACTAGATAGCACATCTTGGCACCATGAGTGTGACTTTAAAAACCAATAATATATCAACGTAGAAGTTTATGCAGTCTCTGTGTCATTGGGGAGATAGTTTTATAGTACAAGAAATTGTATACCTATTTATAGAAAAAAGTTATATATATATATATATATATATATGTATATATAAAACTGCACACACACATAAAGAATTACACCTCTTACAATTGCAACTGGTAAATGGGGGAGGGTCACAATGGTGTAAAAGACAGAAGTGTAAAAATCACCAGAAAGATCATCAATCTTCTGTGGACCTAGTGGAAAAGCTGGAGCTTATAGGAAAATCTGGAAGGTAGTAATGTTAGGTTACTGGAACTGGACTGTTAAACACTGAAGACATAACAGACTATGAAAAGTTGTTGGCTTTGTATGGTTCTGCTGTTTCTATGAGATTGCAGTCAAGCATCTGGTGGTCCCCGAGTTGTTCTCGGTCCAATAATAGAGAAGAAAAGATAGGAGAGGAACAAGAGAACGTGAACACAACACAGAGAATGTTGTCTTTTAGCACTCCTACCCAAAGATCACAGCGTGTGTGTGTGTGTGTGTGTGTGTGTGTGTGTGTGTGTGTGGTCTGCTGTTTACTTCTACCTCTCACATTTTGCACAACCTCACTTTTGGTCAATTCTAAGTAAGTTCCATACAGAGGAGAGGATTGTAGGGAAATGTGATTCACAGCATATTCAAGTTTACAAAAAGAACAAACTAGACAGAGCCTCTTCAGTAATTACTAAAGAGCAGTAAATTCACTGCCTACTGGAAGGGAAGACTATTCTTATGTTGAGGTTAGATTGGAAAGAGGTCTTCATTTTGTAGTCTTTAACCTGAGACATATCCTAAATTCCTTTGTTTAGCTTTAAGAATGTCTGGGCTACACACTCATTTTCAGAGTTTAAGTATTCGCAAAAAGTGATCCATAAAGATAATTTGTTCCTGTCATTTATCAGCAAATTTTTAATGGAATACTGACTATTTGAATGGTGCTGAGCAAATGCATGGATACAGATTAAGAAAAACCAAAGTCTCTGCCCTTTATAGTTCCCATTCTTGTGGCTGAAGCACAAATAGGAAGCACATATTTACAGGGAAATGTGAAAGTTCTACTTTTGCTAAGAATAACTGTGTGATGGAGATGAGATTTGAGAAGTCAGGAATCACTTTGAGTCCCAATGGAAAGGCAAATAAGACTGAGCTAGGTAGGTGACAGGCCATGCTGGTGGTTATAATGGGAAGAATTTTCAGGAAGGTTATAATTTTGCATGCCAAGGAAAAGCTAGGGTTCCTCACTGAATAGAGTTGAAAAAAATTAGGAGAACCCGGGAGTTTGTAGTGGCTGGTAATTGCAGTTCAGTGGAGGCTATCCTCAAGGGTTACTTGGTTACCTCAGTGAGGTATATTCATTAGCGTGGCAGCTTGCTTTGCTTGGGTTGGCAATTAGGATTTTTGGACCAAGAGTTGGCTAGGAGTGAGTGCCTCCTACATATTGTTACATGGGAGCTCAGAATGTCTCCCTGTCCTGTGATTGGAATTTAGGACAAAGGTCAAAGCCGAACAAGTTATACTCTATCAAGTAAGAGAGTTCTGGAACAACGAATGTTAGTGCTTGCATGTTAGAACATGTACAAAGTGCATGATAACATAGTTTCTCTTTCAGTATTAACTTGAGGAGGCTTTATAAGGCCAAAGGGCCAAAATTACCAACTATGTCTCTAAGTTCAATCAAAAATATGTAGATTCTTAATCCTGCAAGATGCTGTCAAGCTCAGTTTCTGATGAAGGATGGATTGACATCCATGGAGTAAAGATTTGAGGGGAATTCCTTTCCTTAGTGAGCAAAGCTAAGCAATGTGCAGTAAAACCATCTTTCCAAAGCTAGGAGGGGAGTCATGAGGCTCATCAAAGGCCAAATATTACATGGGAGCCTGGAGCCTATGATGTGGTAATAGACATCAGAGAAATCATGGCTGAGATTCCCGTGGAGTGGCCATGGGCATATCTGTGACACTAGTCTCTCTCTGATACCGCTCCAGAAGGACAAACACCATTAGCTGATCTTTATTCATTGGACAGAAGTCAAATGTTTGAGGAACATCTAGTTAGCAAAATCGTTGCTGTTTTATGTCCACACACTCCCAGCTGCTGATGTGTGACAAGATAAGTGACGGGATTAAAATCACAAAGCATCTATTTTAGTATGCAAACTAGTTATTTCAGCAGGCTTCTTTAGAGACAGGAATTTATGTTGGCTTAACTTTCAATCCTTCTGTCCTTCTGTCTCAGCTTCCTGAGTGCTGGGGTACACCATTATGTCTGACCAGTTTGGACGATTTTCGAAAAATATAGACCATTGATTCTCAACCTTCATAATGCTGTGATCCTTTAATACAGCTCCTCATGTCGTGGTGACCCCTAACCATGAAATTACTTTGTTGATACTCCATAACTGTAATTTTGCTACTGTTATGAATCTTAGTGTTAATATTCGATATGCAGGATATCTACTATGCAACCCCTGTGGTTGTTGTTACCCATAGGTTGAGAATCATTGAAATAGTCTTTAGTTTATTGGTTTTTAAAATTAACATAATGCTTTATTATTTGTCCTCCATGACTGCCGTCTCCCATCCTTCTGTGCCACTCTTGTTTATTCTCTCTCTTCCTCCCTCCCCCCCCCCCTTTTCTTCCTTTCCAGCTGCCCCCATTCAACCTTCTTGTTACCACTTCCACCTTCCTTCATGGTTCCCTTTCTATTTTCATGACTTAAATCATCATGCTAAGCAAAGTGAAATAGACTTTCTTGCTGTAAAATGTAGTGTGGTATGGATGAGTGTGTATATGATGTATGTGCGTGTGTGCATGACAGTGTTCAGGCCTACCAGGGCCAGAGGAGTAAACTGGGTGACTTCCCCTATTGTTCTCCACACTGTTCTTTGAAGCAGGGCCTCTCACTGCACATCAAGGCAAAGCTGGCTGTCCAGGGAACTTCCAGGATCTGCTTGTCTTTGCCTCTCAACACTAGGACTAAAGTACGCAGGTCCACACTCTGCCATGCCCTGTTTATACACGATGCTGATGATTTGAATTCAAATATTCCTGCTTTGCAAAGAAAGAACATGATTAATTTACATCATTCTGAATAATCCCCTTAGTTCATAGTTGGATCATGACCTAGAATCTCAGCATAGATAGTTCTCGGCTAGACTGAAGATCTTGGAATCACTGACAAATTTCCCATGTTTGAAGCTTTGGAGTATGAAAGATTTCCTAGAGTAAATACAAAGAGTGAGGAGAGAGCCAGTGGCAGAACTCTGAAAAAGATTCAACACTTTTATATTAAAGAATTTATGCTTATAAATGTAACTAGACATTTGTGTATTAGTCATAGACTTACATGCATTAAGTCACTTCATTCTCACACAAGCCCTCAGAGGTAGGAACAATCATGTGGAAACCAAGATTCATTATTACACAGGCAATGAGCTGCAGAGCTAAGAACACAACCCAAAGTCTCTGACCCCAGCATCTGTGCATCTACTTGATAAGATCTATTAGGGACGTTGGGAAAGAGGGACCCCGAGGCTTTTATCAGCAGTTTATTCTTAGAGGGATGGTGCTTAGGGTAAAACGAGATGAATGATTGAAAATAGTTCACTGGATCAAACAGCTGCAAAGGGGGAATTGGATTGGGGGACTGTTAAGAGTCCACATCAAAGACAGCTATTAATTTATAGAATATTTTTGATACATCAGGTTTGTCACATGTATGCATTTGACTTATTTTTGCTGTTGTTGCTTGAGACAGGATTTCTCTGTGCAGCCATGGCTGTCCTGGAACTCACTCTGTAGACCAGGCTGGCCTTAAACTCACAGGTCCACCTGCCTCTGCCTCCTGAGTGCTGGTGTTAAAGACATGTGCCACCACCATCTGGCTTGACCTATTTTTAGATGTGTTAAACAATACATAACAGAATGCCAGGTTTAAAGGGTTAGGCAGGTGTGGAGTGGATGGTTATGAAATGTTGGAAATATTTTAATCATAGCATAATGGCTTGGTTGGAATGTTGTGAGATCATATATTTGAGAAGGGGGTGCCGAAAAGAAGTTCTTTAATGTAGATGACCAGATAGAGATCTGAGCAATCTTTGCCCTGTAAATGAGCTAAGTAGGATTTGGCTCTTATTCAAATAAGAACAATGTGGGCAGACCTTTTAGGTATCTGAGCTTGTGAAAGGGAAAAAGCAGTAGTTTTCCCAGCAGGCAAAAAGGCATGAGATGAAGAAAAAGCTGTCATGCCTCACTGTCAGCTCAGAACAGACAGCAAACCCAACTTTCTCCTAAATGAAATATATCCAGGGACGGGTGAGCAAAACAAATAGGGCTCATCTTTGTATTCTTTTTTTTTTTCAGAGCACATATTGGTACGTGATGATTTATTTGGGATGACTTTTGTTACTCTTCATGGTGGCAGGGATATGCTATCTTTCCACTGCTATGACAGTCTACCTAAGACAGTACTTGGCATAGTGTAGGTTTTCAATAAATGTTTGTTCAGTGGATGAAGACAAAGGCAAATGGGTTGTAGGACATGGAGGGGAGGGAGGGAGGGAGAGAGAGAGAGAGAGAGTGCGACTATAGAAATATGGGATGCAAAGAAACCAACAACCAAAAAACACCAAAGTTTCTCCAAACAAGCTCTGGCCTAACATGAATGAGTCCCTCATCCAAGTTTTGCTATCATGCAACCCAAAATAAAATGGAACAAAAACTTACAAACAAAATAGTCAAAACAGATTCTGGTGTTTCAAATCCTGAGAAACTCTGGAAAAGGTTGATAAATTGAACCTCAATTTTCTTACCTGAACATGGAAGTGGGCATAATTTTGTTCTCATGTTTTAGGACTGGGCATGGAGTCCCAGGCTTTGCATGTTCTTGGTAGCTGCTGTACCACTGAGCTACATCCTCAGCTCTCTTTTTACTTTATAGTTTTGATGCAGGATCTCGTTAAGTTAAGGCTGCCCTTAAATTCAGAGTACAACATAGGCAGGCCTTGAACTTGCAGTCCTCTTGCTTCAACTTCCCATGTATCAGGGATTATGGGTCTTGCCACCAGGCCTGGCCTATAGCGTTGTAGATAGGATTGAATTAGTTGATAGGTAGAAGACAGAATAGCACATAACACAGTAAAGAACATAATTTTGATTAACCAAAACAATTATTATTTTTATAGAGAGATTAGTCAGACAATGTATAAACCATTGTTTTAGTTTTGGGCACTTAGCTCAAAGTGTTGCTTAGCCTGCTTCCGGGAACCCTTGGAAAAGCCTTTATCATCTTGGCAGCATTTTTATCCCATTCTATAGACAAGGAAACTGAGGTGTTTATTCCCATACATTTTTGAATTTAAGCTCTTTTCACTTGAGAATACTAATTTCAGCTTGCAGATCATCGGAAGGGCTACGTATGTTTTTATCTGGTAATTCCATTTTCATTCCCTAGCAAATAGTGGACATCCAGATGTAACTGATAAATGTCACTGTCACTCATGCTGTTGACCTGCCCTCTGTGCCCTTTGGCTGCTTGGTTGCTCTATCCTGCGTGGATCACAAGAAAAAAAAAACAAACTGAGGCGCTTGCCATTGACAATGGCTCTGGCATGTTCAAAGTTGCCTGTATTCCATCCCTTGGTTGGCAACTTCTGACATATGGCATTATAAATCAGAAGGAATCCTACATGGGCAATGAAGCTCAGAGCAAGTGAGGTGTCCTGTCTTTGAAGTATCCCCACACAGCACAGTCACATATTTGGATAGCAGGGAGAAGACTTGGTTATTCGTCTTCCAACGTGAGGTGTGCACACCTTACAAGGAACATCTGGTGCTGAATGAGCTACCCTGCACCCACACCAGAACCCAAAGGCTAAGAGAAAGAAGGTGATGCAGATTATGTTTGAGACCTCCAACACCCTGAATATTCAAGCCATGCTGTTGCCATACGCCTCTGGGTACACCACAAGCACTGCCATGGACTTTGGCAATAGGGCCACGCACAGAGTGCTGATTTACCAGGGTGGTGCCCTTCCTGGACTTGGCTGTCTGGGAGGTAACAAACTACCTCATGAAGATATGGACAGAACAAAGTACACCTTCACCAACACTGCTGAATGGAGTATTGTGCTGACGTAAAGGAAAAGATGCCGCATGTTGCCAGAGACTTGGAGTAAGGAATAACCATGGCTTCTTCTTCGTCAAACCTGGTGAAAAGCTACAAGCTTCTTGACAGGTAGCTAACTACCAGTGTCAAAGAGCAATCAGCACCTGTGTCCAGAAGTCACTTCTAGCCTTCTTTTTTTTTTTTTGGCTATGGAGTTTTGGGGTATTCATTGATCATATTCAGTTCCATGATAAGGTGTGATGTGCACATTAACAAAGACCTATAAACCAATTCAGTTCTGGGTGGTGGCACTACTATGCATGCATGCATTGCTGCCAGCATGCCAAAAGACATCAAAACTTTGGCACACAGCATGGTGAAGCCCATGATCATAGGCCCCTGAGTAAAAGTGCACAGTGGGTGTGGTCCTTCCTGGCCTTGATATCTACTTTCCAGAAGATATGGAAAAGCAAACAGGTTTTGGATAAGTTGGACCCCTGCATCATGACTGTAAGTGCTTCCAGATGGACTGATTAGGTGTCAGACATCTACTGCATGACCTGATTCTGTAGTATCATTTTGCCTTAGCATATTTACACACATCATGCTAGTATCATGAAACTTAAATAAGTCTTTGAACAGAAATTTCTACTTGAAGCTTGCATCTGATAACAAGTATAGATTGTAAAACTTGTTGCTGATTTTTGACCTTGAATTTCTGTTAACTCTTCCATTGGTATACTTTTAATACCCTGTGCATATTTATCCTAGTTAACTCTTCCATTGGTATACTTTTAATACCCCGTCCATATTTATCCTAGTTAACTCTTCCATTGGTATACTTTTAATACCCTGTCCATATTTATCCTAGTTAACTCTTCCATTGGTATACTTTTAATACCCTGTCCATATTTATCCTGGTTTAAGTCCTTCATTGGTGTGACTAGGTGACTTGGTGACTGAGCAAAACCAGCTATGGGAAAGAAACCCACAGCCTGGAGGGTCTGTCTGAACCAGTGTGGTGATCTGTGCAGGGTGTTGATGTCAGGGCTGACTATTCCAGGACTTCTTGAGGCTGGCAAGAATTTCTGAACTAGTTGTCACTTCTGGATGGGGATGTTCAAGCCTTAGGACCCAGTGCCCATTTTTGGGTTTTATTTTTTGCTCAACATGAGTTGCCTTGAGTTAAGCATGTTTTCATTTACACCTATAAACATATTCATCCTTTTAATTTATACAAGGTATTTTGTATTCAATTCTTTAAATGAGGCCAAAAAATTTTGTTTTTCTACTATTAAATAAGAGCATTAGGTCCCAGAAATGCATCATTATACAGAGAAAAATAAAATGTTGCAGTACACCGAGGGTTAACAAAATCACTGATGAATTTGAATAAATGAAATGATGCAACAGAGAGAAATTTCAACCAGACTGTTGGAGAGCATAGGAAGGCCACAGTCTAAAGTAGACTGCACTTTGTACCAGAGGGGAAAGCCTGTGCCAACTAGAGATGCAGTGAAAATATCTCGAGTTTTTAGTCTGTGGCTGGAATTTACCAACGTATTGTTAAACTGAACGTGAAAGCATAGGTATATGAAATATATTCTCATTTAAAGCCACACAATGAAGAAAAAGCAAAGATTCTCTTTAATATACCTTCCACCATCAGTTTGATGTGCAACTTCTCAAAATTTTATATGAGTTTTACTACATATACACATATAAACAGAAATATATTATTGGGTGTTGTATTTTTTACATAAATAACATCCTACACTAAGCTTCATTTTACAACTTGTTTTATACTTTGAGCAATATGTGCCATAGCACTTTCTGTTGTTATTATAGACAGATATGTCTCGTTTTACACACTTGCACCATATTCTATTGTTTGGAATAAACAAGATGGTATAAATGTTCTACTTTTTATGCTTTCTCCTCCCACCCCTTTTTGTGCCTGCAACTCCCTTTCTTCTGAGGTTATAAAGAGTAGTGTAGTGAGAATTCTTATAAATGCCTCGTTCTGCTGATGAGCAAGAATTGCTCTGTGTAGGAACTTGAAAGCAGAATTTCTTGGCTGGAGAACATGCTCATGTAAATTTCAGTAGGTGACTGCCAAGTTATATAATTAGAGTTAATGAAAGTAGAGGAAGACTATTAATGCTGTCAGAACTCATTGGAGTTTCTGCTCCCTACTTGTTTTTGCTCATTTCGAGGCTGTTTTTCGTTCGTTTCTCCATGAGCTCGCTTTTGAAATATTTCAGCCTATCTCAGAAAAACAAAGAAGAAAAACAAAGACCAACTTCCGCATGTTTACATGATTTTAGGGGATCCCTAAGATGGCCCCTAGTGGCCGCACGATGTCAATGCAGCCCTGGGTGCCTGGGCTCAGCTGGGGATCCAGGGGAGGCAGGAGTAGATTTGTTTAGGGGTGGAACTTGGGGGTGAAGTTCATACTTCTAGGCTTAAAAGATACCTGAACACACCTTGCTCTTCCCTAAGGTCTTGGAGAGCACGTCCTTTGTGTAGCTCGTCATTCTCCCCCCAACTCAAGTGAAGAAAACGGACAGCCCTGCAATTTAAAGAGGAATGAAATATTCTGAAGAACTACTGCCATCTACAGTCCTAAAAACTGCCCTCAAACTTCCTCTAAAATTTCCCTGCAAGGCTCAGTTGACTTCTTCACTTATTTCAAATTATCCTTGCTTTTTCTAAAATTTTGGAAGTCAAAACAACAGCAGCAGCAGCAGCAGCAGCAGCAGCAACAACAATATGTGAACGAGTCACCATTTATAATTCAATATTAGAATTTTAACCACGCCTGCTGCAATTTTGAGTCTCAGTGTTTTCCTTTGCATATGTTTGTCTATATTAGCACACTCACCGCTTGAATATCCTTTATATTTTACAAAGAACTTTCATATGTAACATTTTATTTGTTCTTGTAGCAACCTCTACTGCTCCCGATTTTACAGAAAATCGTATTCAGGGAAGTTCATTTAATGCCTCAAAATAAACTGAACATTGGCTTAATGAATTAATTAGAATTTTTGCCTCTGAATATAAGCATATTTCCCTTATTTCGTTTCCATCTTCTGAAGATGAGGAAACTAAGTCTTGCATTTTGAGTTCCCTATGGCTTATTATAAACAAACTTCTGGCAAAAAAAAAAAGATAAACAAACTGAAGTCGAGGCCAGCTTTGTTCTCTGATTTTAAAGAGGAGACTCCTTAAGTATGACACTGAAGACTGAGCTACTGTCTAGGAGCAAGCAGCCCCATGCCCTTTTCCGTCCCATCAGTTCATAGACTGGGTTGTTGGCCAGCAGGACGCAGCAGCTGTCTGTCTCCGTGGGTGATTGCTGCCTGGCTCCTTTTCTCAAGAGCAGGCTTTCCTTGTTTGTTGGTAGTATACTTGCTTGGCTGCAGCCTCCGAGTTTTTCTTGGTACTCATAATGTCAAATTGGAGTTTAACCTTAGAGTGACCATAAAGCTCTCCTTTCCAGCTTTTTCAGTTATGTGGTATTTGTTGATTGCTTGGGAGGGGCTGGATACTGCAATTAGCCCTTTACCAAATTTACATAATCCTCGGCCCAAAGAAATAGGGATCATTATTTCCAAAAGATTTTAGAGAGGAAGAAACCGAAGCTCAGGGCTCTTAAGTGACTTGCTGAAATTCACAGAGCTTATGCATAGCAGAGTTAGTAGATGAATCCAAGTTCATCTGATTTCAAAACTCATTTTCCTACCCATTTTAAGTCTCTTGATAAGTTCTCACATACACGTTTCAATGATTCCTAAAGAACTTTACTAACATTTCCTCGCCGTGTCCCCAATACCCAACAGAGACAACTTAAGGGCAAGGATTTACTTTGGCTCATGTTTTCAGAGGTGTTGTTCAATCGTGGCAGGGAAGGTGTGGTAGAACAGACTAGTTCATGTCACAGCAGACGGGGAAGCAAAAGAAAAGTTTGCCTGTCTCTTGTTAGCATGCTTCTTTTTCCTTTTTTATTCTGTGGGGTCCCCAGCCTGCGATATGGTGTTTGCTACATTTGGTACAGGTCTTTCCCCACCCTTGATAACTCTTCCTAGAGATATTCTCACTATGATATTCTCAACATCTCTCAGGTGCTTCTAACTCTAGTCAAGTTGAGAATGAAGATTAGCCATTACATGAACACAGTCGATTTAACAGAAAAGCAGAAATGCAAGAGCAACAGTTTCCTTTGGCTTGAATCCTAGCTCCTGAACAATGGACAAATGTCTTCTAAATATAAACCAGAACATTAAGTTTTTGGGTTTCTCAAATTTGAGTTCAAATCTTATCTTGACCTCTTCTCTATCCTTTGGTTTCTTTATCTGTAAATTGAAGAATCTAATATCTAGCTACCATGGCACATGGTTGTGAAATATTGGCTAGCTTAGACATGTTGCTTGTGGAAGTATCCAACCTTTTGACATTGTAATGTGATGCGGTGGTCTAAAAATGTGTGGGTCCATATTCATAGCTACTCGGGGATGCATGCCATCCACAGGACACAGACTGGACATACTTGAAAGTATTTAGAAGTTTCCTATTCAATAGAGTTATTTTTAAAGCTCTTTTAATGAAGAGATGGAAGAAATCCAGGCACTTGGCCCTGTCTTTTAGTCTCTGAGAAAAGATGACTCTTATTTAGGTCAAAAGAACACAAAACAGCAATATCATTGGCTACTGAGAACTATTACTCAGCAGGATTGTTGAATCAACATGGTGAATTTATTGGCAGCTATTCTTCTTCATTGCTGACCTTGAAGAGGTTTATGAACTGTTGGAATATTTTTATTTGTTTGTTTGTTTTTGTGTGTGTCTGTGTTGAGATCCACTTCATGTAGACACCTCAAACACTGCAAAATTGTTCTCTTTTCTCCTACACATTATCCATTGCCGTCCCTATGAAAGGAACCAGATATTCTTCACTCATATTTGTGATTCATTGATTCTTTCTCCGTGTGGCCGCTTTCATTTGAACTGAGCACTGGAAATTCAGTATAAACTCATAATGAACGAATCTCTAGCATTAATTGCTGTCTGTGTGTTGTAAGCACAAGTTACCACAATAAAATAACAAAGTCAGGTTGAGCTGTATGGTATATATTATATATTATAATATTATATTATAATATATGGTATATATTATATATTATATGTATAGTCATATTTCTAAAACAGTGGTTTTCAACCTTCCTAATACTGTGACTTTTTAATACAATTCCTCGTGTTGTAGTGATCCCTGACCACAAAATTATTTCATTGCTTCTTTGTAACTGCAGTTTTGCTACTATTGGGAATTGTCATGTAAATATATGGTATGCTATCATTTAGGGTGGTGACCCACTGATTGAGAACCACCATTGTAGAAACTGGAAAGGACAAGCTAATGTTCTCCCTTATATGATTCATTCAGAGAGACCTCTGTTTGACTTGTATGTGCCCTCTTCATCCCAGTGCCTTCACAAAGTGAGGAGAGGAAGTCCTAATGTCTGTCTCTTTCAGTTTCTGGTAAGGGCACAAATATGACCAGGAGAACTCCAACCGCATTACCTCATCTGAATATAATCACCTCAGAAGCCCCATCTCCAAATACATCACATCGAGGGGAGAGTAGTATAAAGATTGTTAGTACATAGGAGTTTCAATGCATGAATGAAGAGGGGACAGAATTCATGTGACATACATAAATATATGAAACCCTGGACCTTCAAATAACCATGTTAGTGATCCAAATCACTCTCTATCCCATGCTACTGCATTGTTCAGCACAGGCATGGTAAACAGAACTCCTAAGAACTTTGTGTGGGAAGAAGAAGAAAGTCTTCCTTTGGTAGATATGATCCAGGAGATGGAGTCCAGAAACAGTCTGCTTCACATTACCAGGTTGTCAAGTGTCTACCATCTCAGTTAACTTCGTACTTTACTAACATGCTAGTGAAAATATTGTCTTCCATGTAATTAGACGTGGTGATTAGATGCTCAGGAGTTTGCTCTGTAAGTACCACAAAGTGCTAGGGAGCCTGGAAAAAGGAGGAAAGCTTCGGTTTGAGTTGTTGGTGGAAAGAGACGGTGTGAGCACTTCCTAACTTCCGGGGCTATTGATTTAGAACAAGCATTAGGTGCCCAGAGGGACATGGGAGAAAAGGTGTTTATAGGAGCCATTAATGAACCCACAGGGGAGATTGAATTATTTCTCTAATAACATGGTCCATTTATTTTTAAAGTCATTTGTGGGTTCCTTATATCTTCTACTATGTGCTGGAAAGAAAGGAAAAGAAATATCTCTGTCCTTCCCCCCTTTGAATTTGGAGAAGTTTTGCCCTGAGGAAGACATAAAGACTCCAGAGAAGCATAGTGCTTCTGTATATGTGGAGATGGTATTTAAAATGTGATCCTATCAAATAGCAAAATTCTGATATTGTCATTTTTTAGTATATAAAGAGTTCTCACAGATTAACAAAATGATAAAAGACATAAACAGACCATTTACACACAACAAAAGTCCAAGAACTGGAAAAATCTGACCAACAGGAATCATTTAAAGTAGTAGAGAGCTCATTAGCAACACTTTTTTGTGGAGTTTTAAATTGTCACAACCTTTTTGACATTTTGAAAAAAAAAATATATATATATGCCCAGTTTTTTCAATTTGACTCTTAATGGAATAATTGAAGATGCACAAAAAGACTTGTTTACATAAACAATTGTAGAGGTGAAAATTTGGAAGTACCTAAGTACCTCCAAATTGGAAAGTGGTCAAATAAATGATGGTATTGGCCTATATTAGAAAACAGTGCCTCCATTAAAAATTGGGTTTTTGATAGAAGAAAGCATTTATGATATCATAATATGAAAATAAGAAACTCACACATAAAGTTGTGTATAAGCCTGGGTAGCATGGTAACATAATCTTTCCTTTCTTCTCTCTGGGCTTTTATGTCTTTTCCAAATTTTCCAAATTTCATACAGTGAGTATGTGCTGCTTTTGTAATTAGAAAAAAACAACAGCAGCACAGAAACTATTAAAAAAGACATTCAGGCTTGTTTCTGAAAGCTAATCTTTGATTTAATTTTTTTTTCTCTTCAAATTTAAACAGTCATTTCCTTTGGAAAATGAGCAGAAGCGTTTTAACTGTCTGGTGGGAAAAATTAGATAAAGGAATTTTTCTGGGGTATATGGGGGGAATATCTTAATATAAAATTGTTCCACTGGAAAGAATATATTCTACACTGGTCCTTCTTTGAAAGATTTCATATTACCAGTTTTAAAAAACTGTTTTATTTAGATATAATTCACATCTATAAAATGCACTCATTTAAAGTATTCAAATGGGGTTGTTTTTTGCATATTGACAGGCTTATGTCAGTTTTGAAATCCTAAATATAAAACCTGGCCCCACCTTCCCCTCTGATTCTGATAGCCCCAAATCAATTTTGTGTATACATAGATTTATCTGTCATGGATATTTATGATAAATAAAATTGCACAATGTGAAAGTTTTCACTAAGCTGTATTCAAGCTTCATCAATACCAACATATAGAATGACTCTCAGCCATTACTCTTTATGGCTGAGGAATATTTTACGGTATGCATAATGAATCTGTGTCTATGTGTGACTCATATTTTGCTTATCCATTATTAGTTGATAGGCATTTCAGTTGCTCCCTCTTTTTGAGTTTCATGAATAATACTAACATGAACATTTACATGCAAGATTTTTCCTGCAAATATGTTTTCACTTTTACAATATGTACTTGGAATTGCTAGATCATTTGGAAACTCTATGATTAGCCTTTTGAGGAGGTGCCAGACTGTTTTTAAAGTGATTGCAAGGCTTTACATTCCCACATGTTATCTTTCATGTAAGAATTCTAACATATATGTGAAGAGATAGGTAAAAAGACGATTACTTCTAATAGCAGAAGTTTAAACAATCAAACACTCGTGAATAGAATCCCAGTTGGTAATTATGGTAATTTAGATTATGGACTACTGTGTAGCTATTATAAATAATGAATATATTTATATCTACCTCCATCTCAGAAAGAGAGTTATACAAGAAATACTAAGTGGGGAAATCAAACTGTAAACAGTGGATTTGATATTATTTACTTGAATCAAATATAAGTATTATACATATGTATGATATTTATAGAAAATTTCTGGAAGAGTATCAAATAAATTATTAGTACTGGCTACTAGAGGAGTGTAGGCCTGTGGTATATTGGTTGTACTCTAACATAAAATCTGTGGAGAAAAGTTTATTTCCAACTTAAAGACTTCTGTGTATTATTTTTTTTTTAAAAAAAGGGTTTCTCTGTGCAACGTTCCTGGTTGTCTTGGAACTCACTTTGAGACCAGGCTGTCCTTGAACTTATTGAGAGCTGCCTGCCCCTCTCTCTCTCAAGTGCTGGGGTTAAAGATGTGCTCCACTACTGCCCAGCTTGTGTCTTAATTTTTCAAGTGCTATATATTACTTTACAATAAGAGAATTTCATAAGAAAGTCTGGATCAGTAAAATTAACTTTGTCTTTTCTGTAGACTGTTCAATTTTCACCATTCCTACAAGTGTAGTGTGAAGGAAATTCATAGTTAACAGTCTTTACACTATCTAATTATAGTGTACGGTTTTCTTTCTTTATTATTTCTACTTTCTTTTTATTTATTCTATGTGTCTTTTACATCATGTGTCTTCATCCCAGTCATTTCCTCATCCCTTTGCACCTGCCCTCTGTCTCTGCATATACCCCCAAAATAAAACAAAATTTTGAAGAAAAAAAAGGAAAAAATTAAAAATTCTCGTCAAGGAAACTGAAGTGTGACACAGTGAGTCACACAGTGAACACTTTTGTCCATATATCTTTACTTGCAAGTGTTCATTTCAAAGAGTCATTTGGTCTGATTCAATGCCTTCAGTTTCTATTATGCTATTGATATTGGGTCCTCACTGGGACTCCTCTTGGATATGCGGTTGTTACCCTGGATTGTAGAGATCCTGCAGCTTTGGGTCTGCAGGTCAGGTCCCTTCCCATGCTCCAGCAGATCACAGATGGGGCAGATGTTGGGGTGGACCAAGTCATAACCCTGGTTCTGGGTCTGGGCAACTCCAGGGTTGGTCTGTCTGCCTGTTCTCACCTGTCCTCACCACCAGGGTGAACGCTCTTGCATTGTCCTGGCTAAGTCACCTTTTAAAACAATGAGTGAGGGTGGAGCCAATTCTCTTGTTTTCATGCCCTCTGAATCAGCTCTCCCAAACCTATACCACCAGGGACAGTTCTGTTGTGTTGCCCAGGAGAGGTGCAGGGGCCACTCTCCTGAGTACTGCAGCTGGTGAGGAGTAGGGACAGCTCTCCTGCTCTTATGACCTTGGGGCCAGCTCTCTCACCTGCCACAGGAGGCAAGCGGGAAGGACATCTCTTCCCTGTCCATACCACCATATGGTAGATGAAGAGCAGGGTCCTGATCTCCTATGCTCACATTCTCCAGCCATTAGGTGGACCACTCTTCTGAGTGCTGCAGCTGATGAGGAACAGAGACAGCCCTCCTGTTTTGACCCCATGATCAGGTCCTCTACCAGTTTCAGGCATTGGTGGACAGAGGTAGGGAAGAGGGCATCTCTTCTCTGCCCATGCTGACACATGTCAGATGAGTAACGGATACATCTCTCCATTGCTCACAACATTGGGGCTGGCTTACCATCACTTCCACCAACAGGTTTGGCTCTATTATGTTACCCAGATGAGGTGCGGGGCCTGCTCTCCCAAGAGTTGCTGTTAGTGGGGAGCAGGGATGGCTTTCCTGCTTTTGTGACTTCAGGGCCAGTTTTCCCACCTGCCTCAGGAATTGATGGATGGGGGTGGAGGGCATCTCTCTCCAGTCCATGCTGCTATGTGGCAAATGAGAGGTGGGGATAAGTCTCCTGCACTCACTACCTAGGGGCTGTCTCATCCACACCTCTGCCAACAGGGTTGGCTCTATTGGTTTGCCATGGTGAGGTGCAGGGCCTGCTCTCTGGAGTGTTACAGCTGATTGGGGGCAGGGATAGCTCTTTGGCTCCTGTGACCTCAGGGCCAGTTCTTGCATTTGCCTCAGGCATTAATGGGGGAGAGGGGGAGCATCTTTCCCCTACCCATAATGCCACATGACAGATGAGTAATGGGGACAGCTCTCCCATGCTCACAACTTCGGCACTGGCTTATCCACACTTATCCCAACAGGGCTGGCTCTATTGTGTGGTCCATATGTAATTACTCAAATTACCCTTCTATAACAAAATACCAGAGACTGAGTAACTTCTGAACAAAAGAGGTTTATTGAACTCACAGTTTTATACATCTAAAATCTGGACCTAGACTCATGTTAGCTATGGTAAGGCTCCTGACAGCTGGCTCTGCAATGGTGGCAGCATATGGGAAAGAGAGAAAGATCACATGACCAAACATTGGGTCAAAGAGCACAAAAGGCCTCTTTTGAGAACTGAATCAAAGCTCTGGGAGACCTACCTTTGATGTAGGTGGGCCTTCTGTTATGTGTTATTTTCATTGGTTAATAAAGAGACTGCCTTGACCCTCTGATAGGATAGAAAATTAGGTAGGCGGAGTAAACAGAACAGAATGCTGGGAAGAGGGCAATGAGGCAGATGCCATGGAGCCAGCCACCAGGTCAGGCATGCTGAATCTTTCCCGGTAAGCCACCACCTCGTGGTGCTACACAGATTATTAGAAATGGGTTAATCAAGATGTGAGAGTTAGCCAGTAACTAACTCTCTAGAGATAATGGGCCGGCAGTGTTTAAATGAATACAATTTGTGTGTTGTTATTTCCGGGGCTAAGCTAGCCGTGTGGGAGCCGGGCGGGATGAAAAGCAGGCCTGCCTGCAGCTCCTCACTACATACCTTAGTACATCTTAAGTGTACCCTTAAGGAGTCCATCAAATCTCAGTAGGCGCCACCTTTTAAAGGTTCACCTCTCTCTTTACCACATTGGGTGCTAAGCTTCCAAAACACAAATGCTTAGGGGCCATACGCATTCCTTCATAAGACACTGGGCCAACTTTAAAGCACAAGTACTTTGTGGTTTTTCTATTGCACTAGATGTAAATTTATTTTGTCAAGAAACATGTTTCTGGGCTAGAGAGATGGCTCGGTGATTAAGATCACTTGCTGCCAGTCCTATTACTCAGGAGAACATAGACAACTCAGTGAACAAAGAGAAATCAAGCTGGTGCCCACCTAGAGCCTTTGCTCCTACAAACTAGTGTTTATGGTACTGGAAGGTACTCTACTACCAAAGGAAAGGTAAACACCAACCTTACAAGCCCTTCAATATGCCGGGGCAATAAGTGGCACAAAGCTTCTGGGAGTAACCAGCCAATATCTGATTTGATTTAAGGCTTGCTCCCCCACACGAGATTGAACCCATCCCTGACACTGCTCAGGTGGCCAAGAACCTCATACTAGATAGGTGAGGGATCTAGGGGAAAACCAGATACTGCTGGTCTAAAAATAATAATGACTCCTAATGATGTTCTGCTATACTTATAAGTCAGCCATGAACAGAGACGCTTCCACCTGCAGCAGATGGAAACAAATGCAGAGACATACAACCAAGCATTATGCAGAGAATGAGAAGCCTTAGAACACTCAGTCCTAACCAGGATTCCTCTTTCCATCAAATCTGTCTCTCCTTGGGCTCCGGGAACCCTGTGGAAGAGGACTCAGAAGGAGTGTAGGAGCCAAAGAGAATATGGGACACCAAGAAAACAAAGTCCTTTAAAATCAATATGACCAAAGCTCAGATGAACTCACAGAGACAGAGACAGCATACACACAGCATGCATGGGTCTGCACTAGATTCTTTGTGTATTTATCATGGCTTTCAATTTAATGTTTTTAGAGGATTTCTGAGTGTGTGAACAAGCAAATATCTGAGTCTTGTACCTTCTCTTGGACCCTATTCCTTCTGTTTGTTTTGTCCAATTCCAATGTGTTAGTATTTGTTTTATCTTATTATTTTACTTTATTATTATCCTTTAGAAACCTGTTTGTTTTCTAATGAGAGACAGAAAAGGAGTGTGTGGATTTATATAATAAGGCAAGTGGAGGAACTGGGAGGAGTAGAAAGAGGGGGAAATAGTAGTCAAGATATATTATGTGAGGGAAACCCCTCTATTTGCAATAAAAGGAAGTATGAACATAAAAATAAAAACTAAATAAAGTTAGAGAAGTATTTGTAGTTTTGGGAAAAAAGAGTACTTGCTGCTCTTCCAAATGGCCTAGATTCTTAGCACCCACATCATGGCTAACAATGGTCTGTAACTCTAGTTTGGGGAGACCTGATACTGACTTCTGACCTTCATGGCCACCAGAGATAAATGTGGTATGCAAACATACCTGTAGACAAAACATCATACACATAAAATAAAATGCAAAATTAAAGGGAAAGTTTATGACTAGCAAATATTTCATTGAAAACATTTTCTCAATGTTAAATCAGGAAATACTGAGGAGGCATGGATTATTTTTGTTGGCAATCAGCTTTTGTTATTTGTATTTTCTTCTTTTTTTAAAAAAGATTTATTTATTCATGTATTTTATATATATGAGTGCTCCATCTGCATGTCTGTTTGCATGCCAGAAGAGGTCATCAGACCCCATTATAGATGGTTGTGAGCCACTATGTGGTTGCTGGGAATTGAACTCAGTGCTTCTGGAAGTGCAGCCAGTACTCTTAACTGCTGAGCCATCTCTTCAGCCACTTTTTGCATTTTCTAAATCAGAATAATTTGCTAGTATTATTAAAATCATAAAACTACTTCAAAGTTAGAGAATTTACTTGAGCAAGGTCAGAGATCACATGATGACATATAGGGTTAGGGTTTTATCATTTAAAATGAGTCAGCTTTTGATCAAAAGATGAACAGATTGCTTCTTTGAAAGGGGATTTGTATTAAAAAGTCCTTTTGTTGCATTAACCTTGATCAAGGCCCTGTTAAGAGTCATTAATGGAAAGCTATTTCCTTCTGGTTAAGAAAATAGAATCTACCTTGGGCCTAGGTAGAAACGTAGAATTGCAAGCTACCCAAAACATAAAAGCGTTCATCCAATTGAGCATGTCAGTCACCTGGCCAAGGAACTACTTACTCTCCAGGAAGGTGAACCCATCCAATGCCATGCTGAACACATGGGAGGAATAATTATCTACTTAATGAGATAATGTCCTTTTCCTTCACAGAATCCACGCTCTCTGCACTTGCTGTGGAGCTGCCTTGAGGGGCGGTTAGGGCTGTTTAGAAAGAGCTAACTTTTCCTTTCCCCTCTTTTCTGTGTCTCTTTCTGCCATAACCTAAGTTTGTCTTCTCTGGTACTTTGGGCCTTTTTACTTTTTCTGCTCTACACTGTGAACTTAAAAGGCACAGCTTTCTGTTCTCCATCTTCATCCTCCAAGCGATAGCTAAGGTTTGCAGCTTGCCTGACCTGTGGTTTGTCTTTTAAAAGCTAATGAAATTCCTCAAATTTCCTCCTTAGTCTGGTTTTAATTTTTTTTTAAATATCTAGACTAAGAACCCTAAGGGAACTCAAATTTCCCTGGTAACATGTGGCATCTCAAATGGAGCTGCCCAAACTTTCTAGTGACATTGTGATCTGAACTGTGATGATGAAAAGTTAGTCAGTGTGGTTGGCAGTTTAGTTACCCGTTCATGTTCTAGGGAAACTTTGGTGGCTTTAGTTTTCAAGTTAAGAGCTGCATGAGATGAACTGGAGAGATGGCTCAGAGGTTAAGGACGCTGACTGTTCTACCAGAGGTCCTGAGTTCAATTCCCAGCAACTATATGGTGGCTCACAACCATCTACAATGAGATCTGGTGCCCTCTTCTGGCATGCAGGCATACATGGAGGCAGTACACTGTATTGTATACAAAAGAAATAAAATATTCTAAAAAAAGAGCTTCATGAGAAGGACTTGGTGCTCTAGGTATAGTCAGGATGTAAACTACTCAGTAAAATATTTTTGCAATCAACTGTTTCTGTCCGTTCCTTTCAATTTAGTTATCAGAAACTTAAACAAATACCTTTTGAGTTCCAGGCACTATGTGCATCCCTGTGGTAGATATAATTATAAATGAGATAAGGTTCCCAACAAGGGGGCCTAGTTTTGTGGCTGTGTACAGCAACTTTCTTTAAGTTTTCCCTTTTTAAGTCAATGCATCGCTTGCACATTACCAGTTATATTTTTGCTGATCTTTTAAAAGTTTAGGAGGCAACTGGAGCACTAATTAAGTGGCCTAATTCATTTTCTAGAAACTGGAGAAGTCACCTGGGGGAATGGTCCAATGTAGAGTTGAAGCATGTTCTATTACACTGTAAGCCTCATTCATTTGCCTCTGGGTTTTTTTTTTTCTTTTTTCATGAGCCCTGAAATCACCCATACCCTAGAATAGCTGTTTCCCCGGTGTTTTCTAAAAATAAAGTGTTATGCCAGGAATACTATGTTCCATTGACCTCTTGTAGAAAGCAGGCAAATGAAGTCCGTGTACTCTGAATGAAAAGTATTGACCCTACCTGTGTTGCTGCAGTTAAGTAATCACTAGTTGGCCTTTTGGCTACGATTCAATGTTCCTATCACTTCAACAGTTATGCAAACCTATGCTTGGATGACTCCCTCACCCCATATCATGTTAATGTTTGAAGTGCAATGAATTAATGTTTCCACCACTGGGAAGGAAATTGATCTTGTTGCGTAAACAATAACCAACTTGCAGAAATGATTACAAGAAAGAGGGGCTTCAGTGCACCTCCCCTAGTTGGCTTCACATCCTATCCGTACTGGAGGGATACCTATCTCTAAGACTTTAACACATGCTGTTCCTCACCAGACTCACATGTCCTCTGTACTTCTAACAATATATTCAGGAAGATTCTACTATTGTTTCTGGCTGGCATCTTTCATATCTCTCTAATTTAAAGACCTCATGTCTGACTTTGCTGATGATGCCTGTATAGTTTAGTTCACTGTCGTTTTGGGCTGAGTACATTTAGCAGCATCCATAGGGAATGACACCACTGATTCTTCCACATCTGGCAATGTTGCTAACTTGCTCATTCTGGAAAAGGACCTGATATTCTGAGGAAACACAATGCCAACTGGCTATTTCACAGGCGGTGCAAAGGTAGCATGTCTTGGCCATGGTTTGTTAAATGGCATATTTCAAGAGTTCTGATTTTGGATTGGCCATTGTTTTGTGAACTTGTTTTGCTGGGGAACATGACCAATTTAAACGAAAATGGAAGAACTGCCCTAGGTGAAAGTTTGTAAGTTTGAAAAATTAACAGAGGCAGAATATTCTCTATGTATAGTCTACCTGATAAGGGCGTTAACCAGTGGCAACACAACTTTTAGTTACTAAATCTACAGAAAGTTAAACTGGACGGAAAAAATGATACTGAAAAGAAGGATTTTCCCGTTTAATAATTGCTTTCTCTGGATGAAACATTCTACCTTGTGTAGATTTAGGCAAGTTACCTCTTAACTTCAGTTTCCTCATCTGTGTAGAGAAGATAATCCTTACTATGTAGAGTTTTGTTTGTTTGTTTAATTAAAAGCATGCATTTGCATATAGCATTCAGAATGTCAACAAAACAGTAGCATTTTTTGCAATTACAGACTGGTGTTCAGTTAACAGAACAATAATTCTTTTCATATAAGCTGCATCAGAGACAACGGAAGATGAAAAACTACCATTCTCATATATAACTAACTTGTGCTGTGCACAAACCAAAACCTGCTTTAAATTTCTGTGGTGAATTACAGCCCTCAGACTGCATCAGACAAGGTTGATCGCTGTTGGAAACACCAGTAAGATAGTTCTGTCTAAAGACATGTTCAGCAATGTGCTAGCTATACAACATGAAAAAGAAAGGAAGGAAGGAAGAAAGGAAGGAAGGAAGAAAGGAAGGAAAGAAGGAAGGAAGGAAGAAAAGGATGGAGGGAGGGAGGAAAGAAATTGTTGCACGTAGAGTTGTTTGTGATACAGTAGAGAAATTAGAGGCTGGATTTGAGGTGTAGTGTGTTTGATAGCGCACAACACACAGGAAAGGGAGTACACCATTATAAAATTCTGTATTGTTACCAGATAAAGGGCTGGGCTCTAAATATTTGCTCTTCTCTTTGCCTAATATGCTTTTGCTAGAGTTTTCTATGCATTGGTAATGATCTTAAAGAAAAGAATGATGGTGTGTTTCCATGACAGCTCTGTCTCAGTTGTAGTTTCTGTTGATGTGATAAAACACCATGACCGAAAAACAAACTGGAGAGGAAGAGGTTTATTTGGCCTACACTTCCACATCACTGTTCATCATTGAATGAAGTCAGGACAGGAACTCTAGCAGGGCAGGAATCTGGAGGCGGGAGCTGATGCAGAAGCCATGTAGGGCCACTGCTTACTGGCTTCCTCCTTATGGCTTCCTCTGCTTGCTTTCTTAGAGAAACTGGGACCAATAATCCAGGGAAGGCACCACGCACAATGGTCTGACCCTACTATATCAATCACTAATTAAGGAAATGTCTTACAGCTGGATCTTTGGAGGCATGTTTTTTAAAGGTGAGTTATCATTTCAGATAACTCTAGCTTATGTCAAAATGACATAAGAACTAGCACAAACTCCTAATCCACTTATTTAACAAGTATTTATTTCTCTGAGAAATGTCTCCTTAAATGCCAAGCTTCTTAGCTTACCAGGGATCTCTATGATCTTGCTACAGCTTTATACTTCACGTTTTTCTATGATTATGTGCTTTATGTTTTACTCCATCTGTCTCTAGGAGCCTGGGCTGTCCAATGTCCCTGGGCTAAGGTATACTCACTCCTATAGTTACCCTCTCCTGATGCCACATGTTGCTGGCTGTCCTTTACTCAAAGGCTCACACCGCTCAAAGAGGAGTGTGAAAGTTAAACCCATCTGATCGTCCCCCAGATTAACTTCTTACTCCTTTGAGCCCTCAGTTCTTAGGGATCACATTAACTCAAATTACACAGCCATGGAATGCCTCTCGCTTCATTGCGTGGGCTTGAGTTACAGTTGTCACAGAGGCCTTGGCTAGCTATCTTCTATGTTCCAGAGACCGAGGATGCAGCAGTGAAGAGGTCCTGGAAAGAGCTCTGGGAGGAGTGAGATGATCTTGAGTACCTACTTTTCTTTTCACTTTCTATGGTGTTTGGGGCAAGTTAATTCTTCTCTTCTGCCTCCCATTTCTCCTTTGGGAACTAGGATAGCAATGCCTCACAGGGTGGTATCATATAATGTAGATGAAAAATCATCATCACACCATTTTATACTTTTTAATACTTTAAAGTTTGATTTAATTTTTATTTTATATGTGTGTTTGTGAAGGTGAGTGTTTGGCTACATCTGGGTATGATTGTACACTATGTACTTGCAACATCCACAGAAGCCAGAAGAGGGCATTTGATGCCCTGACACTGAAGTTAGGGACTTGTGAGCTGCCAGCTGCATGCTGGGAAGTGAACTCAAGTCCTCTGATGAAACAGCAATTATTCTTAACTGCTGAGCCATCTTCCCAGTCCTAAATATTGAATTTATTTTTGTTTTATGTGTATAAATGGTTGGGCTGCATGCATGTGTGTGCACTGTGTGCAAGTCTGGTGTCCCTGGAGACCAGAAAGGTGTGCCAAATACCATGAAACTGGAATTTTGGAAAGTTGTGAACTGCCATGTGAATGCTGGGAACTGAGCCCTGATATGCCGGAGCAGCAAAAGGTTCTTAACCACCAAGTCATCTCTGCAGACCTTGTGTGGAACTTTAATAGGTACTGACATGTTATAACGCCAAGAATGTGAACATAAGTACAATAAACAATATAAAATAGTAATGTTTCCTAAGGTTGTACTTATCTACAAGTTATTCACTTAATTGAAGTTGCATATGAAGCATCATTAGCTATTGGATGATAGCACTTCCTGTATGAAAATTATCACATACCAGATCATTTGAAACACAGTGTTCTTGGGAGAGTTTAATTGAAAGGCTATTAAAGTACTTACTTAGCACAGAATCTGACATATATTAGCTCCTCAATTAATGGATGGTATCAAATAAGCCATTATTTCTACTTTCCAAAGTTGCTCAATATTGCACTAAGTGCACAGATAGTCAACTATTTTGAAAAGGAGATTTAATAAATGCATTTAATATATAAAGTAGCCATATTTAATTGTAGTAAAAATACCTTGGTGAATGAATCCTGGGCTTCATATCTCTTTTATTCCTCTGACATCCCCACTGGCATCTTAGCCATATGACCTAGAAAAAGTCTAACTTCCCCTGCTTTTGTTTCCTCTCCTATCCGCATCCTAATTGGCCGTTGTGTTTGGTTCAACTCTTTGGACAAAGTGATCAGTCAATGAGTACATAGCTAAACAGTTACCAATTTGTTTGCACAAAGGCTCATTTCTTTTAAAATTTTAATTGTTTATTTTCTCTTCATTTCTCTGTATTGGCATGTTTGTGCATGTGGCATACACATGTATGTATTCACATATGTAGGCCCAGCCCACCAGAGGTCCACTCTAGGTGTCCTCCTCCATAGCTCTCTATCTTACTTTGTGAGACAGACAGAGCTTGTTACTGGACCTGTTGTTTGCTATTTCAGCTGGAGTAGCAAGCCATAAAGGGGTCTGCTTGTCTCTGCATCCCCAGTGCTGGGGTATAGGAACGCACCATCATGCCCACGGTTTGACATTGGTGCTAGGAATCTTGTCTCAGGTCCTCTTGATTGCCCAGCAGACATGTTACCCACTGAACCTTCTCCCCATCCCCTAGAGGCACATTTCCGATAGATCCAGTTCCAGGATACCACAATAACTCATACATGTTTTATTATTTTTCTATAAAGGGGACACTGAGTCTGAGAGCTATGGAAATCTGATGATGGGATTTCACAGCTCTGTGATGATAGGTTCTGGTTCTGTCCCTGATATATGACAAGCACTCAAAATGTAGTTGGAAATAAAGAGTAACTATTGAATTAATGTGTCCTTCACGCTTCCTACTAGATTCTTCTTTTTGGCACCAATTTCTCAGCAGGGGAAGCCCACATCCTTTCTTTGTTTTTTTTTTTTTTAAAGTGCTTAGAGCCAAAGGCATTGCTGAGAGGCTCCTTTAGGCAGTGGCATCCTAGTTGAATGCCATTAAGGAAGTCTCTCAACAGAAGCAATTTGGCCTTTGGGTCATCTGATGCCTCATTTTCTGATGACTGTTCTGCCCAAGGCAGCAAAGAAACAGAAATTGCTCAGTCTTCGCTGAGTGGGCTTTTGTGTCTCTGGGTGGAGCCACACTACCATCTCTGGAGGTAGTATTCTCTGAAGATGAGTTGTGACTGAAATTGAGAACTTTTTTGTACTAACAGGGGAACCTGTTTAACACTGTTAGGTTTGTGGTTTGAGACCTATAAATAGAGTTTATGTCTGTTCATTTTAAAAACAAAACAAAGCAAAAGCATTTGTTTTCAGGACAACTATGTGTTAGTGGCCTGGGCAAAGAGGAGGCAATTGTGTTTTAAGGATGTTAAGCATGATTTAAAGGATTTTCTATTGCTTATAATAGGTTCTCATTTTTTGCTGATTGAATTTATTTGCTTTTGTAGCAATCCTGTTTGGGAGTGGTGTGTGTGTGTGTGTGTGTGTGTGTGTGTGTGTGTGTGTGTGTGTGTGACCTTTTTAACTTTGTAGCACTTTAATGCAAACGAAATTTAAGGGGAGGGGTTGCAGGCAAAACCAACCTAACGACAATGAAATCATTTTCTAAATATGTTTACAATCAAATATCTCCCTCGATAATTTGATTTGTAGGAAATGGCAGAGTGCAGCATTTTATACAGAAGCTTTTCAATAATTCATACTCATCTCATTGATGTGCAGGCCTTTGGCTAGGTTGGCAAGTGCAATAGGTGCTCTGGCACGGGGGAGAAATTCATTTGAGCCCTGCAATCAATGGATCCCCTGTCCGAGCCACCTGTCCAATGCTGCCCTAGCCTGTGATGAGATGCTTTTCAACTTTATTAGACTCCTGGGTACCTCTTTCCAGGGTACTGGGGAACATTTGAAAATGTTATTTTCTCTTCATTTAGCTTTCTTGGAAGGTTTGCACTGGCCTTATGAGTTTGTACAAATGATTAAACTCCTCTATAGAAATAACTGAAAAATGATTCTCAAGTGTGCAATCTTTGGGGGGACATGAGGAAATGGGGAAAACCACTGGAAAGTGGCTACTTCAGGAATATCCTCCATCAGCTGAAAACATAAGCCTTTGGTGGGTTACAGGGTCAAGAAAAATTGAATGCATAAGTATGTATGGGACTGGGAAATGCTTAAGAGTCCCCCAACTAGAACCAGTGGTGGCAGATCTCTAGGAGTTTGATGCACCCTGGTCTATGTAGGGAGTTCCAGGCAAGCTGAGGCTATATAGTGAGACCTTGTCTTCAAAAAATGGTGAAAAATAGTGTTTCCGCTGGGCACTTGCACTCTGGCTTTTAGGTAGAGAAGGGTGAAATGCTTTCCAAGTTAGTTCCTGAAGGAGGAGAAGACAGAAGAGAAGGAAAAGGTGGAGAGAATATAACCTAATATATGCGCTGATCTCAATTAGAGCCCTAGAGTCCTCGGGCAGGAGAGTGCCAAGGCTTTGGCACTCAGAGAAGCCAGACAGGGATTATATCCTTTGTAATAATAGACAGGAGACACGGAGTTTGCTATTGTGCTGCTGTTGCACTGAAACTTCGTGAAGCCATTGATCCAACTTCAATGAACCATAATACTATTGATTTGGTGTCAGATTGCTGCTAGGCACTTGAGTGACAGCCTGAGTAGATGTGATGTTACATTTAAATTGTCCTTTTGTTTGCTTTCTAGCTGTCAAAAGCCCTTGGTAGAATATGTGCTGCCAAGTGCCTGTACAGTCCTTATTAGAGTTCAAGTGCCAAGAGCATGCCGTGCATCAGTAAACAAAATGGTGGCTTGTGGCCAAATTCTATTGGTTAAAATGTGGAATATTCGGGGAGACTGATTTTCTCTGGCTAGCTCAGGAAAGCAGAGTGTTATTCCCTTTTAAACTGAAGAGGTTTGCTCTAAGTCACCCTCTATTGTTTCATCTGAGTGGTAACTGAGACCCCAGTCAGCTCAGTCACATTCCTGGCTATGCTGGGACTGAAGAAAACATGGACTGGGAAAGAAAATCTAGCTTCTTGAAAATGATCTTGGGCTATCACAAAAGAAATGGATAAAGAATCAGCAAAACAAGTCTGACACTCTCCCTAGGTTATAGAGACAAAACACACCTCATATTGGTCAAGATGTATGAACTATCACCCTGGTAAGAATGTGAAGTAAGAAAAACTGAGATCTATGAACTCCTGAAGAACATTCTTTGATGGCTTTAAGCCAGTCAATAGTTTTATTTAGTGCTTATGTATTGACTCAGCAGACAGACATCATGCTTTGTCCTAGAGTGATGTGAGATTCCCCTCTGTATGCTGTGAATATATTTTACTACCATTTGGTTAATAAAGAAGGTGCTTTCGACTGTGGCAGGGCATAATATATCCAGGCTGGAAGAGATAAAGAAAAATAATAGGCAGAGTCAGACGCCATGTAACTGCCAAAAGAGAAGCATGCTGGAACCTTATCAGTAGGCTATACCCCCGTGGTAATACACAGAATAATAGAAATTGGTTCATTTAAGACATAAGAGCTATCAAGGGATACACCTAAACTATTGGCCAAACAGTGTTGTAATTAATATAGCTTTTGTGTGATTATTTGGGTCTGGGCAGTGGGGAAATGAACACGCAGTCTCCATTTGCAAAACAGAATATAGCGAGGCTGGAAGAGATAAAGAGAGTAGGTGGAGTCAGAGAGATGCCATGCAGCTGCTGAAGGAGGATGCCGGAAACTTACCTGTAGGCCACAGCCTCTTGTTGATACATAGATTAATAGAAATGGGTTAACTTAAGATATGAGATAGCAAGGAATATGCCTAAGCTCTTAGTCAAACAGTGTTGTAATTAATATAGTTTTGTGTGCTTATTCAGGTTTAGGCAACTGGGAAACTAATAAGCAGTCTTCTATACTAGAGATACAGGAGTAAATTGCAGCATATATATTCCCTGTGCTCAAAACATATTGTAGATCTGGATGTGGTGGCTACTCCTTTAATCCCAGCACTCAGAAGGCAGAGGCAGGCATATCTAGGAGTTGGGGGCCATCCTTTTCTATATATTGAGCTACAGACCATCCAGATACATAGTAACACTCTGTCTCAAACCCAAAATTCAAAAACAAAGCAATAAGAGAAAATCACATTTAAAAATGTAATTTAAAATCCATAGAAAAGGGCTGGCTGGTGATGGTGCACACCTTTAATCCCAGCACTTAGGAGGCAGAGGCTCTGTGAGTTCGAGGCCAGTCTGGTCTATAAGAGCAGGGTAGCTAGGGCTGTTACACAGAGAAACCTTGTCTCAAAATACCAAACCAAACCAAAACAACAATAATAAAACATACAGAAAGAACAAATAATTCCATTGAGGAATCCTAGATGTACTGATGTATAAAGGAAAACCATATAGTGCAATGGAAAGGACATAGTCTTTGGAGTTGGTGGACCTGCAATTAAATTGAAATTAGTCATT
Source organism: Myodes glareolus (assembly GCF_982192425.1). Classification (NCBI taxonomy): domain Eukaryota; kingdom Metazoa; phylum Chordata; class Mammalia; order Rodentia; family Cricetidae; genus Myodes; species Myodes glareolus. Next base: position 55,644,833 of record NC_142053.1, read on the forward strand.
AAATTTATTTTCCTCTTCTATAAGTAAAATATTAATAGCATGTAGGTTAATAAGTTATTTTTGAATGAAATGAGATTCCACAGATTGAGATCCTAGCTCAGTGTCTGACACTAGTGGGTACTTAGTTATAGCAATAAAGGTTGGCATAGTGCTGGTACAGGAAAGCTTAGTGACAGGTGTACAAAGGGTGATTAACAACAGTGAAGATTCATTAGCCATTAGGAGACTGTGGCAGTAACAGAAGTGAAAAATGATGGTATTCGGGAACAAAAGTGGGTACGGAGAGGAAGGGACAAAGAGTAATGTTACAGCAGTAGAGATGATGTTACTAGATACAGATGAAAATGAGGAAAATATTAATCATGTTTCTTACTAAGATAATTCAATAGCTAATGGTGCTATTCATGAATGAAGGAACAAGAGAAGGTGATTTGGAACAAATCGCACATGAAATACCGGTGGAACATTTAAGTGCATATGGGATGCACAAGTGTATAAACATGCAATTGGATATATAAAAACAGAGCTTTAGCTGATAATCAGGCCTAGAGATATAGACATTAAAGGCATCAGTACAATGATTGAAATTTGGACTGTTAAATATGTTACTCTGCTCAGGCAACTATAACAAAATACATTAGCTTTGCTAAATTATAAACAGCAGAAATTTATTTCTCATGGTTCTGGAGGCACTAGCACATTGTTTGCTGATAGCCTGTTCCTCATCACTGTGTCCTCAAATGGTGAAATGTCCAGGCTTCCTTGGATTCCTTTTATCGCCACACTAATCTCATTCCTTAAGACTCTGTCCTTGTTCCCTACTTACCTTCTAAATTTAATACTCTTCCAGGTGGGGTTATGTTTTAACATACTAATTTTGAGGGAACTACAAACAACCAGACCATAGTACTTATGGAGAAAGAACTGAATGAGAAGACGGTCGAAGTCGAGTTATGGTGACAGAGTTTGTTAGCCTTCTTCTATAATCACAGCTTTCTGCTTTTCCAAAGAAAGATTCACAGGATCCATTACACTTTTTGTAGAAGTTTTTTTATTGGCTAAATTGATTTCTAAGTGTCCTGTGAAATGTGTAGGTAGCCAGCATTTCAATCAATCCCTCTCTCTCTCTCTCTCTCTCTCTCTCTCTCTCTCTCTCTCTCTGTGTGTGTGTGTGTGTGTGTGTGTGTGTGTGTGTGTGTGTGTGTGTGTGTTTTAGCAGATGGGAACAGAGAAGTGTAGAGAACAATCACGGAATTGTCAAAGTCACACAGTCACACAGCCGGTACCAAGCTCAGAACTCCTTGCACACCTGCCCATATCAATTCCTTCTTCAGGGTCCTTTTTGAAATGGAGCTGGATAGTCCTTTGAGTCTGATTACGGCATTGTGAAAGACACATGCCTTGATCTCCATGCCTGTAATGGCATGAATTGTTATTTAGGGCTGTTCATGTTGGGAGGGAAGGGCAAAAGGTAGGGGATGGAAGAGCTATTTTTTTAAACACCAATTGTAACTGTAGATAGAGCATTCAAAAAGAAGTCTGTGGGAGATGATGGCACTGTGCTGCTGGAAGGCAAAGAGAGGGGAGTTGAAGAGAGGAGAGCTGAAAAGAGGGGGACTTGTTGATGGTATAAAAAGGAACCAAGGAAAATACTGCTCAAAGAACCCAGCATGAAGTGAGAATTACAGTAGGCAGGAGAAACACAGGAGGAGGAGTTTTGTGAGCACATGTGTGCTCAGCAAGTGGCTTGTTTATGTCCCCTTTTTCCTTCTTCAGAGATTAGTTAATGAAGGCTCAGCAGCAGGAGGTGTGCAGTCCATTTCAGAATGACAAGGACCACCAATCCAGGATTTACCTGTGCTTGCTGGAGATAAAAGTCCCTGCTCCTAAGTTATTTCAAGGGACTTCTCTGGCTCAAGTGTGGATGAGTTGTTTGACTAGGGCAATACTTTTCAGTCCGTGACAATAGAAGTAAAATCCTGAATTGGATTTCCATATTTGTCTAACATAGAAACAGGCAAGTCTGGAGTAAAAATTAAAGCCTCTGTTTGTTTAAGGGGTCACACTGAACCTCATTTTCTTAACTGAGTGCTTGAATTTTGACCCCCTAATCACATTGTGAGGCTGAATAAGATTTGTGCAAGCTTCGCTCAGGGAGAGAACTTTAACCTGCTTGGCATTAGCCTGCACAGGACCCATGCTCTACTGATTCTGTACTTTTCCCATCATCCCCAGCACATCAAGAAAGCTCAACTCTGAGCACCAGGAGGTTAAATACTGGTTGATGGGAATGTTTGCTTGGTTTCTCTGCTAATCTGAATGCTGGGAGCAGGTGCCTGCCTGGCAGTTCTGAGGCCCTGGACCATCTCATAACAGCTAAGTCATGATCCTCTAGCCCATGGCCTCTCCACAGGATCTTCCTGCTTGGCAGACCTGCCATGGCCTGGTAAACAAGGCTCACCAGCTAGCATCTGTTCTCTGGAAACTAGTCTGAGTGTCTTATCTCAGTTCCTCAACTAACCTGCTGCAAATCGACACTCAGCTTCTGATAGGATCAGTGCGAATGGGTCTTTGATTGTAGAGAAAATTGTTCAACTCTAAACCTCCAAATTGTATACCTTTTTCCTCCAACATCTTTTTTAACAATGTTCCCAACTGTATCCGTACCATGTGCTCCCTTTATGGTTAGGTTGGCATTTAGAGGTTCTTAGCACTAAATCTAACTCCAAATTAGAAGGTATACTAAACTGTAAAATAGGAGTAGAAAGCTGCAAAATTTGAGTTTGTTTTTAATATATCTACTATGAAATTAACATCTCTTGTAATATTCAGATAATTTATACATGGTTCCAGGTTGATCCTAACTACAGCAGGGATGCTATACAAATGCTATCTAAATTACATATGTAGAGATTCTGTATTCTGGAGTGCATAACTATTTTTACCAACATATATTAGAGGAGACTATGTCAAATAAATGCCCCTTATTTGAATGTTCCTGTCTGACCCTAGTATGCCTATGCCATCATTCAAGATAGCTGTATCTCTTCTGGGAAGAACTAAGTAGATCCCAACTCCAAATGCTGCCCCAAGTCAACGGAGCTACCTGATTACCTTTTAATGCTTAAGCAGTGAAGTCAATCTGATTAATCAAGGAAATGGACTGTTCTGACATCCTCAAGTGATTGAATTTACATAGTTCCTTGAAAGTGTGGCTTGACCAGCCAAAGTCCTGACAGAGACGAAGTAGATGATCCCCAGGTCCCATCACATTCTAAGGAGCTATTATCAGTGCATAGTTATTAGGCAAGGTCGAACAGTTTGGACTTTTTTGAGGATATGGCCACTAATAGGTTTTCCATGTTCCATAGAATGGCTTCACACCCATGCATATGTGAACAGCACTAATTTGATATAGTTGGTTATCTAAAAAGGACATGATGGTGAGAAGGGATACATTGGGGAAAATATAGTGGTAGATGAGGGGTAAATACAATTATATTTCATTGTATAAATGTATTAAATCTGTAAAAATAAAGAAAAAAGTAAAAACAAAAGTGAGCATTGATGTCCATCTGTTTTTGAATAAACTTACCCTACAATTTTTGCTTGGCTGACTAATTTTCATAGGAAACAATTCTCCTAACGGGTAGGTGTTTGGAGCTGAAAGGAGGATGAGTTTTCTCAGTCTTGTGGTATGGCAGATCAATCTATTACTAAAAACATGGAAGGAGCCAGGGAAAGTATTTAAGGATTAGCCCAAAGGTGTAGTTCTTGATTTGTTGTTTGTGCTGCATTTCTTTTCATTTTAGTGAAGGGAAAAATATTGCTGATGTGATGGACATGTCTTTTTACATGCACACATGGAATGCCAGCAACCAGTTTCACTGAAGCAAGTAGAAAAATGCCCCAGGCAGAAGGAAACTTTAGGTAAGAACATTCCATTTATTCAACTTAACCTTAAAGCTCATTGTTGATTAACTCTAAATAATGATAAACTTATCGATGTACTTCCCTCTATGTATGATTCAGGGAAGTCGAACAGTACACTGTTCCATTTTTAAATGAGTCTGGAATGTACAGGCAGCCCCTTGAAATGGCCAGAGACTGATCTTCCGCAACCTTGGGTTTATATCTATTCTATGGAGACTGCTAAGGAGAGGATGTTTGGATAATTTGTGTTGTGGGAAATGCCTTAAAGTCTATGCTTCGTTATTGTGGTTTGGTAAGGTCATTTCTAGGGTAGTACATTTCATTTTTCACAAGTGATTCTTTCCAAAACATGTTTATATTAAATAACATAGAATATATGTCAGATTGTTTTATGGAAACCTACCTGTAGCTTTTGTAGCATGCATGTAATGTTTTTGTTTCCTTTCAACTGTTACTCATATGGCAAGCAACCAACCACAAGCACTAGTCAAGAATTTAACTTGTATCTTTTAAGATTTATTTTATTATTTTATGTGTATGTTTACTTCATATATATGCACGTTTACTCTGTGTGTGTGTGTGCTTGTGTGTGTATGTGATCATGGAGGCCAGAAGAGGGCATCAGATTCCCAAAAACTGGAGTTATAAACAGTTTTGAGTAGTGTATAGATACTGGGAACCTAAAAAGGTTCTCTGCAAGAGCAATAAGTACTCTTAAAAGCTGAACCATCTCTCCAGCCCCATTGACTTATGGTTTTTAACTTTATTTTTATTTATTTTTGTGTCTGTCACATGATGTCTCTACATCATGTCTCCCAATCTCACCCGTCTCCACCCCCCAAATAAAACAAATAAAATTTAAGAAAGAAACAAGTGAAGAAAGGGGAAAATCCTGTCATGGGAACTGCAGTGCGATATAGTGAATTACACAATAAACACCTTTATCCATAGATTTTTACATATAGGTGTTCATCCTAAAGAATCATTGCTCTGGTTCCAGGTCCCTGAACCCTGCTACACCATTGATTGATGCTGAGCCCTCACTGGAACTCTTCCTAAACATCCAGCTGCTGCCCTGTATCATGATGATCTTGCAGCACAGCAGCCCATCGGTCCGCAGGAACAAACCCCCTACATGCTTGAGGAGATCAAAGATGGGGTGGATATTGGAATGAGTCAACACATAACCCTGGTTCAGGGTCTGGATAATTGCAGGGTTGGTCAGTCTGCCAGATCTCCTCTGTCTTTGCTACCAGGGTGAACTCTTCAGCATTGTCCTGGATAGTTAAACCATTGCACCGATGAGAGCTAGGGTGGGGGCCATTTCTCCCCTCTTGTCTTTCACAGCCTCAGGGTAGGTTCTCCCACACCTCTACTTTCAGGGCCAGGTCTCCTATGTTACCCAGGTGAGGAGCAGGGATTGCCTTTTGAGTACTGCAGCTGATGAGGGGCAGGAATGGCTCTTCCACTCTTATGACCTCTGTGCCAGCTCTCCCTCCTGCCTCAGGCATTGACAGAAGAATGCATCTCTCCCCCACTGATGCTGTCACTAGATAGAAGAGAAATGGGCACAGCTCTCCCATGCTCACAACTCTGGACTGGCTCACCCACACCTCTGCCAACAGGGTTGACTCTATAGTGATGCCAGGCGAGGTACATGGCATCACGAGGAGAGCAGCTGGTAGGGGGCAGGGACAGCTCTTAATGACCTCAGGACCAGCTCTCCCCTTTGACATATTTAAGAGGGAGGAAATAAAATATTTTTCAAACAGCTTCTAGAACTGTAAATGTGGGTGCACAATTTCACAAGTATATTTTATTTCTCATTTTCCTCAAGGGTACAACTTCTACTTGTATAATAGACAAGGACAAAGAGGTGGCTGTCAGTTTACTGATAAGGAAATTGAATCAGATTAAGTGGCATTCCTTGGTAGAATAGGTTGAATAATATCCTCTGCTCTAAAATCTATGCCTACTCAGAACCTGTGAATTAAGCATTATCTGGAAAGAATGTCTTTGCAGATGTAATTAAGGTAATTAAAATCAAATATTAGATTAGAATAGACCCTAAAAGCAATGAAAAGTGTTCTTGTAAAGAGAAGTAGGCATAGAGGCACAAAGAGACCCCGTGATGGAACGAAGCTCATGTGATGGCTGGGGCTGAGGCAGAGAATCAGCTGCAAGAATGCCATTACAGACTGATGGGAAGTACCAGAGCTTGGGAGAGAAGCACGAAGCCAACTCTTCTCTAGAATTTTCAGGGAGAGCATGACCTCTACAACAATTTGATTTCATGCTTCTAGCTTACAAATTTGCAAGAGGATTTTATTGTTTTCAGCTACCCAGTCTGCAATAATTTGTATGCCCTATGAAACCAGTTCACCCACACTTCACACATAGTATTTCCATGAATTAAGATTGTCCTTTCTAGGACAAATATCATATGTGCTCACTCATAAGTGGCTTTTAGACATAAAGCAAAGAAAACCAGCCTACAAATCACAATCTCAGAGAACCTAGACAACAATGAGGACCTTAAGAAAGACATACATGAATCTAATCTACATGGGAAGTAGAAAAAGACAAGATGTCCTAAATAATTTGGGAGCATAGGGACCATGGGAGAGAGTTGAAGGGAAGGGGAAAGGAAAGGAAGGGAGCAGATAAAAAATGTATAGCTCAATAAAATCAATAAAAAAATAAAAAGATTGTCCTTTCTAAACCCTTAGTGCAGTCTTTGTCCTCCAAAATATTTTGATTCCTCTCTATGAATGCTTTTCTTCATACGTACTCATTCTTGAAAGTGGAAAAAATTAATCATTTTTATTGTTATTTACAGTATTTTGTGTTTGTATGGTAATTGTGTGGCACTATGTGACAGGTTGGAATGTTAAGAGGTCAGCAGTGTAAAACTCCCATAGATGCTACCCAGAGGCAAAATTTGCTGAATCAGGCAATCTATGGCAAGTGGCAAATACGTTCTTCTCTTTGGACTTCCCCACTGAGACTGCTTCTAAACAGAGCAGTAATAAACACTAGCTATCTCTGTTGGCAACCTATGATATAATTATGATAATGATGATGACAAACACTTATTAAGTACCCACAGTGCAAGGTATTACTTACTCAAAATACATGGAGCACTCAATCCCGACTGTCATAGTATTTGTCCTAGTACTGGCACAGAATGGGAGTTGGCAGTTTATGGTCTGTTAGTGTTTTTTAACTGATCTCCTTGAACAATAAACCTAGATACTTCTGACTTTATTCTGTGAACTCTCCTGTGCCAGTATACCAGTATATCATGATTATATTTGGATTGGAAATTGTAAAAAATACGGATTCAAATATTCAGATATTTCATAATATGTTGAGCACCCAGTATTTTACTAAAAAGAAGCTGAAGCAGAGGAAGATTGCAGTCATTCTCAGTGTATAGTGTTGACCCTTTTCTGTTTATGTCCACTAAGAACCTGCAACTTTGATCTTAATTGGAAATAGGAACTTTGAAAATACAATCTAATTTAGAAATATCTCACCAGATTTATTGTTTTGAATTATTGCAGTTGTAAAGTTTTATGTACGGACTCCTTGAAGCTAGTAGCAATTCTGAGGTTTAAAATGCCACTAATAGTCTTAGAACCATATACCAGCTAGGAACCACGGCACATGTCTGCAATCCCAGCTTCTTGGGAAGCTGAAGCAGAAGTATCATGCATTTAAGGCCACTCTAACTTTGGGCTACATGGGCAGACATTGCCTCAAAATGACATAAGTAACTTCTTATCTACAACACCCAGGAAATGGAGTCAGGAGGATTAGGAATTCAAGATCATCTCTACTACATAGTGAATTATAGGCCAGATTCACTGCCTCAAAAACTCAAACAAACAAACAAACAAACAAACAAAGCGATTCCAGGCATGTAATAAATACATTTGGTTACATTGTAGTTTGAATGAGAATGAACCCCATACATTCATATATTTAAAATGCTTGGTCACCAGTTGGTCGAAATATTTGAAAAGGATTAGGAGATGTGACCTTGTTGGAGGAGGTATGTCACTGGGGGTGGGCTTTGAAGGTTCAGAAACCGAAGCTATTCCTAGTCTGCTCCCCAGCTTGTATTGTACTTGTGGATGAAATATAAGATCTCCGCTACTTCTCCAATGGAATGTTTGCGTGCCTGCTGCCGTGGACTCACTGTTTGAAACTCAGTCCCAGTAAACTCTTTCTTCTAAAAGTTGCCTTGGTCATGGTGTCATTTCACAACACTAAGATAGGTTAGTAGAAGGTAATTTTAAAAATTATCTTTTGTTTATTTCATTGTATACATGTGTTAAATCCTCAAAAGTACAGAAGAATTTAGAAGATGAAGATAATTTTTAAAAATTGATAATTTTAGTTATTTATGACAGGAATTATGCCAGATATTTTATATGTATAGCTTAATTTAATTTTTATGATATCTTTATGAAGTATATGTTATTAGCTTACTTTAGAGAAGAAGGAATGGAGACAGAAAAATATCTAAGGTACTATTGCTTGTTAAACACCTAAACCAGGTATCTCTATCTCAATGTGCATTGCCAAGCCTCAAGGTCTCATTTCCAATACCGTGTTTACTTATCATATTATATTGTTATAATAAATCAAGGTTTTCTGCCTTGGTGGTTTAGTGTTCTTAAACCACAATTCAGGGATTATAAATTTTATATACACTAACAAATATTATCTAAACATGTACTTAACTAATATTATTAAATGAATAGTAGTGTTGTTTGATTAAACAAAATATAAATCATTTAAAAACATTATTCAGTTATGAGTGATTGATAGTGATTCATTTTATTAAATCAGTGGCTTCTATAAGAACAAACATTCTTTTGTGGGAGTCTAAAGTATTTTGATTAGAAAAGAGGTCCGGATATTCATGAAGATTGGTGATCATTAGTATCTTCATTTGAAGTGGGTGTCTTAAACAATGAAGATTTATTTCTCTCATTTTCAGAGTTTAGAAAATATTATCATGTATGTCCAATTTTTAACATTGTGACATACCATTATTGTTTGAGAACCATGAAATAGAATTACTGAAAAATTGCAAAAATCTTGCAGATTATTTTATGTTTTTTTTTAGGTTTATGGTTTTGTACTGGGCCACATTTTAGTTATCCTGGAATGCACATGTATGTATGACTCATGGGCTGTTGGACATGACAGGAAGGTGCTGGCATATTTCATGTCTCACAGGTATCCTGCTCCTACTTGTACTGGGTCTATCTTCTTGCTATAACTCATGAGTGAAAGAGATCATCTCTCTCATCAGGAAGGCTCCATCCTCATGACATCATTTCATCTAAAAGTTCCCACCTCCAAATTGTTACTTTGAGATTTGTGTTTCACTTTTCCAGTGGGGATAATTTTTTTTTTGAAACAGAAGAACACAAAAGAAGAGGTCAGATTCATCTCTGAACTTCTTAGTGGCATGAAAACATTCTGAGACCTTCTCAATGCAGGTATCAACTGTAGAGTGGCACCAGAACATTCTTGGTGGAGTTGATTGACAACGGTGCAGATAAGCTTATTGGGATCTCAGTTACCGCCCCAAGTATTATTGACTCCAGCACCTGACATGACTTCACATTGCCCCAATTATCCCAGACATTTGTAAAAGCTGAGCTCCTCCCAGACTTAGCATTCAGTCTTTACTTCTAGAAAGAGAGCTGAGGTCATGGCATTAGGGACTGTCTTCACTTCTCAGAGCCTGTCACCCACAGACAGAATACTGGGTTTATTCTCTTCTCTGAAAATACAATTACTTTTTACATAAAAGTTAGCAGATTTGTAGGAGGAATACTTTTTTTAAATGGGATGGGGTTTGGTTTCTCGGGGTACTGACTATAATATACAAAGTTGACAGTAATGAATCCTTAAGCAGGTCTTTTGTATCCTTTACCAGTCATAAGGTTTAACAAAGCAGTGCATTAGTAACCTAGGTCTGACCAGTGCTAGGACATGTTGAATCTACTGGTCTAATATTAGCAGAGCATCTCTTTTTGTGAGCCTCTTGCCTGAAAACGTGGCCATCAAAGGAGACTGAGAACCTCTGTGGTAATTATGTCTAGAATCCATAGTCGGTGAACTTTGTAAGACCTAGGGTGTGGGAAAGTTGATTGTCCTTCAGTTTCCTGTCATCTCCCTGTGCTGACGACCTTGCTACTTACTTTGTGTGCTGCCTACACTCCTAGCAACTGGTTTGGGGCAGCTATAGTTTTTCTTCTTGGCAGAATTTACTTGAGAATCATGGCAGAAAATAAAAAATCATAATGATTCCCTTTTATAGATAAATGACTCTTAGTGCAAGATGGGCAGGTAATTTATTTTAGAACATTTGTACTACTATGACAAAATACTTGGGCCTGGGCAATTTATAAATAGTAGCAATAGAAATGTGTCTCCTAGACTGCTCACCGGGAAGTTCAAGACCAAGGTGCTATAGGTTCACTATCTGCTGAAGGCTATTCTGTATAATGCTATGCTGTTTGTCCTTCAGTGGAGACAAAGGTTGTGCAATCATATAGCAGAAAGGATGGATAGGTGAAAATAATTTTTAAAAGTCCCGTTTTTAAAAATAAATTTGATGATCACATTTGTGATAATTTCCATTGTCAATCAGTCATTTCACAAAAGTCCAGCTACCTCTTTTGACATACAAATTTTGAGGAACACACATATTTAAATAATAATAGTATTATAGAAATCAGTGATCTTCTGAACTTTGAATCTATTCCACCTGCCAATTCAAAAACAAGCATGTGGCTAGCGTCAAGATGGTATAATTTTCTAGATCCATTCTTCAAGTCAGGTATCCTTCGAGTTCACATGGAAGATTGGTTGTCCGTGTTGGTCATTTGGTTTCTCTTAGACATATACTTAATATTCATTACTCCAAGGCAAGGCATAAAATGAGATAAGTCAGGCTTGGAACATAACATAAAATCTGACACAAGTAGAAATTGTAGACGTGCACAGGAGAATTCTATTCCAGGATCTTCAGTTCCCACTACTATGTAAATCCTTGTGGCACATGGTTTTATAGATATACTGTTGGAGTTCCCAAAGTTAATAATTTTTTATTGTTACATCTCTGTCTCCTGAGTTTTTAATTATTCTGTATAACCTTTGGCTATGGTCTTATTGTATTCTTTTTTTTCCCTAAAAACTTCCTACTCTAATTTCCAGCAAACATTCTGAAGAAAATAAAATTTGTTTGACAGGTCATCTCTTGGCATTTGTCAATCCTTATCAATGCAGCCTGCCTTATATATGGTCTGTAGATCCATTATTAAATGTTATTTCCTTGGTGAGGCTTTTCCTGATCATGGTGCTCTATAATTCATTTCTACTACTTCATTTTTGGTGTAGCAGATAAGAAAGCATGCTCTAGAACCACGTATCAATTTTCTGGCTTTGGCTATCATTAATCTATGTTACTCAAGCGAGTTACTTGGCCCCTCTATATCTCAATTTCCTTACTTGTCTAATATACATATTAGTTGGCTTTTCAGAGTATTATCCTGAGGAATACAGTGTAAAAAGCACGGAGGACAGTTGCTTACTGGCACCTTTACTCTCTCCCTTCGTTTTCTCTCCATAGTCGTCATCATCATCATCACCATTTGTATCTAGTCTGTGACTTTCACATTGTTTGTTAGAACTTGAAGTTTCTACAAGTTTGAGTCTTCCCTTTACTGTTCTGAATGTTATATTAGAACAGAAGCCATAGTTGTTTTGGCTATTCTTTCCACGGTGATTCTCACATAATAAGAATTCAATGAACATTTACCAGATGAAGGAATGATGATTTCTTAAGGCAATTTTCCTAAACAATTCAAATATTATAAATCTTGTACCTTCAGTTCCTCGTACATAATGTCACCTTAAATCAAAAAGACTCCCAGATTGTAACCAATTAAGCATTTTACTTCAAGGAAGATTTATTACAAACAAAATGCCAGGGCAACACTTGTGAGTCTCTGTGTCAGCCCTTCTTTTTACTAACATATTTGCTTGTTCCAGCTATTTTCAGCTAAGTCTACTAATGTGATGCACCTGTAGGCCCAGGCTGAGAGCAGCAGTCAATCATCAAAGCCATGTCTAAGATTTAGTCTAGAGTACAAAATTATGACATTCCAGATATATTAACTAATTTAAGAGTGATGTGTATATACTGCAAATTCCCTTTATCTTAGTGTGAATTTTATAGTGGATGAATCCCTGGTATTGGTATAACCTACATTTCCTAGATATTACTCTTGTCACTGGTAGCCAAATCTCTATGAATCACGTTATAAGTACTGTCCTGTTGACTTGTCCTATCTTTGTTTCTATGAAATATTTTGAGACTTAATACATTAGATACAATGCTTTAGACTTCCAGCTGTCATTATTGCTATCTGGTCCTGGTACCTTACATTTTAGTATCTTATTTTTTTTCTGCTCATTGTTCCTTTTTAACCTATAAAATTTCTACATGACTTTGGGTATATATGTATAACATAGCCATATGAATCAGTTACTGGTAATACATTACAAAGATATTTATTTAAAAACAATTTGATGCATTGATAAATAATTTTACCATTTCTTTCCCTTTTTTTGAGACAGGGTTTCTCTGTAGCTTGGAGCCTATCCTGGAACTAGCTCTTGTTGACCAGGATAGCCTCGAACTCACAGAGATTCACCTGCCGCTGCCTCCCGAGTGCTGGGATTAAAAGCATATGCCACCACCACTCAGCTAATTTTACCATTTCTTAAAGATGAAAGCAAGTTTGTGTACTGAGGTGGATGTACTTGTTTATTTTAACATAAAGAATTAAATCTTGATAGGAGCATGAAGATCAGTTCAAAGTCATTCTTGAATAAACTGTTAAAGGCCAGGCTGGGCTTCATGAGGTCTTGTCTCAAAACATACAAACACAGACCAAACAAGTAAAAAAAAAAAAAAGAACTAAATCTTGACTAGATCCCTCATGCTGAAGAATGTATCTTTATGCATTTATAGAATTTACTGATACTTTTATTTTATTATGGTCAATGCTGAGAATGCTACTACATATAAATACATAGTACAGAATAACAGAGATAAACCTAGGGAAAGTTAAAAATTGTTGAAAATTCTGTTCTGATCACAAACCGACATTAGTTTTATGATTTTATAGCATTCAAGTCAGGGACTCAGGAAACAGTTATTAAAATCAAACACTCTAGCCAAGCATGATAATATATGTCTGCAATCACAGTACTTCGGAAGCCGAGGCAAGAGGATTACTCCATTTTGAGGTTAACCTAGGTTACATAATTAGTTGAAGGCTAGGTGAGGCTACACAGTGAGACTTTTTTAACGATAAAATTGAACATTCTTTCATAATAACACAATCCAATTCAAAGAGAAACTAATTTTATACATGCTGAGGAATTATGGTAGGAAAATACAAAAAAGCTTTTGTTCTCTACAAATACACCATTATGTTTATAAATCTAAAAAAATGTATGTATAGTAAATTCAATGCAATTCATAAACACCATGGTCCTGAATGTGAGCTGATGTGTTTCAGGGGAAGCATTCTTTGGTGTCCAGTGCATGTTAGTGCATGTATAAAGTGTACATGATGTTTATTAAACGCTGAAGCTACATTAAAATCACAGGATATAGCAGGCATGTGCTGTCCAAAACGACTCAAATTTACTACACCTTTTACTTTCAATTGATTTTAGATTGTTGTGCATTCACATAAATTGCACGATATTGTTCAAATATCTTGCTAAATGTTCACATTCAGCTACAGAACCCCATATAGAGTCACAAAGCAGCTTAAGAAGCCAGACCTTACAATGGATGTCAGTTTTGCTACTGAATCTCAGCAGCCATTGCTCATTATGCTGCATTGATGTACAATGTACTAGATTTTGACTCATGAAAGAAGTGAGCTACCCTAAATTGTAAATGAAGCAGACAAAGGCTGAAGAAGCCAACATTAATCCTTGACATTAATCACAAATCAAAGAAATGATACTCAGTTATTTCACAGCACAAAAGTCTTTGATGACACCACTGGCTTCCAAAATAAGTTCTGAATTCTTCATCATAGCAATCACCTCTGTATAATAGCCTGCACCTGCTCTTACGACCTCAACTTTCATTATCTGTTGTAGAAATCTTCCATGAGATCCTTGAGGGCCAGAGGCTTCCTCTTCTTTACTAGTAACCTGATATTTTGAATTTCGAATCTGTCACATTGCATCATGGTGTTCTATGAATAAGAGTGCTAACGCGCAACAACTTTATGCTAAGCATGTAAAATATGAAGTCCTTTATAGGAATCATTTTATAGGCATCAGCTCATATAGTCCACAATTTTATGAAATACGTACCATATTAATTTGCCTAATGCCACTTAGCCAGAGAAAAAGGTAGAGCCAATACATGAATCCCAATCTGTATAGCCACAAAGCCTGATCCTTGAGGCTGCGCCACAGCACTTCAATAATGTTGATAGAATAAGTGCTTGAGCCAAATCATATTCTTCATTGTTTCTTCAACACATGACTTATTACAGCATTTATGCCTTCATAAGCACCCTTTAACTCACTGGAAAGGTATTCCCACAGCTTTTCTGTTCCTAACCATTCCTGTGCATCAACACTGAACATTGCTGCTCAGATAAGTATAGCTCTGTGTTTGTGGTTCTTCTTTTTTAATATTGACAGGCAGACTTGAAGCATGTGGAAGGCAGGATCCATGTCTCCAACTAATACATCTTGTCAGTACATGGTATCCAGTGTAGGCAGATCAATTAATATTTTTTAATGAAACTGGTTTAAAATGGAGATTGATAATTAAATTTAAATTTATAAATAATTACAATTGATCAATGATCTACATCACACAGATGTATCAGAATAGGGAAATCCTTTAGTGTATTAGTATTGGATGGACATTTGAAGGAACAGGAAAGAAGTAGTTAGTCACCATCATAACCATCATCCTTACAAAGAAATCTATTTCAGAGACTGAATTATCTTTCCTGGTCTACTATCTATCTCAGATCACATCATGGGAACTTGCAGAAGTCAAGAATTACATGCCCAGGCTGAACAAATTTATTTTTCATCTATAGAGTAATTTTCATTTATAAAGTGGCTTTACAACAATCTAATGTCCCCTGGAGATCAAACAATACTGGACAGGAAACCTGGGAGGGTCTTCAAAGGCTTCCTGGCAAGGAGAGGCTGCCTCTGGTAGGAAATCTTTGGTTAAACTTTTTTAAGTTGAACTCTGTTTCTCATGAGACGATCAGATTTCATTGA
Source organism: Myodes glareolus (assembly GCF_982192425.1). Classification (NCBI taxonomy): domain Eukaryota; kingdom Metazoa; phylum Chordata; class Mammalia; order Rodentia; family Cricetidae; genus Myodes; species Myodes glareolus. The sequence goes on from NC_142053.1 coordinate 55,660,139, forward strand.
TCTCCAAGTTCCAAAGCTGTCCATGAACCTTTCTGTCTTGGATGTTGACAGCTGTTTATTTCTCTGGGAAAAGAAAATCAAATTAAGTATCCTAATTTCACCCTCCCCTTCCCTAGGAGAATCTGACTTTATATTGGAACAGGTTAGTGGACCACTACATACTATTCAGGACCTTGAGTTGTAAAGGAAGGTTTGTGTGTGTGTATGTGTTGTCTAGGATAAACACGGAAAGATTTGAAAGCCAGGCACAGTGACACATGCAATTCCAGTTCGTGGGAACTTGAGGCAGGAAAATGGCAAATTTAAGGCCAGCCTGGGCTATATATGGAATTCCTATAGCGAAAAAAAAAGGAAAAAAGAAAAGATGTTAAACAGATGTTAAATTTGGTGTTATGAATTCTCTCGAGTCTTAATGGTAATTGCCACTGCTGGGGTCTTACTCTGGTGGTATCAGAATATGAGAATAAGTATGCTTTTTCAGTGGAAAAGCTCTTAGATGTACATATCTATATAATTAATGTTTAATGAAGTAATTTATATTCATTCTATATTTGGAAGAAAAGTCTGAAGAAGATGTCTTCATATATACTTCACTGAAGAAAAACTCTTTTATTTTTTTCCCTAAAGATTGTCCTGATCTCTGCTATGGAGCATGCAATTTGATTACCTTGCTAGTGTTTGTTTTTATTGCATGACTAACAAAATTATTAATAGCTATAAAATTATTCAGGTCCTTAAAGATACAGTCACTTCTTATCTATGATCCTGCACTGTAGTAGACTCTAGGTTGATTAGAAGTTGCACATGAGTTTTAATTTTTAAATGCACTTTCTATTAATTTAATTAAGTCCACTCTTGTTCTGGCATCAGAATAAGGGCTTGCCCGTCTCTCCCACCACATCCTTCATGAGAGAAACAAATTGGATCCGGGCTCTTCTCCTCAACTTCGGGCTGAGTCCGTCTTTTCCACTTTACTGTTTCTTCACAAGTGACCGGGCTCTTGACCCTGTGTTTGCAATCCGAGAGCTAGATGGGGGTGGAGAAAGAAGAGGATGTTCTGGAGCTTAGCAGATGGATCCCAAGAGCACAATGGCTTACCAGCCCTCCTGTGATTGTTGCCAAAACGCCTTCCTGTTTTCAAAAATGTCTCGCCCCCTGCTCCTTTGTTTTGTTCTGCTAGGAGACTGCAGTTCTGATTTTGCTAGGAACCAAATTTGCCTTTTTCAAGAAAATGCAACTGCTTGCTTTGGTGGGTAGTTTGAAAAAAATTTTTTCTGATTTCCCTCCCAATTCTCCTTCCCATCCAACCCCATGTGAACTCCACTGGTTGGCTCATCATCTCACGAAACATTGATTTTAGAAGCTGACTATTTGCTTTTGATTGTTTGGCTGGGGCTGCAACGAAGTCATTGATGGATCTCATTTTGAGCTATCATTCTGTCCACTCTATTCGGTCAGCCTTCCAGAACTGATTGCCTGTTCCACCAAATGAAACTGCACAGCCAGGCAGCAAGGATTTTTGACATTCCACAGTTTCCCAAGGCAGAGAACACGGAGAGCTACACAGACCTCAAGCTGGGCCCACTCCCTACTAAGATCATTAGTTCTCTTACCAACCCATCATTAGGCAAAAGACTTAATTTGTTCACTGCTGCCTAGGCTGCCATCACAGAGTAGATACTCCCTGGTACTGATGTGACTGCATTTTGTGATCTTTGCTGAAAGAAAACAGTGAAGCTCAGCGCAGCTGCTGTCCCTTACAGGACATTCTCCCTTCCCCTCCTAACTCCCAGCTTTTAGAAGAAAGGTCATTGGCCCTCCATGGCCCATTCTGGCTCCAGCTGCAGGAAACAGATACAAATTAATATGCAGTTCCCCCAAGGCCCAGTTCACCAGTATGCAAACTCTTGGACCCCCAAATTGGAATGCTTTCCCAGCTGGCAAGTCATTGTTTTCTTCTCACTCAAGAAAAAAAAGGGTGCATAACTTCCCTATTGCTGAAATGATTTCCCTGTCACTTCTGCTCTGTTTGTCCCCTTTATGGTGCTCCCTCTGCCTCCTTCTGGGATCTCCCTCTTTCAGTTTTTTTGCCACTGCCCCAGGGCTTGTCAACCTGAACAGATACTGTGCACGGTGCTGTTAGTGGCATCCCTGACATGCCTTTGGTACTTACATTGCTAGCCTGGGTAATGTAACTGCAGCTGTCAAACTGACAGTTCCTCCTGTTTATTAGGTTTTTTTTCTTTCTTTCCTTCTTATGTTAACATTAGTTAACTACTAAGTTTCCTAGTTTGGTGAAAACATCAGTTGGTGGAGCAGCTGCACCTCCCGGTGAGCTACAGGAGGCTACTTCTGCGTTCTGGGAGAAGCTTTGGAATAGTCAAGAGACAATCTAGAGCCAACCTGGCTATCTAGAATTTAAAAGTATACAATGACTTAGTGCTTTGCCAAAAATCATCATTTACCCAAAATATGAAAAGACGCTCAGGATGTTGGCTCATCAGTTTGACTTTTTTATTCAACTTCTCAATTGTTTTTGCTATTACCACACATTTGAATGTAATGTGACCTGGCGCTATCGTGTATGACCCACACACCCTTTCAGCTCCCACACTGTATCTGGAGTCTAAAAGATCTGTTTTCTTCAGTCATGTTAGCACTTTAAAAACAAACTGTAAGAATGGACATATGTGTATATATGATTTTCCCAGTATATATAGACTTGGAAAGCTGATCTCCATGGCATATTTTGTAGAACTGACATTGTGATTAGGCCTCTTTCAGTATCCTAAACCTTCCTTTATGTAGTATTCCTGCTGCGGTTTTTACTTTACTTGATAGAAGAACCAGAAATGGCTTAAAGATGATAGAGAAGTCTAGGCTGAGAACCTAAAGCTCTGTTCCCTTAAGGATCTCTAATCTAAGTGAGTTACACATGCCCAGAGTCCCTGGGACCCTCTTTTTCTTCTGTCACTTCTGCTCTATTTGACCCCTTTATGGTGCTCCCTCTGCCTCCTTCTGGGATCTCTAGGTTGTGACATCATGGATTTGCAGCACTGATGAAAAATGTTAATAAAAATAAAAATGAATTTATCTTAAAAGCAAACATCCATAGTCTTTAATACCATCTTCTTGTGAATGAGGTGGTCCCATTTTCAATTTTTTCCCCCGAGGTCTCTAATTTGGGGATCCCCTCACTTTCAAGGTGTCAAAAGCATTTTCTCTGGGAGGCTGTGGAATGTAGCTCTTCTCCTTCTTCTCAGGGATGAGAGAGGCAGCAGGAGCTGACCAGAGCGCCTTTGAAGGGAAAGCTGTTTTCAAATGTGGTGGTGGTTGGTGGGAACAATAACAGTTGGCATGAGGTTGCACCTAGGAAACTGGCATTTGGGATCCACTTGGAGAGAGTTCACATGAAAAGACAGAGGCTATAATGCTGAGAGCCCAAATGGTGCTGTCAGAACTTCACAGGTGATCACTGCAGGGTAGTGCAGAAGGTGTTAGAGAGTAGTGTCATTTATTGAAATGTATCTGCTGATTTAGCCTTTGCTAATTAAATGGTCCCCGTGATGTCTGTTTATTTAGGGACAGTTATGAGTCTGGTAGCAGCAGGGGTTTGGTCCTGTGGGGAACAGAATTCCTAAAGAGAGAGGGCATAAAGCTTGGGGTCAGGGTTGACTCAGCTTCTCCAAGGATGCTGGCCTTGTCAAAATGGGAAGACTCAGAGTGATTAATAGCCTTTTAGTCTCCACTGTCCGTGACCTTTTCTGTGTTTCTTGGAAAAGGCAGGCACCAGGACCACAGTGAGGCATTTTAGCACTTAAGAACACTTTCTGTATTTTGTTTATGTGCCTGCTGCCTGCCGCAACTCCTGCTGCCACCGTTTTTTTTTTTCCTTTGTAACAGGGCAAGGGTTGGGTGGGGCTTGTCAAGAAAAGAAAAGTACAAGGGACCTCAACATCTTTTCTTGCCCCCTCCCCCACCCGCCTCTCGTTTTCCTGGTGTTCCAAAATGGTCAGAAGCAGCGTGCATCCTAGTGGAAACCCCACCTCATTCCTGCTCCACAGGCCCACATCCCTGATTGCGGCTCTTGTTGCTTTTTCTTCAACTGCCTGGTTCAGTGAGGAAGGAGGAGGGGAGGTGACTACAAATTGGGCAATCATTTGGGGCAGAAGGGATTAGAATTTCAGGAAACTGTCAACATAATAAACACCAGTTTAGTTCTTTCTCAAGGAATATTTATAGTGCATAGAACTACATGCTATTCTTCAAATAATGAACTGAATTTTAATCTTCACAGGGACACGGTCCATCTTTAGAAAACCCCGTGGTCCCTAACACAATGCTGGGCACACAGCCAGCACTTGTTGATTTCACAAGGAAAGCGGTTGAGTTTTGTGTAATGTGGCCATCTTGGCAAATGACTGGGCTGCCACACAACTCTGCTTCCACATCTGCAAAGAGTTTAACCCTCCCAGGGTTGCTGTAAAGTCAATGATGCCTTGAGTAAGGACACTTTCCAGCTTCTTCCCGCTTCCTCCCCTTTTGTTCTTTAATTCTAGACAGTGCATCTCAAGGCAGGAGAGAAGATATGCAGTCAGGAAAAGTAAGATTGACTTTTTGGCTAGCTTTGAAGCCGAGCCTTCTCCCCCGTTTTGTTCTAAGAGAACGTTCCAGGCAGTCGGTCAGATTATTTGGGGAATGGGATGCTTATGGGATGAAACAACAGCAACAAAAAAATCAAGCCAAAAGACATCCAGTTTCCTGCAGCAAGGTCAGAAATATAAAGAAGGAAGAGGTAGGTAGAGAGGTGGAGGGCGGAGAGAAACTGGAGTCTGGAGTCCTTTGAATGCTATTTATTTATTTATTTATTTATTTTTGGCGAGTGAGACAAATACTTTTGTAAACATATCTCAGAAAGCTCTATGTATACAGTCCCTCATATCCTGGTATCTTAGTTCCTACTATTAATTTAAACTTTTCTGAATCAAACTTACCCTTCTGAGTCTTGGGGCAGCAAAGCTTTCACGCACACATCTGTTTGATTTAAAGGTAAAGATCTTTTTTTGTTTCTTCTATTGCAATTTTCGACAATTTTAGCAGCACGCATAAGATTCTAAGGACAAAACCACAATCCTTTTACCAATTTTGATTCTGGCCTCAGTAGCCTAAGGAACTGACTTGGCCTAGAAAGCTGAGGCCAGTTGTGCAAACCCAGAGCAGAGCCTCCGGTGGTTTCTCTACAGCAGTCAGATGAAAAAAATACCAGAGATAGTCACTAGATGGCCCTCTTGTGTCTCTAAAGAGCTCGAGGAGGCGGGGCTCCCTTCAGGATTGAAGTAAACGGAAGCTAAAATGAACAGAACTTTCTTTTTGTTTTTATTATCTACATGCAAATGCTTTTATTCTGCTAGCTAATAAATTCCTGATAATGAAGGTGGTTTGGGGCCCCTCGTTTAGTTAATAGCTTTGTTGGAATGCAATAATCTCGAGTATATATTAGGAAAAAAACGAGTCAGAAAGCAAAGGGTGTTCGGATTATCTATAGACAGAGTGGGGGATGGAAGAACTATTGTGTGCGGGGGGGGGGGGTTTTGAAACTATCACTGTGAGCTTGAGGGTGGAGGAGGTGCTGGGAAAGAAGGGAAGCAGATCCATACGCCCCCTGCCTCTCTCAGCATTTGGCCTTCTGTAAAAGCAGTTTGGTAACTGAAAGTACTTTGGTGCTCTGCTTGGAATAAGAGGGGTGCCTGGAATGTGAACAGCGAGCAGGAAGCCGGGGAAATGGTGCCATTGCGTTAGTGAAGGGGTTTGTTTTTGCAAAGGCAGAACATGTCTTTCCAATGTGATTGCAATTACAAAGGTAATGACATTCTACATGAATTGAATTCTCCTATTTATCTTTAAAAAGACAGCAGCATATAGACATTCTATTAGCACTCCCTAAGGTAAGAAGGTCCACAGTCTTCTTAGCTTGTTGTGTGCATCTTTTCAGATACCACAGCAATGTTAATCATTTTACCTGAGTAATTCTTCCATTTCTCATTACCTGGGGGATTGTTAATGGCCGAGACTACTTCTCAGACTCTTTGCTCCCGCTCAATCAAGCCGTGGAGGCGCCAGTTTACTTTTATTGATCAGCGGGTTCCTGACAGCCTTCGCCACAAGGAAGCAGCATCATCCTTTTTTAACTTAAAGGGGAACAGATCGCCTTAAAGTTTACAGCTAAGAGCTTCTAAGCATAGCATGCAAACATTTTAGCATGCTGCTAATTGTTCTGTTTAAATAGTTCCAGCAATATTTTAGAAAGCTGCCAAACACGGAACTCACATCCCGTGATCAGACAGCAAACCCATTTCAAATGCCTTTTTAGACCTTTTTAATTAGACCAAGCTGCACTTCATTCCCACTCGCTGACATCAAAGGTAAATAACTATGATAAATCAAATGGAACCCTTCCTTTAGCAGCCCACGAGGTGAGCCCGCGCTGCCTGCCATGTTGTCATTCTCTTCCGCTACTTGCCCATTTCTCTTAATGGTGTCTGCAGAAAACCAGGCGGAGGACGGGACTCCCTGAAGCCACCCTCCCTGCCGTCTACCCGCAGCTCTAAATGATCAAAATGAAATGATTCTCACTGCAGATACCTCGATTTTCTCTCTGATGTTCGGGGCTGAATTGCATTCTAATGTGAAGCAACCCCCACGAGGCAAGCGGGTCAGGCGCTTTTCCCTTGGCCTTGGCTACACTTTCAGAGGGTCCGATCTCAACCTCACTGGCAAAATAATACCCTTTTGTGGAAGGAAGCTTTCCTCCCCCACTCCACGACAAAGTAAAGGCTGCTAAACTAGCTCCTTTTGGATGATATATTCTTTTAAGCAGCTGGGTTGCTCTCAGAAAGAAGATGGCAGTTCTGAAAAAAAAATCCATTATGTGATGTCCAAACACGTTTTTTCCTATTCTTGTTTAATGTTTTTAAAACAGCAAAAGCGAGTCTCATTTTGAGCCCACAGGTTCGGGCCAAAGTCGCTGAGCTAATTATGAGTTTGTTCAACTGAGACGCTCAAATAATAGAGACTACCAACTCAGAAGGAAGGTTTGCTCTTCCAGAACTGTGAATTCAGAAGCTCTTCCCATCCTCAATCTGTAAATTCTAAAGAAACAGGAAAAAAAATTGTTCGTCGAGGGCGCTTTTTTTTCTCTCTCTCACAGCTCGCGATCTTAATTAAGAGCCTTAGATTTGGGCAGGGAGGAGTCCCCCTCTGTCTCTAGTGTACCTTTGGTTCAGAAGCAGCCTAAGCTTGATGTCAACCCTGTCCACGCCGGCCTCCCGTTCCTTTCCCAACACTGGCACACGCCACAGCTGCCACTGCTGCCCAAAGGGATCTGGTACCCCCCCCTCGCCCCAGAGAGACCAGGCCCCAGGGGAAGGCTGAATGCCCACCGCACCAGGGCGGGCTCACAGCTGCCTGGGACCTCGGCGGACGGCGCACCCACTCCACTGCTTCTGTCCGGATCCAGGCTCTACTGGCGCGGTGCGGAGCGGCGCAGCGGCGTCCGCTCCGCTGGATTTCTCAAACGTAGTTTATTTATAGGGAGCTAAATTATCCGAAAGGGTTGGGTGAGGGGCGAGAAAATGTACCGAGAACCCTTGGAGACTCATTTTTTGAGTCGCTTATCCCATTTGATTAAGTAGAGACTTGAGTGAGCCGGATCGGACCAACAACCCCCCCCCCACCCCGTCTCTCCGTCCCTCCACCGTGTGTGTGTGTGTGTGTGTGTGTGTGTTGAGGTGTTCTGGGGAGTGCGGCATCTTCCCAGTGAGGGATAATGGTTTGGGTGGATGGCGGCCTTGCTCTTGGCAAAAGTGAAGACACACTGGCCAAGAGCTTGATGAATGACCATAGCGGGGGCGCTTGCTCCTCTTTTTTCCCCGACTACCCGAGAATAAGAGAAAACAGAAACAGAAATGCAGAACGGTGAGACAAAGGAGAGAGAAAGAGAGACAGGGGGAAGAGAATGTTGCGTTTAAGATATGAAGATACATGAGGGAGATAAACAGCAAGAAAATCAAATCTTCATTTTTTTTTCTGTAATCTCTGCAAACAAGAGATGCAAGAGGCGCTCAGTACTTAGGTGGACTCAGCTTCAATGGGAGCACACCTCAAGTCCGGTCCACCTAACTCCACTTGTCCCGCACCAGTCAGGCCTCCCCTGAATCCCACAAGGGCTCTGCGGGGCAGGGTACTCTACTCTGTTGGGCCGGTGTGTAAGTTTCCGCTTGGCCCCGCCTCCCCTCCCCCCCTCCTCCGCCCCTCCTCGCGCCTTGGTCCCGCCCCAAGACCGGAGCCCGCTGGGCTGCACGCTGATTGGCTAGTGCCTGGCGTAGCCCCGCTCAGCAGCTCGGGCTCTCTCTAGCTCTCTCCAGACTCCGCGGCCAGTAGTTTGCGGCAGCGGGAGGAGGAGCAGCAACAGCAGCAGTAGCGGCGGCGGCTGGCTCAGAGGGGAGACGGAGAGCCGGCGCAGACGGCAGCACCAGCTACCATTCACCATGCCTGGCTTGCCCGGGGGACACTGGCATCCACTTCCCTAGCCCCTCGCCGGCCGGCGTGCGCTGTCCTCTCCGGCGGCATTCCAGCTGAGCCATTTCATCTGAGATCCGAAACCTCCCACCCCAATCCCATTTCTTCCTGCTCTCTCCTACTCCACACTCACACTTCCCATCCACACACTCACTCTTCCTCCTTTTGGCACATCCACGCACAGCCCGGCTCAGATAGACAGACCTCCCTAGCGCGCGAGCGCCGGGGAGGGCGGAAGCCCTAAGCGGGGCGGACAGACGGACAGTGCTTCTCCTGGAGGATGGGATCCAGACGCTCCCGCAAGTAAACTTTGGAGGCGACAGAAACCGTCGACCCTGGCAGCTGCAGAGGCGGGCCCCAGCGACGTGAACTGAACTAAGGAGGGCTTCCTTTGGCGGCGGCGGCGGCGGCAGCAGCAGCAGCGGAGGCGGCGGCGGCGGCGGCGGCGGCGGCGGCGGCTGCGGTCCTTGGAGCGACATCCCAACCCAAACCTGGAGAGGCGAAGAAGCCCCGGGTACCCGCAGCTGCAGCCCCGCCTCTCCTAGCCGGTACTGTAGTAGCTTCTCTTCTTCACCTTCCCATTCCCCGTACCCTCCCCCCAGGGCAATTGGAAAGAGCAGGACTTTGATTTTCTTGGACAAATTGCCATCTTCCTATTTTGATAAACTTGAGGCGGAGGCCTGGGCTGCGTTGGTAACTTTGATTTCCGAGATATAAACGCCCATAGCCCCTCAACCGCTCTGTGGGAGGAGCCCTGTGGCCACCCCGGATCCTGGGCAGACGCGCCCCCCACGCCCTCGGACGCCAACCTCGGCGCTAGAGAGAGCACTCTCTCGCATCTCTCCCTTCCCCCTTCCTCTGCCCGCCCCGGGACAGCCCTCCAGCTCAGCCAAATCCCCAGGCGTCCAAGGAGCTTGCCAGCAACTCAGACTTCTGCCTACGATCCCCCTTTTCTCCCCAACAGGCCTTGAAGAGGCCAGAGTGCCCCCCCCCCCGGAGTCCGGAGGGCGCGTACCGGGCGGGAGCTCCCTCCGCAGTGAGCTGGGCGCGCTGGGGGGAGGTCCTTGCGCATGCCAGGTGCATAGACTACGCGCTCGCCTGCCCCAGTGCCGGTGCGCAGCGGCTGGTCGGGCAGTGTCTGAAAGGCTGCGCTCCAACAGCCTTAGGCGTCCGCGCCCCAAGTACGGTCCCGACTCTGCTGCTTGTGGCCGTCTGGGGCGTGCAAGCGCCACTCTACCCGCAGCCCTGCGCCGCTGCGGCCAGTCGCGTCCGGCTAACTTTGAAGGGGGAAAACTGAGTAGCCGGGCTGGAGGGAGGGGGCTCGGGGCCGTGCGGCGCTCCCTTGGCCCCTCGGAGCCCCCGGGCCCCCAGAAAGCCGCCGCCGAGTCCACTACGACCTCAGCATTGGAGCCCGCGCGGGTTCATCCTGCGCGCCGCCGGGCTGCCCTGGGCGGGACTCCTCCCGCGGCCTCCGGGGCCACGGGGCGCGCGCAACAGGCGGCCCGAGCCGGCGGGAAGCTGGAGCGCCGGCGGCGACGGCCTCGGAGGGGTGTGGAGAGGCGAGGCCAGGCAGAGCCCCGCGCAGCCATGGAGTCTCTCTTGCTGCCGACGCTACTGCTGCTGGCAGTACTGTGGACCCAGGCGGCCGCCCTGATTAACCTTAAATACTCAGTAGAAGAGGAGCAGCGTGCCGGGACGGTGATCGCTAATGTGGCCAAAGACGCGCGGGAGGCCGGCTTCGCGATGGATCCGCGGCAAGCTTCTACGTTCCGCGTGGTGTCCAACTCAGCTCCGCACCTGGTGGACATCAACCCCAGCTCAGGTCTGTTGGTCACCAAGCAGAAGATCGACCGAGACCTGCTGTGCCGCCAGAGCCCCAAGTGCATCATCTCGCTAGAGGTCATGTCCAGCTCAATGGAGATCTGTGTGATTAAGGTGGAGATCAAGGACCTGAACGACAATGCTCCCAGTTTCCCGGCCGCACAGATTGAGCTGGAGATCTCTGAAGCAGCCAGTCCCGGCACGCGCATCCCACTGGACAGCGCTTATGATCCGGACTCGGGCAGCTTTGGTGTGCAGAACTACGAGCTCACTCCCAACGAGCTCTTTGGTCTGGAGATAAAGACGCGGGGTGACGGTTCGCGCTTTGCCGAACTCGTAGTGGAGAAGAGCCTGGACCGCGAGACACAGTCACATTACAACTTTCGCATCACAGCACTCGACGGAGGTGACCCACCCCACATGGGCACAGTTGGCCTCAGCATCAAGGTGACTGACTCTAATGACAATAACCCGGTGTTTGGAGAGTCCACCTACTCAGTGAGTGTGCCTGAAAACTCACCTCCCAATACACCTGTCATCCGCCTGAATGCCAGCGATCCAGATGAGGGCACCAATGGCCAGGTGATCTACTCCTTCTACGGCTATGTCAATGACCGCACACGTGAACTTTTCCAAATTGACCCACACAGCGGCCTTGTCACTGTCACCGGAGCGCTAGACTATGAAGAGGGTCACGTGTACGAGCTAGATGTGCAAGCCAAGGACCTGGGGCCCAACTCTATCCCCGCACATTGCAAAGTCACCGTCAGCGTACTAGACACTAACGATAACCCGCCAATTATCAACCTACTGTCTGTCAATAGCGAGCTTGTGGAGGTGAGCGAGAGCGCCCCCCCGGGCTACGTGATTGCCCTGGTTCGGGTGTCTGATCGCGACTCAGGTCTCAATGGACGTGTGCAGTGCCGCTTGCTAGGCACTGTACCCTTTCGTCTGCAGGAGTATGAAAGCTTCTCCACTATCCTTGTTGATGGACGGCTGGATCGCGAGCAGCACGACCAGTACAATCTTACAATTCAGGCTCGAGACAGCGGCGTGCCTATGCTGCAAAGTGCCAAGTCCTTTACTGTGCGCATCACTGATGAGAATGACAACCACCCACACTTCTCCAAGCCTTACTATCAAGTCATTGTACAGGAGAACAACACTCCTGGCGCCTATCTGCTCTCTGTCTCTGCCCGCGACCCCGACATGGGTCTCAATGGCAGTGTCTCCTACCAAATTGTGCCATCACAGGTGCGAGACATGCCCGTCTTCACCTATGTCTCCATCAATCCCAACTCTGGTGATATCTATGCGCTCCGATCCTTCAACCATGAACAGACCAAGGCATTCGAATTCAAGGTGCTGGCCAAGGATGGCGGCTTGCCCTCGCTGCAGAGCAATGCCACAGTGAGGGTCATTATCCTCGATGTCAACGATAACACCCCAGTAATCACCGCCCCACCTCTAATCAATGGCACTGCCGAGGTCTATATTCCTCGAAACGCCGGCATAGGCTACTTGGTGACTATAGTTAAGGCAGATGACTATGATGAGGGTGAAAATGGCCGAGTCACCTATGACATGACAGAAGGTGACCGCGGTTTCTTCGAAATAGACCAGGTCAATGGAGAAGTCAGAACCACTCGCACCTTTAATGAAAACTCCAAGCCTTCCTATGAACTGATAGTGGTGGCCCGTGACCATGGCAAGACATCTCTTTCTGCCTCTGCCCTAATCCTAATCTACCTGTCCCCGGCTCTTGATGCCCAAGAGTCAATGGGCTCTGTGAACTTATCCCTGATTTTCATTATTGCTCTGGGCTCCATCGCTGGCATCCTCTTTGTCACTATGATATTCGTGGCAATCAAGTGCAAGCGTGACAACAAAGAGATCCGGACCTACAACTGCAGGTAGAGCTAACTTTTCTTTCTTTCTTTCTGTGTTTTGAATGAGTAAGGTGTGTGTATTTGTGTCTGTGTAAAACCCCAGTGCTTTTGTTTCCTGCTTAAATGCATGCAGCACACTCGCAGTGCTTCATTGTGGAGGGTGAAAAGTTTGTGACAGTCCGCGTTGATCAATTCTTTTGATCTGACAATTTGCTGGAAGACAATCATTTACTGTTTGAATGGATTCTGTCACATAATGATGATGAGCAGAAAAGCAATTATCATTTTAAAATTTGCACAGCTGTCTTCCATGAAGTTAAGGTAGAAAAATTGAGAGAGGTGGAGGGAGGGAGAATCAGAGAGTGAGAGAGGAGGGAGGGAGGGGATGGAGGGAGAACTCAAGAGAGACAGATTTTTCATATTTTTAGCAAAAGTTCTATGTATCACAATTTGAGGGCTTGGTTTTCCTGGAGCACAGTGTTTTGCAGACAAGAGCTGAAAGGAGATGGAGTACTGACAGCTGCCTTGTCCTGCTGTGGGGTTATACTCAAGAGAGAGCTGGGGAGTGAGAGTTTATGATGGGAAAAAGAGAGTAGGAGGAAGAGGGAAAGCAGTGTGTGGGGAAGCAGGTCATTAGTGGTTTTTAGAGTGTTCTTGGCTTGTTTTGTATTTAGTCCCTAGACATCTGGCTATACAAAGTGAAATTCTGTCAGGCATCTGTATGTTTTCAAATATCTGCTTGGTTGGTGTGTGAAAACCAAACATTCCAATGAGAGACAAGTCTGTATCCAGATGTTTCTGTAAAAATAGCAGTCTTCTGGAGTTGGCTATGCTTTTCTCTACTGTGGGGTTGTGCTGTGGCATTAAGATCTGGTCGCTACCAGTGGATGTCACTATGGGCTATTATGTTACAGTTTCTCTGAAGTGTGTGTAGGATGTGTGTGGGGGTGGGGAAACTAGAGGAGAGGAAAAAGAAGAGGGGAGAGATCTGTAGAAACTTGAATAGCATATAATGCAATATTTTTAAAAGTCTTGGTTAACACATTAGAGTTTCTTATTGAAGATTTCTTGCAATTTGGTGGAAGAAATAAGTCTAAGAATTTCTAGAATCCTACTTAGGATAATGCATATAATTTTTTTCCAGCAGTGTCTCATCGAAACAGTTGAAAAAGTTATTTTTATTTTCTTTACTTTGCTGAAAATGAATGGTGCTGCTATTTCCAGCCAAGGTGTGTGTGCTTGTGTGTGTTTTCAGCACACCTACACATCCCCTGTATCTTGTGCCATCTGTGCTTGCATGTTAATCAGTCAAAATATGTTCCTGCAGGTCCGATTTGTATCTGACACCATCTGAAATACACACTTCTGTGAATCAGAGCTCCCTGAATATGTAACAGCCATGCAATTATTGTTTCCCTTTTACTATTCTCTGCATTACACAAGTTAGTAGACAAATGCTAACCACACATGAATATCAATCAGGTGCCATAAAAGAGCAGCTGCAATGCCTCATAAATGCTTTAATCCTGTTACTAGTGAAATGGCCGTGACTTTTCTTTCCTTCAGTACCAAGTCACTTCAGATGGGAGAAATGGAAATTAATATTGCTCTTACCTTTGAAACCTGTGACTGTCAATGGTGATTTTTATAGGAGAAAAAAATGCAGGGTCAATAAAATTTTATTTATATGGAGATAATGATAGAGGGGACTCTTTTTAAGCCATTTTCTCAGCATAAAGTAAATGCATAAGACCCTTCGCATGATGAAAAGGAAATCAGCTTGAAATAAAGATATTGAAGGGTTTGCCACTTCTTGGTGATATATGACTAGAAGTAAGAGCCCTTTCTGAGAGCTTGCCAGAGAGATCATTAAACAGGGAAGAGAGCATTTGAATTGGGGGAAAAAGTGCAAATCTCAGTGCTCTCCAACTTCACCCAAATGTGGATTTTGTAAAGCACTCTTCACTGCTATGGCTTGCAATTAATGAAGTACAGTTTAATTAAATAATTGGTCAATACAGAATGGGCTGTGCAATGAATGCCTCAGCTGAATAATTGGATGGGGCATTGCCAAACTTACCCATCATGGGTAAACAAAATGATTAGAATTTCCCATTGATTCAGTAAACAGATTAGAAAAGAAATGTAACCCTAATCCTGAGGTTTGGGGGATTTTATCTGTTCCTCAGCCTCTGTATCATCAATTTGCCATCATTTTAAGTCAGACTGGGCAGAGAGCAAAAGGGTGAGGTGAAAATAAATTGCTTAGCTCTAGGTAGGTCGCAGGGACAGAGCAATAATTTGCCTTGGTGGATGTGGGTAGATATGCAAACTCCCCATCTACTCAGACTTCTTAGAATCCTAAAGTTCAGGATCCTATCTTTCTATGTATGTGGTTAGGCAGGGGTTTCTAGTTCTTTGCTCCTGTAGGACCTCTTCCTGAAATGCATTCATTTATGGGACTTGTGGGATGATCTGCAATTGCTGCTTGAATTGGGTTTCCTTTTTTGTATTCTGACAATTAGCTATGTTGCGTGAGAATGCAGACACACTCTTTCTCTTGTAAGGTCCAACCTGTATTATTTATTAACCTAATTGTTTTGCTGATTATTGCTTAGAGATTGAATTTTCAAACAATAAGCTGAATTTATTATGTGCAAAGTAATACATGACATTGAGAGTCTGACTTCATTTTAATGTGTTTCTTTTGACAAGTCTCTTAATGCTTGGTGCCTTTGGTGCACGTTCCTGGGTCTGTGTCAGTGTTAATTAAATTGAGCTTTTTATGTTCCAGTTGCAGCACAGCTGCTTGTAGGTACACCTGAATGGAGAAGGATGCTGAATGCACTAACCTTTAAATTCCTTTGCAGTAATTGTTTAACCATCACTTGTCTCCTCGGCTGTTTTATAAAAGGACAAAACAGCAAGTGTCTGCATTGCGTCTCGGTTTCTCCCATTAGCGAGGAGCAAGACAAAAAGGCAGAGGAGAAAGTGAGCCTAAGGGGAAAGAGGTAAAAAGGCATTTCCCCTCTTTCAAATGGGTTTGGCTATCAGGTTTCTCTAGGAGCAGAGGGGGAAGGGTGGAAAGTAGAAGGGAGCTGGGCTAAGGCAGGGAGGAGGGTGTGGATGAGCAGAGCTAGGAGCTGTTGGAGGACAAGGTCTGAATCTCTACCCTAGTCTAAAAGTGATCAGTTTAATCGCAGAGGAAGCTGATCCACAGTGTTTGCCACACTGCAAATTCCTAGAGGCGGTGGCAAGGGGCAAGGGCTTTTCTTACTTCCCTCTATCGCCTTTTATGTTAAATTGGCACTTACTTTTTACTTTGTCCAATATGTTCTCTGGGTTCCAGGGAAGCCTCAGATTTGAGCATTTTCATGCTCTCTCCCATAGGCTCAACTTTCCACATCCCCACCCCTGCTCACTGGCCACTCACAATAAAAAATTCCAAGTCTAAAATTTGAAAATTTCTTTGGGAGGGTTGGTGGGAGGTTAGCATATTTACTATGAAGACTTTATGGCCCTCAGCTTGTTTTCGCATGCAAAAAGCACAGGGAGAAACTCGATGATGTAATGCGCCAGAATAAGGAGCTGGAACAGAGATGGGGTGCAACCCTCTGGGGTGCTTAATGTTTATTCATCAGTATATGGTCTGGGAAGGTGTTATCTATTCGTGCTGCCTTTTCTGTCACATAGAATCGCTGAATACTCCTATGGGCATCAAAAGAAATCAAGTAAGAAGAAAAAAATTAGTAAGAATGACATCCGACTTGTACCTCGGGATGTGGAGGAGACAGACAAGATGAATGTTGTCAGTTGCTCCTCCCTTACTTCGTCCCTCAACTATTTCGACTACCACCAGCAGACACTGCCCCTGGGCTGTCGTCGCTCTGAGAGCACTTTCCTGAATGTGGAGAACCAGAATACCCGAAACACTACTGCCAGCCACATCTACCACCACTCCTTCAACAGCCAGGGTCCCCAGCAGCCAGATCTGATCATCAATGGTGTGCCCCTGCCTGAGGTGAGTGCAGCTAAGAGTTCTTGTGAGGTCTTCCCAGGTCTCCTTTTGAGGATGCTTGCCCTACCATGGGCCATTCTGGAGGCATATTCCTTGTCTATGCCTATTTCCATATGCAGTATTTGGTAATTGTGCATTTTGGGACAAAGAGTGATTTAACATAGAGGGCTTTTGTGTAAGGGGTGGGGTTGGGAATCTGAACTCAAATGATCTGAACCTTGACATGCCTTCATAATGTCCCAGCATGGTAAAATATTGCTCCACCTGTTGCAAATATGCATGCTCAAAAGCCAGTGGCACCAGCTTGGAGACTGAAGCAGCTTTGGCTTGCCAAGCAGTGTTGAAAATGATTGAAACCCTATAATGCTTCAACTCAAATTTCCTCTGGTGGTTCAGAGTCCTAAAGTCACTCCCAAGTTTGCTTTTTCTCTTCTCATACTACTGTTCTCTACCGTCTTGCTGAGTCTATGGTTAAAAGAATACGAGCAATTAAATTTAAAAAGTCACATTGCCATTTCTTAGCAGTTCTGGTAATATCGTTTGACAGCTGAGAATGTTGAAATTGTCACTAATATAAACAATTGTATGAAGTAGCCATGAATTTAAGTTAATTGTTTCTCTTCAGTTTGGGTGATTTCATGGAGGAATTTTAAAAAACACAATAAGGCCAAATATTTGTTGGTTATTGAACTCTTTTGGGAGAGTAGGGTGATACACCAGCGATGGTAAAAGGGGCAGAAAGAGGGGGATTGAGTAGAAGGCTAAAAACAAGTCCTTAAGTTGGTTTCATTTCCTGTGAATTGCTCAAATCCCTCTTTGGGTAGGAATTTGATACACTGGGAGACATGCTCTCCTTCTGGTCATTACAAAAGCTATTTCATAGATTTCAAGCACATCCCAACAGTTTTCCCGTGTACCGTTACAAGCACCATCTTATTAAGAACTTGCAATCAGATATCTTGATAGATTTCTTTTTGGTGGAAGAGGAAACAAAGGTTCAGAGGTGCTGAGGGACTTGTTCAGCCTCCAAGAGAAGATCACACAGAAAGGAGGGGTAGAACACCTTGCTCTGTACTTCTTAGTGTCTGAGTGTTACTTTCTGCCTTTAGGAATGATTCACACTGACATATCTAGGCAATGGTGTGAACATAAAATGACCTTCATGTTTGTACTAGTTTTGCATGGTAAAGGGTGCTTAGGACCATTTACATTGTTACACTGTGTCTCCTAGTTCCTGGAAAACAGTTCCAACCAGAATTAATAGCATGGAAAAGCAGTATTTTTAATGAGAAACTCATAATAGTCCACTGTCAACCAAAGTACCAGCATTTAAAGTATCTAATTTCATAAACAAGGAGTTATTGAAAGTCTAGTATTATTTCATGTAAACTTACTTCTAAGTATTAATGATTTAATGACCCTTAATACTGCTAGGGCCTCAATCATACGCTGCTTGGGAAGATACTGTGGACCACTAATAGTTTAGTCACAGAGACTGAGGGGTAAGGGTTTGTAGTGGAATCAAATAGACCAAGATTTTGAGTCCAGGAGTGACCCTTTACCATGCAACCTCACTGAGTCTCTGTTTCCTTAGCTAAAAAAAGTCAGTACATCCATTATTGAAAGTTTTTCCAAGAAAAAATAAAGCGTTATGAATTGTAAAGAGTGTCTGTGGTTAATAGGTGTTTTTATAAAGGTAGAATTTCTTTTTTATTTGAAAATTGGAGGTTCACCATTGGCAACAGGCTATTCACTTGCGTCTGTCTTTCCAGGCTCTTATAACCAAAGAGGAATTTAGGCTGGCTCTGTGTTGATAATACCTACAAGGTGGTGTAACCAGACCATTGATTCATAGTGATCATTGAACAATGAAGATGAAAAATACTACTATTGATATCCCATTGCTGGTTTGCTGTTGCTCAGGGAAATGGACAAAAAAGTATTGAATCCTGAAGATTTAGTGATTATTTTATAATCAATTAAAGTCCCTGAGAAAAGGGAGCCATGATGTATATTGAATATGTGGAAGAAGCAGGAGATAGTAACTATGATTTCTGGTCGCCTAGTACCGTGGTGTTCTTTTTGAGTTTCTCCTAAGGACCAGATAAAACAATTTTAGATAAAGCTAAGTCTCAGTGCTGTTGCTTTCCCTGACTCTCAAAGCCAGCTATTCTTTGTCCAACAAAAATTGAACAGATCTGGTATGTGGGGTTAGACTGAGGTTACATGTGTATTTCCAGTACATAGTCCTGGAGGGCTCGTAGCCAAGCATCCATCAAGATATTTAACCTGTATCCACCATGAAGCTTTGAATAGGGAAAAATGACACTTCTTTTCTTTCAAACAAGAAGCCACTCAACATTGACAGGAAGAACAGGAATGATTGGTGCATTTATTCAACTGATATTTGTTGAATGTGTGTTCCTTGTAAGGTTCCTTGTAGGATCTGTGGTTCCAGATACCAAACCAAACCAAACCACACCACGGCAACCAAACCAAACCAACAATGAATGCAATGAATGCACATTATAACAAGGTCAACATGCAAACAGGTAGTTTGCAATATGGGATATTAAATGCTGCTATATTGTGCAGTAAGATTTCTAGAATAATAATGTTCTGATATATGTTCTACCTTTACACTTTCCTCATTAATTGACTAATCCATTCAAGAAACAATTCACTTATTAAGCAATTATAGTACTGAGTGATAAGTGCTATAATGTAGTAAGTAGATGATTCTTAAATCATGACACTAAAATTATCTTTTATATTATTTCATGAAACCATTTTTGTTTGTTTATTAACTCAACCAACTAGCTTTATTGCATGGTTTGACTTTTTCAAATATTGTATCTGCTGTTTGCTAGTGATGCAAAGATAAAACACTTGATCTTTGCCATCAGACAGCTTAAGAGAAACAGAGAAATAATACAGTTTCAATTCTGGACGATGTTCATTTCCTAAGCATATGTGACATTCTTACTCTTCAGATTGGGACCAAAGGTGACTTTATATTAGATTTTTCTGCTGTGTTATCTTTTATGACACACACTCCCTTTATTATTTGTATGGTAATAGGGCTCATTTGACATAATAGTTAGACAAGTAAGTAGACTCAGAACATGCTTGCCCCTTGCTGCTTCCACTCCACCAAACTTAGAAATGGATCACCATTACATTAAATCACTAAGTGTTTTTGTAATGCTCAGTGTCCCCACTATGTAGCAGGTAACTTGGAGATTCCAAATAAGTGTAAGAGGAAAGAAATTTCTGCCCCCAGAGAGTTCACAATTTAGCTGGGGAACCAGCATCACGGAAAGGATTCAACTGCCAAGCAGGCATCAAAAAGATAGCTATGACCACTTGTTCTTTCATATGCTTTTTAGTACTTCTCCTTCCAAAGCAAGCCTTATATTATTTTTATGTAAATTAGATGCTGAGCTATCTAGGCTTGGTGCTGAATTGATTCTGGCTTTTGTTTGGCTGATGGGGCTCAAACCAAGACGTCCATGCGTGTTAGCTCTGCCATTAATTACCCTGAGTCCTGATGGTGACTTTTTCATGCATAAGCCTGGTTACCTTTGAAAGTTGTCAGGTCTAAGAACATGGAAAAAGGAAAAAGGCATCTGAATGTGGTTAGGTCGGTTAGGTAAAGGGAGTGGAGCACTTGTCTAGAGAATTAGAACTTAGCTTCTTGCATTGCATAGATAGCATCCTACAGAACGGGATATGAATACTTTCCCATTCTCTGCTGTTGTTTTGGATGCCAGCTATGGCAATTTTATGGTTTTGTATGCAAATATGAGGAGGTAAAGTGGAAGGAATCTTTGCTGTTTGCAGAAGATTTTGTTTTTAGAATTAGTGATGTCGTGCACCTTTGAAGTATTTTAACTTGGAAGGTGAGATTCACATTCCTTGGCATCCTAGTTTATTTAGTTTATCAACGTTATGTGAGAATGAGGTGTGTGTGTGTGTGTGTGTGTGTGTGTGTGTGTGTGTAGAAGACAGAAGAAAAAAGGAGGCTGAAAAAGAAGAAGAAAGCTATTAGATTTGTTAGTTTGTTAATATTTTTCTGAAAATATGTAAATTTGTTCTGTGAATCCCTTAATGTGCCATGTTTTGTTTTCTTCTGATATTACGTGAATGTAAGCATGAATAGTGAGTGCTTCTGGGTTCTAGAAAATGTTATTCCTTTGCACATTGGCATTCTTGTATTCCCTTTTGGTCAGTAGTGGCTCTGGTCAATAGAGGGAGCAAATAGACCTCATGTTTTTCCTATGAAGAATGGAGATTTGGGTAGAATCTGTCTGTTTTTGTTTTCAGGGCAGGTGAGGTGGTCCAAATAGATCTAACTTTTGTGTGATGTTTTAACTGTTTGATTTCTGATGCTGAATGATTTGGAGCTGCCAATTGCGCCTGGTGCATACTACACAAACTTCCAACGCTCCCACATAGATTCACGGGGGTTCTGTTCCGTTTTGACTTATCCACAACCTCCAATTTTCTCCTTGTGTTTTAGGTTGAAATCATTTCCTGGCAAAATGTTGCATCTTTGGTGTGAAACATCCAAACTGTGTGTTTGTGTTTGCTTGCTTTACACAAGTTATTGGTGTAACACCTATATAAGTAGTAATGTAGCAGCAGAAGAATCTGCAGAACAAGGATATGTGTGACAGGTGGGAATGGATGCTTCCAGTTATTCTGCAAAAATGTTTGCATGTATGGCTATGTTATGGAAAATAAAGAGAATAAAACATCATTTAGGCCTTGAAGAAAAACAAAAGAAATAGCTCAGCAGGCTTTGTTCCTTCAAACAAAGAAGTTAGGGATTTGCAATGAGTTGAGAAAAATTTTTGGCTGTGGATAACCACAAGCCAGTCAGACAGACAACAGATCCAGAAAAGCAACAGAAACCTGGTAACGATGAATAGTATGGATAGCAGACAGTATCACTTGCAGTTAAAGCAATCCAACAAACCTTTCCTTCAGTGAACTTAGTTTTTAAAAAGCGTTTCCTTGTTAGGGTATCTTGGACTCATTGAAGTCAAAGATCAACAGAAATCCAGAGGCTACAGGATGAAGCAGTGGAAAACAATGCTTCCCCCAAATGCGTTTGATTTTTTCAAAAGGCAAGGGCTGTGCTTTTACCAGTGGATATTCTTGGGCCACTCATTGCCTACTGTATGTTTACTGGCCTGCTTCACAACTAGCTGAGGTAGTGTGTGTCCCAGCGGGCATCAGTCAGCAAGATGTGTTCCAGAATAAACTGTTCCTCTGTCGTCTCCACGCAACTGCTGCAGAACTGAGTTAGTTTACATTAGTATTTGCTAATTTATTATTATCATTCCTTATTGGCAATTAACTGGTTACCTGAGAGATCATCTCTCTCCCTGTACACCTTCCCTGAAGTTGAGCTTAGCCAGAGTGCTTGCTAATGATCCTGAGATTTTTCTCCCCAGGGGTCTGGAGGCAGGACATTTTCCAGAGAAAGCTCTGGGGCTTTGGAATTCCTCTTATCGCAGGATCATAGTGGTCCGACCTGCTTTTCTTCTGTTAGTCAGACTTCCAAAGTGAAAGGGCTGTCCCATTTCCTCCCTAAACTTGCCCTGAACTACTTTTGAGTCCATAGACTCTGCCTAGATGTTGAAACTTAGCATGTAGGAGATAGCAAAAAGGAGTTAGAGGAATGGAAAAAAGGTGGAACTACCTGCTGCCAAAATTAGAGAGAGTCTTTCATTCATGGTGCTGCAGTAGCTAGCTGCTTGGACTTTCAGATGTGTACTGCCCCTGGTTGAGGGGAGGCCAGGCTTGGTTGGATAATGTCTCAGATGTGGCTAAATGAAGGCATCTGTATAAGAGTTCTGTGTCTGAGAGGTGGGAGCCTGGTGCTGGAGTAGCCATTTTCCCCCAAGGAGAAGAGGCTGGATATCTTGATGTGTGGCTGGCTGGCCTTTAAGGTGTGCTTCATTTACTTCAAACAATTGAGAGGTTTGAAGTGAAAGTCCCGGAGGGTTGGTTGTTTGCAGAGGGAAATGCTCTTCAAGTTTCATTTCCTGTTGAATATGAGGAGTGATTTTTGTGCAGGCTGCTTAGTGGGTTCACCAGCTTCCAGTGTGCTCGTGCCTCCCTGTGTCCCCCAGAGGAATGGTGAGCAAAAGTCTTGTCTCTGGTGAGATGGGCTTTGTCAGCCCCAGGAGCTTGGGTTCCCATGAAGAAGCCTTTTTGGCTCCTGTTTAGTGTTTTGCTTAAAATTTTGGCTGTGGCCACAAAGCTCCATAGAATTCCTGGAATAGTTATCAGAAAGGAACTCCACGGTCAAGAAAATACAGTTACCGAAAAGGCAAATGTCCTGGGCTCGGTGGCACAGCTGTGTCATCACCGCTCCAGGGAGCCTGAGGCAGAAGTGTCTCAAGTTCAAGCCCTGCCTGGTCTACAGAGTGAATTCAAGACCACCCTAAGCGACTCACTGAATCCTCATCTCAAAATAAAAAGTAAAACAAAGGGGTTAAGAATATATTTCAGTCGCATACGTGAGCGAGCTTCCATTCGGAGTACCTCCCACCCTAAAATAAATGACTTTTCCAGGCACATATATTCATGGCCAAACTAGACTGCCTGCAGCTTATAGTAGGTCTTCAACTTCCAAGTGTGTTCTCAGTCTGAACAGAAAACCAACAGACCTCTCCGGAGGATCTAGAGATAAGCCTCTGTTGGTAGGTGTGTTCCTGAAAAGTTGACAGTCAATGAGTGTTTGTTTTCAAATTAGACCCTTTGTTATCTAAACCAGGGTGGTCTTCTGAATTTAAAGAAACTTAGGGCAGATTCGTTCTTAAGGAAAGGATCCTAATACAATATGAACAATCAGCTCTAAACTGATTTCCTTTGGAAGTCTGGAGTATTTTGTTTGCTTAAAACGGGCTCATTACCATGTCAAGATTTACATAAGTGTTGATAGCTGGGTCAAATTCCTTATTCCTTTGGAAGGTAACTGGCTCCCGAATTCTCATGGGTTAACTCCTGGTTGGATTTCACTTAATTAAAAATGCAATTATGTAATAGTTAAAAATATACAGTCCAGACCAGACAGATACACGTTGTATAGATTTAGCAAATGTTTATACTTCTTATTTTCTACAGATTAAAAAAAATCGAAATAAAAATGTATAGCTTCCCAAATTTAGTCCAGTCGTTCCCTTCCAGTTACACTCTTAGCAAGTGTAACACTGTGGCACAAACCTGCCTGGGCTGTTTTTAGTTCTTTTGGCTTTCTCTTCGTGAGTTTTTTCCTTTTTCCCTAGGTTGTAAAATGAGGACTTCCTGGATTAGGTAGAACCCAGAAATTACTTTGAAATATGAAAGGATTCCTTTATAACTTTTGTTTTAACTGATGTGGGAAGGGAGAGAATGGATTTTCAAAAGCAATGAGACTGACAGACTGACGAACCAGTGTTAGGAACAGCTTGAGAGCTTGAGACCTGTGCATGTTTAGGATTTAGGGAGACAAGAAGTTTGTGTCAAGCAGGTATGCACCTTGAGCTCAGCATTAGTGGACTAGCACAGGGCTTCTTAATGTCAGATGCTTAAGCACTGTCTTCATGGGGATAGTCCTCTGATGCTTCATTAAGCTTCTGAGTGCCAGGGTGGCCAGTTTTCAGCTTCTCCCACTGGGGCCCATCTGGCCTTCATTCTGTGGCAAGCTGCTCTCCTTCAGCACCACCAGTAACTGGCCTTGGCGGCCTCAGCTTTCTAGATTGGTTGCTCCTAAATCTGATTTCCAGAGCATGAAGGGCACCTCTTTTCTTATTGTAGTTTGTTCTTCTGAACAAAATGGATTCCCTGCATAGGCTGATTATAGACACCCGGATGTTTTTTAGATCATTCGAGCCATCTTCTCCACTCTCCTACTCTGTGCTAATTGCCTATATGAGAAACACAATGCTACCACCCAAATGTGAGGCCAAGGATAGACCTTTCTGGAACGACTTTTAATTCAGAATTCTGAGTTAGATGCTGTCAAATAGTCACTGCTGCATGTGAGACTCTGCTTGCATATATCCTAGAGTGAATATGCTTAATTCTTTGGAAATTATTTCCTGAGGACTGTTTTTCATTTTGTCCATTTTGCGTTTGTCTTTGTTTAAAACCCTTCTCTTTCTCGCTAATGACCATGGTTTGATTTAAAGAAGTCTGACTGGTGTAGACTACCAAAATGTGTAGGTAATCTGTTGTAAAACCATTTCTGATGAGAATGCTGTATTGTTTAACCCTTGTTAAATTTTTGATAACTAAAAATCTGTGTTTCAACAGTAATATTTGAAATTGACATCTGTGAGGGGGGTGTTTGCATTTGGTTACAGGTACTGCTTCTTGACTTATTGGAAGACAGTTTCTCATCTGTGTTGCCAGTCACAGAGACAGTGGTGAAGACACGGGCACACTGTACTCATACGACTGGCATCGACTGTGTTTTTTGCTGTACTGATCACCTCTTCAATTAGTGCTTTTCCATTTTCTCAAGTATAGCTTTTCAGGTGACAGAGTATGTTGATAGTCACATTTGTTCCTAAGAGCTTCGGAAAGAGAACATGTTGACATCAGTATTAAATAATGAAGTTTCCCCTTTTATAGTGTGATTTTGAAGTTGCAAAACAATTTGAAGTAGTTATAGCTTTTTAGAAGTAAATGTCAAATTTCACCCAAGAAACATCAAGCTTTTCCAGGACTTGTGAGATTGCTATTGGGATATGCGTTCTTACACTTCTAGGTCACTCTTTTTAATTTTGCCTCTACTGGTAATCCTTTAGAAATGGAAAAATGGGCCGTGCTTCATTGCCGTGGCAGTGTGCTATGTGTGTGCTTGAAGAGGAAAGAAAAATTGCTTTTCTCACAAACTTTGCATTGTGTGGTGATTTGATAGAGAAGGGTTGTTAAAAGCTGGCTTTCTATCAAGGCTCGGACACTGGGTATTATTGCGTGATTTACATTTGATCATCAGGTATCCTCAAGAAGAGATCATGGAAAGTGGAGAAAAATCCGGAACTGCAAAGGTTTGTGACTGTGCATATATTCATAGCTGGGGGCATCTGATCAAAAATGTATTGGAAATTTGCAACATTTTGTCCTCCTAACTCTCTGAGCCCTCCATCCTCAGTACAGTTCTTTCTAGAGTGTAACTGACCTCAAAGATGACAATGTGGCAATCCACAGTCCTGTGATAAGGGAGAAGTGGGCTAGTAAAACAAAATTCAAAACCTCACAGAAAGGAGTTTTGCTTTCTTGAAACATGTTATTAGTAAGGAATTCAGAATCAAAAACATCAAGAATTTTGCAGAAGCCAAACAAATACTAAATAACACCAAATCTGAAATAATCTGTTAAGGAACTGGGTCAGTGTATCTCCAGTCTCTCAGTAATCTCATCTCAGAACAATTGTATGGACTTCTGCAGCATTGGTTTGAAGGTTTTCATAAAGCTGACTGCATTAAGGTTTGAATCTATTGATGTTAATGCCCACTTTGTTGGTCGTATTGAGGGTAAGGAGCTTATCTATGCCTAGTGACACTGTAGGCATGCCTCTGTAGCTTTTAAATGAGGATAGCATATTCTCCGTGTAATCAGCATTGGGTATCAAATACAATGCCTTCGTCATTCAAGTACGTCCTTCAGTACATGCCAATTTTTCCATAAAGACAGCAATGAATGCCCTCATCTTCTTTCATTTTTGCTGTACTTATTTTAGGAATCAATGGTAGATGGACTCCTCCTGCCTGCCCAACTAGGATTTTGCAGAGAAGACAGATTCATGTATATATAAATTCTGTTGATGATTATCACCGCCCCTAAATGTTTATAAGTTGCAATTCAGTGGGCTCTCCTTTTAAAGTTAGGTGTTTTTGAGAAAGGTTTTATGTATTCTGATAAATTATCTAACTTTTTATACCGACAGAGGCCAACATAATGGAGTAAGCAGCTTTTTACTCCATTCTGAGGTCAATCTAACCAAATTATGCAACTTGTAATACAATTGTGTGAAGCTTCCACTTGGAAAGTTCTCTCATTTTAATACCTTGCAGCTGAGATAAATATTTTAACGACAATTCATGTTTAACAATATGTTTCACCGATTGTCATTCTTTGTGGGATTTGTTGGCACGACAGGCAGTTGAGTTTGGCTTTGCTCATTTTGTTGTTTGCTATAGATTATCAGCAAAGAGCCAGAATTCAATAAAAATGTATTTTTGTTGTTGTTATTTTTAATTTTAGTCCATAGGAGGAGGCTAACTTGGCTTCAGAGAATCAATACGGGGCACTTGGGGTTTTACTTGAGAGCCAAAAAAATGAGGTAGATTTTCTTGCAAACTGGATTTGAGTCCAGAATTATTAAACCCAATCCGTGTTGTAGGCTGGTAGATTACATTCAGTAGGATTTGGTACACTGTTTGCGGTAAGACAATCTTTCTCTTATGAGAATCACTGGCTACTTTAGGGGTAGGGGAAGCCAGTGGATATCAATTTGGGAAGTGGTGTTCTAATGAAAACCTCTGAAAAATCATTTTTTAGGAGGCTTGCCAATTGTATACCATTCCCTTTGTACAGCGTCTGCTATTTATTGAATATCTTTTGCTACTGATGAATTTAGCTCTTTAGTGGTTAAAGAGCCCAGCTCTTACAGGGTATTCACTTGTTCTAGATAAAACCTGGCCCCCTGTGATGGTTTGCTGCTAGAATTTAGTGAATGGAAGTACTGTTTAGTAGCTAGACTCTTTTCAAAAAAATATTTGGGCTTGAAAACATCCATCCATTCACCAGCCACTAAATATTTGTAATCATCTTTTCTTTACTATTCTTGCACTCAGCTCTGAGAACTAGAAAGACTAGCAAGCACCTCCCCTCATAGCTTAGATGATCAGTGCTGATGTAAAAAGAGACGTAACTAGATGGTGCTATGTAGTCAGTTGACAATTAAAAAGTATTTTCCATTATATTACAAAATAAACATTTTTACAGTTTAAAGAATTAAAATGAGAATAATAAAATTCTTAGAAGTGAAATATCTACTTTTGAAAATGAAAAGGAAGTGGAAATAGACACAAACCAAAAACACCTATAGCTCTGAGTCACTATTCAGAATTTAGTAAAGTCTATGTTTGAGAAATTTGTAAGATAAATTAAAAACACATATGTTGAGAAAATATTTTAAGTTTATACAACAATCAAGAAGGTGTATTTAAATTTGTTTTACAGCTTTTTTGGAGCTATTTGGTAAATGGGATTCTTATGCATTTAAGGTACATAACTTGGTGTCTATATACACTGAGAAACGATTTCCATAACCAATCTAATTCATGTACCCACCATCTCATACAAATGTCACTTTTAAAATAGTGAGAACACATAAGTCTTACCCTCCTGGCAAACGTTAGGAGTACAAATGCAGCGTTGTCTACTACGGTGGCTCTTCAGCATATCAAACATAGAACACCTTTTTATTAAACATCATACTGTTTGGCCAGTTTCTTCCTATTTTCCCCACACACAACCTTAAGTAACTGTTATTCTATTCTGCTTCTATGATTGAAAAACTTTATTTATTAATTCATTAATTCTTCAAATATTTATAAAGTGCATATGACATGCTTAGTCACTACTCAAAGCCCTGGAGCTATAAAAGTGAGCAAAACAAATTTTCCAGCCCCCACAGAGTTTACAATTTATGAGCAGAAGCAAATAAATAAATAAATAAATTCAGATGGTGACATACAAAAATAAGAAAGCATAAGTCATACATGTTGTATTAAGAAGGACTGTTTTAGGAAGGTCGGGGAGACATCTCAGATAAAGGGACACTTTAGCAATATCCTTATATAAAACGAACTGATACAAATCAACAAAAAGGCAAGCATTAGGATATTTTCATAGAGAAGCTCTAAGATGGCAATAGATGTGAACATACTGCTATCCTTAGCAATAAGATAATAGCCATGGCATATGAAAATATTTCAATTATGTTAAGCAGAGAGGAGAAATGGAATGACATTAAATTTTAATTGCAAAAAATGATGCATGCTTATTACTTAAAAGATCAAGTAATAAAGAAGTGTATAAAATACAAGGTAAAATCTCCACAACTTTATCTTCACCAACTTATCACCTAAAGCAATCACAATCACAGAAATAATTTAGTAAGGGAGATTTTAGATTTTACTTATAAGATTAACAAAAATCAAAAAAAAAAAGGAACAATACTCAGGGCTGCTAAGGACATGCTTAGGATATACTACGACACAGAATAAAATCAGTGAAATTCCTGTCTTTCTTGAGGGCAGTTTGGCAGTGCACATTAATAGACCTATGGTATCTATTTCTACTTTTGTAATTTATCTTAAGGAAATAATTTTATATTTGCACAGAAATTTATGGTGTTACAAGGTGTTAATATCAGTATAACTGATAGAAATAGGACATTGGAAATATTCAAGTATCATCCTATGTAAATGATTTGATATATACACATTTGTTAGAATAATGTGAGGGGCATAAAATAATTCCTGAGGAATATTTAGTGATAGAGGAAAATGCCCACGATCTATAGTAACTTGAAAGAAACAGAACAGAAAAGAGAACAGTGCATACATATTGGCTCCAATTGTTTTGAAATGGAGAGAGATATTACCAAGCATTAATATATATAAATAGAATATACAGATGTCCATTTTAGAGTATCGTGTGTGTGTGTGCACTCTTCTGATTTTCTAAATTTTCTACATTTAATTTAACATGCAACTTTTTGGGAGAAAAGTCGATTAGTTAAAAAAAAAGAGCTGCTAGACTCTACAGTGAGTATTAAGACCAAAAGATGACATAGACAGATTGGATAAGTTATTTTGAGGAGGTCTAGGACAAATATGTTTCTTATTTTCATTTTGAATCAAATTTTGGCAGTTTTCCTCTTATAAGTTCTTCTTTTTCAGGTTTCTCTGAATTGATAACTGACAAAGGATTACAATTAAAACTCATGCTTTTCTTTAATGTTCACCTTTAAAATATGGGAAATAGTGTTAGGAAAAACATTTTCTTCTTTCTTTATACCCTTATGTGTATTCTTGTAAGAGTAGATTGCTAAAAAAAAAGAGTAGATTGCTTTAGTTAGCTTTAGACACTTAGTTTAAAAGTTCTAAGTTATATATTTTAGGATGAGAAGCTTTAAAATAGTAATTGTTAACTGTTACCTGTACAGATTTTCAATACTGTAAAAATGCAAGGACCGCTTTAGGCAAAGAGTTTGTCAGCACTCCTTTTAGTATCCACTGAATAGCTTGTGTAGTATTCTGTATTGTTTGATTTCATGTCCCTGTTCCTTAATTCTGAAACATAAGACTGTTATAACATGATAGCATGTCAATTTTGTACAAAAGAGAAGCAGTTAATGTGTTGGTGGTTATTTGGATGCTGAAATTTAAAAATCCAACCATCTTTCAGTAAGGCAGAATGGGTTCAGCCATTTTAAGAAAGGCAAAATCATTTGATCGCTTCCCTAACTAGCAGTGCCATTTTGAATATCAGAAATTCAAAACACGGTTTCCTCACAGTTTGAACACTTATTTCCCTTACATGGCAAGCCATACATCTAATTGTAAAATGTTTACTTCAGTAGATCTCTATAGATATCTAGAGATACTATGAAAAAAATTCTCATGGAACAAAGAAACCACATACAGATGCTTTACCCTTTACCCTTTACCCCAAAGCTAATAGAAGAGAAGTCTGCAAGGCACCACCCAGATTGTGAATGAAGTGTTTGCCTTTTTTCGCAGGAAAACATTTGCAGCCTAAAGATATAGACTGCCTATTGCATAAGTGGGGACTATAGCCTTCATTAGGACTGTACTTCTTTTTCCTTCCCTCCCTCCCTCCCTCCCTCCCTCCCTCCCTCCCTCCCTCCCTCCCTCCCTCCCTCCCTCCCTCCCTCCCTCCCTTCCTCCCTCCCTCCCTCCCTCCCTTTCTTCCTTCCTTACTTCCTTCCTTTCTGTTTCTTGAGACAGGGTTTCTCAGTAGCTTTGATGCCTGTTCTGGAACTCTCTCTTGTAGACCAGGTTGGCCTCAAACTCACATAGATCTACCTGCCTCTGCCTCCTGAGTGCTGGGATTAAGGTACACATCACCACCACCTGGCAGGACTGTACTTTTATGTGCAGTCATTTAACTACATGACTTTAGATTTGAACTGTAAATTTGTTTTATTGAAATAGTGATTGATTTCACTTTTCATGTGTGATGGCACAGAAGGGACTATAAATTAAGAGGAACCCGGTTTGTAAGTCTCTTAATATAGAACTATCTTCATTGGAAGAATTACCAAGAATGTTAAAAATTATGAAGTGACTTAAAGAAAAAATTAATATTTTTTCTTTGTGATGAGATGATGAAAGATATTGGATTAGAAGAGAATTTCCAGGAAATTAAAATATTTGATTGCTTTGAAGCCTGGATTTGGAAGAACTTAATATAGTAAAGCAGAGGATAAAATCTGTAATATTATGTAAATTCTTATCAACACTAAAGTAAATATAAACTCTATAAGGTGATGACAAAAATGTAAGAGGATTTCTTTGTTCTCTTCTTCTGATTCTATTTACACTTGTCACATATTGATATCTATCTGATTTGTGTGAAGGCCCAATTCTAAACTTGTTTGTGGGTCCTAGGTAGGTCTAAAGGCCTTTCCTTACCATCTACCCTCCACCCTCTATGACTGCTGTTGCCTAAGAACAGACATGATTACACATATCTGATTTTTTGTTCACCAGGGCTACATTAGAGAGATGGAGACATATGAGAAATTATGGATACACAAGTGCCCTTTCAACAAACAGTGGCATCTTTGTTGCCATCTTTGAAGACATATCTGTTAATATCAAGAGGTAGTGGATACACTATAGTATCTGCTATTACTTGACAATTATTAAGGAATATGTTGCCCTCTGGGGAGAAGTAGGATCCTAATGTCTTTTATGATTGTTTTTATTGGTTACTCAATAAAATCATTTCATGTTAATAGTGAAATCAAATGAAAATTTTAGTAAAATTTTAAGACTTTAAGTTATCCACAATTCTGTTCCAGGGTAGGCACTTTGACATTCTGCTCAGTTCCTGAGACAATACAAATGCTGTTTAATTAATGAGAAAAATTTCAATGGTTTTAATGTTGAGATTGTTTCTTTTTATTCTTATATTTTGAACATTTTGAAGACTAGATCATATTTATTCACTGAATTATGTATAAAAGCATTAAACATCTGTTTTATTTGTTTTTAAAACCACTTTATACAGAGCTATACAATCTAAAAATTCACATGTGATTTTATTAAAAATGAAGATTATAAGAATGGGAAAAGCTACTTTGCTCTAAGATATGGAATCCAAAGGACAAGGCAAAAGTGTGATTTTTGTAGTACACACTGTATGAACTTTTTTGTATTTAACTAGAAAATAGCTGTAAGTAAATTTTATTGTCACTGAATTATATGCTTATGTTACATAGGTAGGTTGTTTTTTTCTCAATCTCTGACATTTAACCCTGAGGCTATAGGTAAGGTTTGCTTTTATTCAGTCACTAACATTTAACCTTGCAGCTATTTAACTTTTAAAAAATTATATAAATAAAACCATGACAAAATCCTTATCACTAAATCATATTATGCACTTTGATTGTTTCCTTAGAATAAATTCCGTAGAAGTGAAGTTGTTTTGATCTAAAGGTTTAAAGAGTTATGGTGTTTCCCCCAGAAATGTATATGATCTGATTTTATTATAGTTATAAAGCATTATTATTATCTTTATTTTTCAGTGTTGGGCTCAAACCCAGGGCATAGAGCATGCTAAGCAAGCATTCTATCACAACCATATACCTCCCAGTCATATCATTATATTTTAACTATCACTGCTGGTACAGGAAACTGGGGGAAACAGGCAGTTTCATACATTCTTGGTGAGAGTTGAATTGGTACGAGTCCCAGTGGGAGACAATTTGTCAATCTTACTCAAAATTGCAAGCACACATACCCTTTAACCTAGCAATTTCAGGTTTAGGGAACTCATTATACAGACATATTTGACCATGTGCAGCGTGGTATATACACAGTACATGATATATAAATATATATGATTATATATATATGTAAAATTTGACATAGAAATAATGGAAACTGTGTGCCTGGCAGAAGAAAATATTAAAAGAAAAACAGTGTTTTATATATTGATATACAAAGCTCTCTAAATATAATGAATGAATGAAACATATTTAGGAAATGTACAGCATAGTAAAACTTCATTTTTAAAAGAAGAGGAAAGTGAAGATATATTTTGTTGCTCGCATATCTATGAAAATGTGTGTAAGAGAAAATGGGCAGTTAATTAGAGTAGGTAGCTATTGGAAGAACAGCAATGGAGAGAATAGGAGATAAAGTGGGAGGGAGAATGATTAAATTCATAGATGAAAATGTGTATCTAATATCAGAGAGACTTCCTCCAGCAGCAGATGATGATAGGTGCAGAGAACCACAGCTACACATTATGCAGAGAAAGAGAGCCTAAATTGGAGTTCTCTAGCGGATTCCTCACCAGAGAGCTTAGGGAACCTCATAGAGGAGGAGGCAGAAGATTGTAAGATCCAGAGTGGATGGAAGACACCAGGCGAACAAGGCCCTCTAAAAGAACTAGGCAAGGTGCATATGCACTCACAGAAACTAAAACAGGAAGCACAGGGCCTACATGGGTCTACATCAGACCCTCAATGTATATATTATAATTATTAGTTACTATATTTACGGGACAGTTGACTGTGAGAACAAGTGAGTCTTTGACTCTTTTGCCTGGTCTTGGAACCCTTTTCCTTCTGTTCGGTTGCCTTGTCCAACTTTCATATGAGAGTTTTTACTTAATCTCATATTTTATTTTGTCTTGTTTGGTTATTATCTCTTAGACACCCATTCTTTCTTAATGAGAAACAGAAAGGGAGTAAATCTGGAGGAGAGGGGTGGTTGGGGAGAAACTGGGGGTAGTAGAGGGAGTAGGAGCTATAATCAGGATATATTATATGAAATAAGAATCCCGTTTCAATAAGAGAAAAAGCAAGAAAATGTGTATCTAATTTCAATTTTTATTTTTTGTTTAAAATTGCTTTGTTGTTTGTTATTTCTTTTAACACATCAATGAAGAATGATTCAGATACATACAAACACACACACACACACACACACACACACACACACATATATATACACACATATGTGTATATGGTAAATCTTATTTAATACAAAAATTTGTTCAGTTTGTTGTGTGACTTTTTACTGAGAGTTGAACCCAGAACACTGACCATACTAAGCTTTACAACCTGGCTATACTTTTTAAGAATGAACACATAGAAAACATTTTATCTTTGAATCTTTGATTTCTTTTGTTGCTTTTAACTCATTCTTAATTCATTCTCAATTCATATACAGTGTTTCTTTGAGTACTTTTTTGAAATTTATTGTGCATATGGACAGGATTAACAATTAGATATTTGTGACTAATCAATTGGTTGATTCAATACTATTTGTTACTCTTCG
The DNA here is from genome assembly GCF_982192425.1 of Myodes glareolus. Taxonomy (NCBI): domain Eukaryota; kingdom Metazoa; phylum Chordata; class Mammalia; order Rodentia; family Cricetidae; genus Myodes; species Myodes glareolus. Next base: position 55,694,056 of record NC_142053.1, read on the forward strand.
CCCTCTGTTTTTTTTTTTTGGTGTTTTTAAAAAAACACTATATTTTAAGTTTTTATATATTCTAGGGACATTTAAAAACTATCTATATGTTTTGCATAGATCTATTTGTGTAGTCTTGTACTACCACAATACCGTTTTAATTATTAATACCTCATAACAGATTTTTAATAGATCATGTGGAAAATTTCTCCTCCTTTGCCTTTTTAAAATACATTTTGGTTTTTCTGTTTAATTCTCTCAGCTGAAACTTAAAATCATGTTAAATTCTAAAAATTATTATATTAAGGTTTAGACTAAAAAATGTCTGACAAACAAATAATTGGGAATACCAGCTCTTTTTATTTAATAATGTTTGGTTCTAATGGCATCAGTATATTTGTATAATTCTCATTACATTTTTGTGAGTTTTTTTCTGTTGAGCAGCTCCTTTCCGCTTACATGTTCTCATCCAAAAGAGCTGGCAAAGTCTGTAGGAGAAGGCTTGACTTATGCATCTACATTTTGTCCTAAGAACTTCTTGGTTTTAGACATGGTTTGGACTTTAGATGTCCATGTAATAGTTATTTTGGTTGATTGCATGCCTTTTTTTCAGAAGTTAAAGTCAGTAGCTGAGTGACTGAACAGAATACGTTCTCTCTGCCTCAACTTCCTCATTTATAAAATAGGAATAATAGTGACTACCTTGCAAATTCACAGACTTTTTTTTTTGGTGAACATTCAATGTGAATGAAGTAGCATGGACATAGTAAGACTTCAATAACTGTTTACTATCTATTTTGGCAACATCTCTTTTGCCTTAGGAAAGTATCCAGTTTGTAATTCTAAATCTGAAATAAGATAATTGGCAATGCACGTCTGTGGGACAACACAATCCACTTATGAAAATAAGGAAACTTCCATTTATTTTAGCACTGCAAATAAATTCCATCCCAGCACACCTTTCTGTATTAGCTAGAAAAATTTTTCTTTTGAAATAACAGTATTTATCATGCTCATACTGGCTCCTTCAGGGTTTCTCACTGTTCTTCACTGTAACACTTTTTTGATAATTTGGTTTAAAGTTGGAGAAGGTTTTACATGAATTAAAGTTAGCTAGATGGGCTGGTGAGAGAGCCAAAGGCCCTTCTATGATGTTATCCCCCTTGTATTTTCTTTCCAGAGTCAGTGGATATCAATTTAGGCCTTAATATGGCATTTTTCAACCTTTCTCCTATGTGACTCTGTGCTGGGTATCTCCATTAGCTAGGAAGCTCTAGAGATGGCAATTTCATGGACCACTGGCTTGGGGTTGTGACCTGCACTTTAATAAATACAGCCTGCAAACCTTTCTTCTCCCGTGACCTGCTGCTTCTGTAGACCTGGGTTCTGTTTCAGGGCCACTGCTTTTCCTTCTTGCTTTCATGCACGTGACTTACAGATGAATTTTAAATAGCAGGTTCATGGCGAAGAGCTTCTGTTCTCGGGAAAGTGCTCGGTCCCAGACACATCTTTCTTCACCCAAGCACATGAGCTCCTACTGGAAAAAAATTATCCCTTGTTCTTAGTTTCAGGATAAAATATGGCAACGGCCAAGAGCTGGGACTTGAATTCCACTTTTGCCACTTGGGGACCAATTTATTCTTTAGGGAAAGGCCAGGAGGTTTGATGAAGGGAGGAGAGTAAAAGCTTGATTCTCTCCACAACCTTTAAACTGGATGAAGTGTGTGAATCCTGAAAGAAAAACATTCTTCCTGCAAGTGAATTGTTGCCAATGAAATAATAAGTAACCAAATAACGATTTCTGAATATCATTCATTAGCTGCAACACGTTCACCAGACTAATGGAAGATATTAATAACACTAGGCACTATATACATGGAAACTCTCTGTATTATCTTCTTAATTTTCCTATAAATCTAAATGTGTTCCAAGAAAAAAAAAAGCCTTTATGTATCAGAGATACTAAAGTGTTCTCAGGGAAAATATATTTTGGGTTGTTTTAAAATATCCTAGTTCAAAAAGAATAAAGGGGGAGAGAGATTTGAAAATGATTCATAAAACCTTAGTAGTTATCTAAAATGGGTAGTGAGTCAATGGAATTTTAGCTTAATTAGTCTGCTTCACTGTGTTTTAAAAGTAATCTAAATAATCAAAATTGTTTTTAAAAATCTTTAAAAGTATGTAGCTTGTTGTAACTTTTTCCTACTCAGATACACTGTAGTCCTGATTTATCAGTTTTCCCTTTTAAATGGCTAGATATTTTCCCTACCAGATCCAGCTGCTGAGTACCAACCACTTTCTGTTTATTTAAGTACAGGCTGCCTTTTCCGTCTTCTCCAGCTTACAGAACTGTAATCCTTGTACATAAGATTTAAATGGTATCCAAATTCAGCTCCAGGTTTCCTTTGAATTTGTACTGGCTTTTGTGTACTGGGTAGGTTGTTGCTTTGCTCTCAACCACAGGCCCAGAGTAAACCTCAGCTGTGCTGTAGCTATTTTCGACGACAACTTTCTAGTTGCTCGTGTGTAATTGCCCATATTACATCATCCTAACTATTGTGAAATGTACAAAATGCAAAGCTTATCCTACAAGGTGGAGAGCTCCTTTTGCATGTCCTTTACGAATCAGTTCCTTACAATAAACAGATCATCCACTTGTTTCTTGTTTTTATGTTCAGGCCAAAGGTAATTTAGTGATTGATAATGATGTACCCAGGGAGAAGTGGATCATATACATTTTGCCCTGTAACACTGACAGTTTACCTAAAATGTTCCATAGGCTGTGTTTTCTCTTATTGAAAGCAAAGAGCCACAGGGAGAAAAACTCCTTTTATAGTAAATCAAGTCAACATAAACCCAAATGAAGTTTAATATTGCTGTCTCGAGTACTGGAGAAAAAAATCCATCTTCAGGGACAGAATTTTGTTTCTTTGGGGGCTTCCGTTTGTCAGAGTTTTTTGTCTTTTACGATGATGGGTGCATGCCATACAAAAGGCTTTAAATGTTTTCATTGGTGCTGTGGGTTAGCCCATTTTAAAGTCAGGTATGTGAAGTTCCAGTAAACTTAGACATTTTGGCTTTGTCTTAAGGTTGTTAAGCATTTGCAGGCTGGGTAATATGTATTTACTCGCCTACTAGAAAGAAAACAAATTTTAAAATAGTATATCTTTGGTCACAAACTTCAGAAATTGCACAGAGCACCCTGTGTAGGCAGTTGTCTTAGAGATAAGGAATCAAAGTGGGCAAAATAAAGAAGATGGCTCAAAATTTTAAAGATCAGATATAGATCATATAATTAGTAACCTTTTTGCTACAAAATAGACTTTATAAATACTGTATGTGATCATTAGACAAAATGAGAGTACCTAGAATTCAAAATTAATTGGTTATCAGCTGATAACCTATTTGCAGGATACAATGAAATATTATCAAGATAATGTTTTACCAGATCCTTGGTTTGCAAAATTAATAAACATAACACAAACACTTGCAGTGATAAGTCGTGGCAGAGAGAAGTGTTTTGATTTGGAATTTGAAAACAAAATTAGAGGTGATTGAAGCAGAAAGTAGATTGTGGCATAAGATTTTTGCCAGCGTGTCTTAAAATGACTAAGCCTATCTGGCTGTTAGAGAAAAAGGGTACCCAGAAAACAGAGACTTTAGGGGAGATGTTTCATAAAGCTTTCTTAAGAATTGACTCAATCCTGGTAAATCTTTTATGCTGATTGGGTTATTTTGGTTTAGCATGGGTATATTTATTTTCTAATTCCATGCGTCTCTTTTTTAGAGTCTATATGCTGGTTAAACAGTGGCAAGTGAAGTGATGTGGCTCTGACTTCCTGGAAGTCAGAAGATGAAACACCACCAATAAAAAGTTCACTATCATGAGAGAAAAGTGTACATTTTGTGTGAGAGAAAAGTAGGCTGATCGCAGCCAGTCTGGGGAATTAAGGATGTCATGTCTGAGCTAACCTTCCAAGGGTGAGGCCAGAGGTTTTAGGGCTGAGAGCTGTGATGGAATGGCATTGTGGTTGCAGAGGTGTGGATCTGGAATGAAATCTTTGGTTTAACCTCAGGAAGCGACTCTCTCCTTCTGTAAGATGGTCTGAATCTGTGTCCTGACATCTTGAATCTAACACATTGGTTATAAAAGTGGAAAGGAATTGAGACAGGAAGGTTGTGGTTCCAACGCCACAGTCTACCATGAATTCTGCAAAAAGCAAATTTATTCCTGAAAAGCAGCCGTGCAAAGAACTCTATTTCAAGACAAAGAAAGAAGCAGCCTGGCTGATTTGTAGTGGCAACCCTTTCATTCTCGGCTCAGTGGTCTTTGGTATTGACACTCTGCCTCACCCCCACATGTTTGTGGGTGTCGTGCAGATGTGGTTCAGTTGAAAAGTATGTGTAATACAGGCAAAGCATAGCTAGTCACATTAGTGATGTGGAATCAGAAAGGGGCAATCAGCACTTATGGTTATTTTCTTGACTGCTCTTGATATTAATTCCGGAAACTAGTTTTCAACCCCCCACCTCCCAACCCAGACACACAAACAGCGGACTCCGCAGAAGAAAGCTTTCTTTTCTTCCCCATTTTCTGCTTCCAGTCTCAGTTTCTTTTCTCCTTTAACTTTTTTTTCTGTGAAGTTCTGCATGAAGGTCAGCAGAGGGCGCACAAATGCACCAAAACCCAGCTTTTATTCCCTTGGCCACAGTAATTTTATTGTCTTTATCTCATCTTTACATTCCTCAGAGATAGGAATGCATTTTTCTTTCTTTTTCTTTGCAATATTTCCATCAAGGACAAGCAGTTTCCACTTGTTTTGTAAGGGCGGGTCAAGGCTGCTGTCTGGATAATCAGAGGAAAAAGAACTGTTCTTGAGATCTGGGATGAACTCTATATATGTGCATACCTCCCCCACCCCTGTTTGTTTGTTTGTGTGTGTGTGTGTGTGTGTGTGTGTGTGTGTGTGTGTGTGTGTGTGTGTGTGTGTGAGAGAGAGAGAGAGAGAGAGAGAGAGAGAGAGAGAGAGAGAGAGAGAGAGAGAGGCGCCTTGGGAGTTGCTAGTAACCTACGTGACTGGTTTGGAAAGGACTTGCTTTGCCAGTAGCAAAGCAGACAGTCTGGGCTCCTTTTTGCTTTCCCCAGGCTGTTGTCCTGCTAGCAGCTGCCCCGCTTCCTGACATATCCTAATAATGAGGGTGATGTGGCCAGGGGGAGATTCAGCTTCTTCCCAGTATGACTTCCTCTTTTGAGTCTGCCCCTTGCTGCAGTCCACAGAGGATTGTCTCCTCTTAACAGTGTGCCCTCTTCACTCTGCCCAAGGTCAGAGTATCCAGCTGTGCTCGGTCTGTGTCCAACATCACTGACCACAGAGAAAGATCTGCATATGTCTTTGCCAAGTCTATGGATAATACGTGAGAGGCGGGGAGAGCAGTATAAGCCCCTACAAGGGTATCTTTGCATGACAGTAGTGATGAAAGTGGAGACTTGTTTGTGTCAACGACAGACATAATCGGGGAAGACACCCAGAGCCCAGCTTCAGGGAGTAAGGAGGTGTGCAGCTCAGAATAATCCTGTGACAAAAGCCCCCACACTTCACATCCATCTGCCCTAAGTGCCAATCTCTGTCTGATGTCTTAACCTGCCTTTTGTTCTAAGTCTGCTCAAGTGATTCTGGTGCCTCAAAGAGTTGCCTGGCTACTGGTTATATTGTCTTGCACATTAATACAAGTGCAGAATGCTTTATAACCAATTAGCCTCATAATGATAGTTTTATATGAGGAACAGGTACGATTTAGTTTAGCATATTCTGTCGTTGATAGAATCAAGCAAAGTTATGGCTTCTCATAAATAATCGTCATGTCATCTAACCGTGACTGAGCTTAGAAAAGAGCTGTATTGAAGAACAGATTATTTTAAAAAATCAAAATTATTTTCCACTCTAGTGTTTCTCATCCTTTTCCCTGTGGTACTCTAAGGTACATGCTTTTTCTCGGCAGTCTACTTGGGCAGGCCACATGCTAGGTTCTGCACCCAGCAGAAGCACTATTGCTTTGTGTGCCAGCAGAACACTAATAATCCCAACGGGCATTTGCCAAGTATCTGTTTGGGATGGGGTAAGTGGTGCTGCCAGCTTGCTCACTTTTGGATGGCTTATGCACAATGGGAGCAGCATTGGGAGTCGGGCCCAGGCTGCTCCTTGGTCTAAATGAACAACTTCAGAAAAGTGTTTGTACAGTCAGGGTCATTTTGGCCTTTGCTCAAAAGAATTGCCGTCCTTTGCTGAATACTCGTCCTGCTTGATTTTGTGTTTTTGGAACAAAGGAAACTTCCAGTGACCAGTCTGGTTAATCACCAAAGCTTATTCCCTCTTTACTACTAGTCTGTATTGGGTTTCCTTCTACTCCAGTACATTGCATTTCCAATCGCATCAACCCCTATTAGGCTGTCTTCCATTCATAGTAGATTAGATTCCCTTACACTTCGCTGCCTAGCAGGATTTTTCTCTCCATAATGTACAGAGTATTAGGTTCCCTTACATGGGTTGCTGCTTGTTAAGTTGTGTTTGGTGTTGTGTAGTATCGAATTCTTTATCTCATCAGCAGTCGCTGGGTTGCTAATTACACACTCGCAGATTCACTTCTCTTGCACATTCTCTGATGTGCAGCTCTCCACAAGCTCTGACGTCACACTTCAGTGCCCCAGGCAGTTATATCTGCTCACAGATTCAGTTTACTTCAGCTGTGCGGAATCATGCATCTGTGCATCAGGGCCCATGCTGAGTGGCGCAGCATTTACAAAGGAATGCAGAATAACCTCCATCCTCAAGGAGTGTAATCTGCTGGAGTGAGGCCAGGGCAGAGCAGTCCATAAGATGAAGGACTCTTACATGAAGGGTGAGTGTTGGCTTTATTCCTTTTCTAGAGCCCATTTGGTATTTGGCATAAAGCCGTTTTAAAAGGCAGCTTGTTCATTATAATGACAACCCTTTCTCCCATCATGAAAATAAATTAATACAGTTGAGTAAAAAACATCTAGGAGAATCCACTGAAGTTACTGAGAGAGTTGGGATAAAAACTCTTGAATCTTTTAAAATACTCTTTTACCAGTCTTATTTTCTTAGGGACTTAACACAGCATGAGAGCTCTAAAAGATAGTTATCAGGCAAAGAGAAATAATTCATGTGTGCATTGTTCTCTAACATGCCTCGACATGCTTTGACATAAAATATTGCGCAATTTTATTCATCCCTGGAAGTGAAGGATAAAAAACTAATGCAAAATGAAGTGAGTCATGGTTTCCCACAGGCATCAAGAAGCGGGAGACGCATTAGCAGTTGGAGTTTTATCTCTCAGGAGTCTCAACTTGGGGGTAAACCCACAATCTCACCTTCATAGTGGTGTGACTATTGTCTGAGTCCTTCCTCATGTGGCTTCACATTCCTTGACCCCTGCCTGTGTTAGGCCTTGTTCCAGGTGCTTTACTGTAGCATTCCAGTAATTACCACCAATGAACCTTCATTTTCTGCATTCGCCGTAGTTTAAAAAAAAATATCCAAGTTTACTGGCAACAAGGGGATGTGTTTTGTATCTGCCAACTCAACTGGAGTGTTTCATTAATGCCAAATTTCTAATTTGATGTGAACTGTACTGATAGCCTAGTCTAAAGCTTGAAATAACAGTGATTTATAAAGAAACATAGTAATAATCAAATAAAAACACAGATGTTGCTTGATTATTTACTGTATTTATTTATTAATGATTTATTTATTTTTATTTATGTGCATTAGTGTTTTGCCTGCATGCATGTCTGTGTGAGGGTGCCAGATTACCTGGAATTGGAGCTACAGACAGGCATGAACTTCCATGTGGATGCTAAAAATTGAACCCAGTTCCTTTGGAAGAGCAGCCAGTGTTCTTAGCTTCTGAATCATCTTTCCAGCCCCTAACTTATTTATTTATTTTTATATATTTTTAGGACAGGGTCTCGCTATATAATCCTGGTGTCTGGAACTCACTGGGCAGACCAGGATCACCTCCAACTCAAAGATTTGCCTGCTTCTACCTCTCAAGTGCTGAGATTTAAGGCATGCAAGACCACACAGTTTACTATTTTTTCAAAAGATTTTTTTTTCCTAATTTTTCTTTATTCTGGAGAATTTTATACATGTATTCAGTATAAAGTCATTATATTCACTCCTGGTTCTCCCCTCCAATTCTTCTGTATTATCCCCAACAATAGCCCTCCCAAGTTCATGTCTTTGTCGGTTTTGATAACCCCCCGGGGTCCATTGAGTGCTGCCCATATGTGCATGTGTGAGGGGCCACCCACTGGAGGATGGGCAACCTACCAGTGGCCACATCCTCAAAAAAAACTGTTTCTTCCTCTTCTGACAGTTCTAAACTGCCAATAGCTCCTCATTAACGAGTGTGGCCTGGGGAGCACCTCCCCTGTCTATGACAGAATTTTGACTGATCTGTTCTTGTGCAGATAACTACAATTGCTCTGTGTTCACGAGGGTGATGGCCAGATCGGTCCATAAGACAGTACCCCAAAGCACTTCTCCCCAGTCTCTTGTGCCAGTTTTTAAAATCCCTGGAAAGAAAGAAAGAAACCAGAAAATAAGGCAAAATGGAAAGCAACCGCTTTTTCAATATATGCAGCTTTTATATCTACTCAGATATAGTGCGTGTTCAAAACACAGAGTATAATATCCGTATTTTCTAATCTAACTTGTTTAGTACAAAGAGATTTTGCTAGGATGAAACATGATGGCAACATTCAGAATTCATTTTCTAAAGGTCTGCTACAATTGGAGCATTTGGACCATATCATTGTTTCATTAGAATAACATGTTCATCTTCAAATAAAATGTCCTTTTGTTTGACCAGTAAGATAGGGAGATTTTCTTTTTGGAAACGTACTATACTGTGGAGACTTCACATGCACATCTCAACACAAAGCTGCCCCTTCCAAATACTATTCCCAAACCTTCTCTGAGCTCCGTTTGTGTAATGCTATCTTCCTAATCTAACAAATACTCCCTCCGAGATGTGCACTTTCACAACTCAAAATATTTCATATTTGATTCTCTTTTGAATCCAAGACTTGTGATTCTAACATATGGAGTGTAGATTCAGAGAAATATTTAGTTGCAAAATACCCCCACTGTTTCTTGGATATGCCTTATTTAACAGCAGAATTCCCCACTTTTCTCCTTCTGCTTGTTTTTTTTTTTAAATCTATACAGACCATAGAGCCAGCCACTGCCTCAAATACAGCCACCCCCTTCACATTAATAGCATAATGGTGAACATTCTGTACATTGCCTGTGACTCACGTAATCACCATGCAAAATGCATCATTCATAAATTGTTTAGTGCGACCTTTTGCACAGTAGCACTAATTATTATTATCACAGAAGCCCAGTAAACTAGACTGGTAATTATCAGGGATTTATTTGAATGGACAGCTAAGCTATTCTTGGCAAGTTAGTCAAAGCAGTTGTCATGACAGCCATACAAATATGTCTTTTGAATTGGGTTAATTAGGGTAATTAATATCTGTTATTTGTCCCCCTTTTCCCAAGGTATTGCCTAAACGTTATCAAAATGGGGGAGGTAAAGTTTGAACAAAAGTTTGAATCCTTCTATAGAATCTACTTTTGAAGTTAATGAAAGCTCCCCTAGAGAAAGCCCTATTTTTGTATTTCTTCCTACTCTTGGATGTTTCAGAGTCCGCAAGCACAAGCCACACTGAAAAGGGATGGAGTTAAGAAGAAGAGCTAAACACTCAGTTTCCTGAGGCCACTGCTTTCCTTTCACTCAGTCACCTCTGAGAGCTCTCAAGGGACCGTCCCTCTGGCTTCCACTTTTATCATGAGCCCTGCTTTGTTTTTGGCTCATCTAGAACTTTCCTGCCTTGCTCTACAACCTGGCCACAGTATCAGTTTTCTTTCCTCATTTTTTTTTCCCTCACCAGGTGGGAGTTTTTCTCACCTGGGTTTCTTCCCCTCTGAGGTTTTCCAAGTTTTAATTTATTTGGAGACCTTTTATATTTAATGCCTTGGGGATCATGTGATGTTGCTTGAAGGTGGTTTTGCTCTTTTGTTTTTTGTTTTTAAGAAACAAACAGGATGTAGCTGTGAAGATCTTTCTCCTTTTGTTCTCTCTCCCCAACTAGATAGACTGGATAGTCCAAGTTTCTTCTCTGTACATCTATGAATGTTAAGTTGTTTTCCTTCTGTTAGTGTGAAGACGAGGAAGGCGAGATTTAAAAGGAAATCGGTTTCCCTTAATGAGGTCATTTTTTCAGAGGATGTTATTGTTCATAAAAGGAATTGGAGACTCCTGGTAGTGGTTTTAAATAGCAAACTTATTTCCTATGTCTTTCCTAAAATAAGAAAGGATATGAGAAGCAAAGAGAACTAAAGACATTGTTTCAATACCTAACCTGTGTCACTTAATTAATTTTCCATGTATTAACTAGATTAATCCTTACAACACCTCTAAGAGCCTGGAAACTACTAGTATCCTGGATTGATATTTGAAGAAACTAAAGTATATGTAAGTTGTGTAATTTTTCTGATGTCTCACATAACCAGAACTTGAGTCCAACCAGGTGTTTGATCCAGAGTTCTTTGTCTATACCAACTTGAACACAACTCACTTCAAGCTTCTAGGATTTTGCAAATTCCAGGTGACTTGTTTATGAACAGAATTCCCATTAAACAGAAACTCATTCTTTGTTCTCTCTCTCCCTTTCCCTCCCTCCTCATCTCAGTCCATCTCTTCCTCTCTCCTTCCCCCTCCTCTGGAAGTTGGTTACAAACTGGCTTTCTGCTTGACCCACAAAATTCAAGTTTGGGAGAAATTCTACTAAACAGCTTTTAACAAGGGGTACCAGGTTAATGCCTTAGAAATGAGCCAGGGTACTTTCTCCCAGTGCCATGCTGGAGTCTCACAAACAGGGAAAGGCAGTCCCTCTTTGCTTTCTGTATAGGTGCCCTGTTGGAAAAGACAAGGTAAAGTGTTACTAAGAGTGTCTTAGCAGTACTCACAGAGTGCCCAGGAGATAAAGAAGGTGGACATGGTTAGGTTCTCTCTGAGCATCCTTGTCTTAGTAAGTGAGGTATCAGGTCCATGCACTTACATCTTCAAAGTTGAAAACAGGAAAGAAAGGGGAAAGATTTCTAGGCTCATTTCTACAATGTATTGTCACCAAATTAAAAATGGGTGATTGTATCCTGAATTTAACATTTAAAAATTTAATGCAACCATTTGCCTAATCCATAAAGAACATTCATTCATTTGACAAATATTTATGGAAAGCTTAACTTCTGTTTTCAGGGCTCTAAGTGCAAGGAATAAATTAACATAGATTCCTAACATCATGATATAAACATTGTAGTAAAAAGACAGGGATATTAGAGTCAGTAAGGGGAATACAATGCCATTTTGGAAGGTAAATGTTATGGAGAAAAATATACCAAAAAAAAGTGATAGTGCAGAGTGGAGAACATTTGTAAATTTAAACAGACGGGTTAGGTATGTCTTAATTTTGTTTCTTATCACTTTACACAGATTCTCTTCCACTTAAGTTGATGGTTCTGTTACTCATTAGTGCCACTCCTATACTCTTGTATCCTACTAAGCCCCTTTAAGGACTAAAGAGATGGTACCTTTAGAAATCCAGGGCACAATTCAGGAAATATTAAAAATGATCACAGAGATAATTGCTTGCAATCGTTTTAAGTGTAATAAAAAGCCATATTCAGTGCTAACACACAGTATTTGCTCACAGAGGCCAGTGAAAGTCCATAGGTAGAGCACCAGACATTTGGACTCACTGGACTCCAGTGGAAGGACCATTGCATGATAGCATTGCAAAGCTGCAAGCTCCAGCCACATTAGGCTGTGAAGGGAGATCTTGGAATTTGTGATTTCAGTTGTGTGGTTGCCATAATTGCACATAGATACCGTAGACCTCTAACCTAGTTAACCCGTAGCATTTTATTTTAAACATATGCATCTTTAAACAAACACATAAATGCACATCCTGTTTTTGAAGCAAACGAAAGGCCTTTGGATGTGGTGAGTTTGGAGCTGCTGGAAAGCAGACTTAGGAGGAGGGCAAGCATTAATGAAGGTAATGGCTGACTTTCACAGCAGAGTTACTATTTGTTTGTCTCTTGTTCTTTCCCTGTGCCTTCAAAGCTTCAAAACCCTTTCAAAATGAAAAATTACAGCACAAAATGCAACTTTTTTATTTTTAAACTGCGGAGAGCAAAGTATTTTAATGAGGAAATATATTATTCTCTTACAAACCAAGGGCTAATAGTCTGGAACTGGTACTTTGGCTCCCTAAAAAGTCCAACAAGACAAGCCAATTATGGACTCTGAAACATTTTTATTTTTAGTTCCTTGTAATAGCAATTCATTCTCTGCTATGGTACATTAACTGGGAAACCAGTTGAAATGAGAGTTTTGGCACCTTTAGAATAATTGACTATATTTACTGAATTCTTAATAGTGCAGAGAGGTGAGTGGGCGAGATAGAAGAACAAAAGACTTGTCCAAAGGATGTGCATATAGAGCGTTTTGACTTTCAATAAAGGCCAACAAAATGGGTGTCTATGGAATATAGTTCATCTATTTTTTCTTTCAGTTTATTAAGTAGGCAATAGATTGGTTTTGTGGCTTTCTATTTTTACTGTGATATGGAGTTGTTTTAGTGAGCAGGAATAATTAATTGTTTATAAGTGAAGGTCTGGAAGCTTCCAAATGTCTACATTTGAGCATATTGATGACATAAAGCAAAAGAATTTCTTTTGTTTGATAGATCAGTTATTTAGACTTTCAGTCTCCTTTTCCTTCAGTGTCTTTACTTGCCTGTCTGGTGATCTTTTTCGGAATTAGTCTCTGATGCCAATTTCGAGTGCAGCTGATAAGGAGTCTTTGGAAATGCATATGTACTGTAATGGAAGGGAAAGTTAAAACAAATGCAATCTTCGCTCTCATTAATGAAATATTTACTTTTGTTTATGGGGGACATCAGCCCCTCTGACGTCTTCCCAGACCAGAATGCATCTGGACAATGATGTTCACTTCTGGATGCTTTCTCTTAAGTGGAACACACTTGGGCTGTAAAGAACTTTAAACACGGTCAGGAAATGAGTAAAGGGTGTGGAGACCAGTCCTTTGTCCATTGTATGATTGCGGGATTTACTCTTCTCTTGTGAAGTGCTGTATATCACATTTCTTTATTAAAAAAGCAGGTGCTCACCACGGAGAACAGAAGAATTCTAGGAGGGTAGGACTGGAGGTTGTTATGCTAGCTTCCATCTTCTTGACACCTGCTGTAGGTTGGATGTATTCCTCAAAATTAATGTGCTAGAAACTTGATCCTTGTTGCAGTCCTATGAAGGGGGACACCTGAGAAGTTCTTAAATCACAAGGGTGAAGCTCTTGTAAGGGGATCCATGCCTTTATTGTGGGAGTAGGTTCAATACCACAAAAATTATTTTCTTATAGGAGTGCAAACTTGTCCTGCTGTTGCTTTCTGTCATCATGTGATACCTTCTATTACATTATGGCAAGAAAACTTCAATCAGATGTTATCATTCTGTTCTTAGATGTTTCTGCCTCTAGAAGTGTGAAGAAATGAATTTCTGTTCTTTATACAATTTACCTGTCTCAGGTATTCTGTTATAAAAAACAGAGTAAGATACCACTCTCTGCAGACTTATAGGGGCATGCTTTAGGGGCTAGGAAGGAAGTAATGACTTAGGAAAACCTTGGATGCTGACTTGTTTTCCTTTTAGAGATAGTGAGAGCTACACAGCATAAACTATTCCATTTCATACTTTTATATAATAATATTTGATCATGTTCACCTACTTTATTAATATTCTCTCTTATTTTCCCTACCCCCTTTCCCATCTCCCTATTAGTTCCATGGGAGAAAATTTTGAGGTTTTTCACTGTTATACTTTCCCTTTAAAAGGCACATGTAGTAATAATAATAACAATAAACCTGAATTACAGAAGAAATATCAATCTATGAAAACAAAATTTCAAACGGCAAATCTTCTGAAATTGTTCATTGCCAGAGAGTTCTTAGGCTTTTTCGAAAACGTGGAACAGTGAGCAATCACTCATACTTTTGTTTATTTATTATCTTTTCATGTCTTCTCAGGCACAGCAGAAAAACTCAGGGAAAAGAGGAAACAAAAGGATTTCAGGTTTGCACAGCAACACTATGTACATTATTGGCCTAAGGCTTTAATGGACATAAAGATTCTGTCTTCAGAATCTTCCAGACTCTGCTATTCCTGCAGAAAAGACGCAGAGACACCATTCTGTGTAGCCATTGTGTTTGTCAGTGTGCCACAATTTCTCTTACTTCTTGTGACTTTCCCTTGTTTAAGGCATTATATAGGATGAGGTTTCTGATGTGACACACAGTTCATTGGAGAGTGACAGGGTGATTAGGGCTCAATCAGTACATGAAATGCATGAGGGTGACCCAATAGCACTTGAGTTTCTTTTTGGAGTAAAGACACAGAGCCAGTCAATCAAGAGAAGAATAGAAAAAAGCATCCATAAAAGCCACATCCCTAAACCGTGCATAAAGGGAGAAGAAACTGCTGTCTCACTTTTCTGTCAAATGAGGTAATGTCATAGCTATCTTTACTTGTAGAGCTAAGAGCCCATCTGATCCACTGAGGAAAGGGAAGGTCTCCACCTACAGGCTACTGGCAGAAAGGGCTCCATCCCCCCCTTTTTATCTTGGGGGCTAGAGTCAGTTTTGAAAGACATTATTCAAGCTAGGGTCTACTTGTCTCAGGACTCATCCTTATGCAAAGACTGCAAGAAGAATTTGAAAGTCATGAACATTTGACCACCAGAGAAAACCTTTACTGGCTGAAAAAATAAATCTCTGAGGTTTAATTAGCTAACCCTTCGGACATTGATTTTTTTTTCCTTTACACTAGTATGGAATTTAACTTGTCCTCCAAACTTTAGAGAAGAGTCAACCCAAATCCAGCTGGATTTGTGGTTGTGGAGAAGTTCCTTGATTTGGATAAGCATGGCCTTTGCTCTTTCTCTCCTCCATACTGTTATCTAAGCTAAAAAAAAAAATCAAGCTTTAGACCTAGAGCAAAGCACTCACCTTTTAACCCAAAGGTCATTCCCTATTCAGTTCTCAAATAGGTTGCACATATCTGAAGGCAGTTTTCATGGCACATGCTTTCTAGGGGCAAGGACTTCTCTGCTGCTTTCTTCTTCTCTGCATGTACTGTAACTGTGGATTTTAGGTTTGTTTTACCCCTGCTCCCAACTCACAAGTTTAAACCTAAGACCTAATACAATATTAACAGGTGGGGCTTTGGGGAGGTAAAGTTATGAGAGATCTGCCTTTATGGATAGGATTAGTGCCCTTATAAAGGGACTTAAAGGATTAGCTTGTCTTTTCTGCCTTTCTGCTTTTCACCATGTGAAGACACAGTATTTGTCTTCTTTGGAGGATGCAGCAGCAAGGTACCATTTGGGAAGTAGAGAATAGCTCTCACCAGACATGCAGTTTTCTGGCACCTAAATGTTGGATTTTCAGGCCTCCAAAACTATGGAAAATAAATTTCTGCTCTTTGTGGATTATTTGATCTTAGGCTTTTTGTTATGGCAGTATAAACAGACTCAGATACCACACACAGAAGCATCCACAGCATTGTGTTGTAATTTCCTCTTCATTTACTTCCAACCACATGAAATACTCCTTGAGAACAGTCCTCAGCACTGACCACGGAATCTGCACCCACTCTTAACAGGATCTGTTAAATTGCAAGAACTTTTCAGCGTCAAGCTGTCTTAGCTACCATTTGTTCTGCAATAGTCAAGGATATTCGGAAAGCAAGAAGTTTTTTATTTGTGACATCTTGGAATGATTGATCTCTTTTGCTTTTCCTTCGACCCCCTGATTGCTTCCATCTACTCTTTGTACCAGAGGATGCCTATAGTTTGCACAAACACATATCTTAAACATTGTATAGGAACTTTTGTGGTTTTAATGTTTTTTGACTTGGACTGGTGGCTTTGTCATTCTTCTTAGTATTGTATAGTGCAGTCAAATCTGATTAATCAGGACTAACTGGGGTGAAGGCCAGTCAGAAGGATAGACAGAAAGTAAATGCAATTTTATTTCTTTCAAGTTCACAGAGTAATAAGAAGTAGACTAGCAAAGTCATTGCCAGAACATTTTGCCAAGTAGAAGTCCTTGGACCTGTTTTAATGAATAAATAAGAGTGATGTGCAATTAACGTATTTATTATTTGTAAATTGCTTCTAAAGTACTTTAATTTATTCTCTTAAGTAGTTTAAACACTTCCCATGTAAACTTGTTTGCATCACAATTTGCCCAACAAACCTTCTAAAATCATGTAAGGCAGTCTGTTTATATCTGAAAAAATCATCAAATATGAATGAGTGAAGAACCAACCCCAAAGGTGTGACTCTCATATGGTGAGTCAAGTAAGCCCATGTGGATATTCTTAGGAGGTGGACAGAACAGACTCTTCCTTTCCTACCTAATTGTTAGTCACCCACAGTTACCGCCTCGGTCCTATTCTGAAAGGAAACGGACTTTCTGGATGCAGTATTTAACACCAGTCCAGCCCCTTCAGCTAACTAATGCCAGAGAGTTTCCACTGAGGCAGTAAAAATGAGAAAATGTACCTTTTGTATAATCTCCCTATGATCAAACAACCCCCAGTGGGCAAAACTAATAGATGATACTATATTTTGATTGCAGTTTATCTCTCGCAATTATAGATGAGCAATTTAAGTGGCAACCAAGCAAGTCATTTGCTAGAATGAAGCTGTATTTCAGAGGGCTTTATCGTTCCACATCTCCCTACCACTAAGCTAAAGACAGTTTGTTTCCTTGGGTGGATCATATATTCTCTTTCTACAGTTTCCCTAGGCACAATTAGTTTTCTTAAGTGACAGAAAATTGACAAAAAGTGATTTATAAATATCATTTACACTAAATTTTACTTTTTTCCTGTGGGAAATTTAGCTGAGAGGACTTTGAGTGCTCGATTTTATTCTTCTTTGGAGAAACAATAGGAGAAAGCTGGGCAAGTGGAAAGAGATGAGCCATGCAATCAGTGTTGCAAGAGATGAGTTCTGCTTAGGTCTAGGTTTCTGGTAACTGCTTGTGGTGCCCTGGGGTGGCTGGAAGATCCTAGTAGGCTTGTTATCTCGTATCCATAATGCTAAGGGGGGGGATAAAGTGAGGGGTATGGAGAGGGAGAAAAGAGAGGGAAGAAAGCAGATAAGATATTAGATAATTGCTCAAGTTGTATTGAACTTTAGCGATCTTTGAATATATGGTTTTGTCTTGGTCCTGAGACCCAAAAGGAATTCTTCAAAGTTCACAGTAGCCAGCATATCATTGTCAGGATGCAGCGTTGATTTAAAAACCTTCCAAATGACCACATTTGGCAATCAAGCAACCGAGGGCTCTAGTATGAGCTAAAGAAATAATTAATATTGAATAAAGCAGATTTTTTAATTTATGAAGGATAGATTTCAAAAGGGACTATAGATTGAAAATGAAAGCAGTAAATCAACTAACTGGACTTCTATTTTCTATTCTCTATAAATTTAGGAGACACACACCTTGTTTGGGAAGCAGCGAGTTTTAGATTCTTGCTCTGATGTTGTAGGAGGCCACTTGTTTCATTCTTGGCTGTTCAGCCCCAAAATAATCACACAGAAAGCATATTATTTGCAATACTGTTTGGCCAATAGCTTAAGCATATTTTTGGCTAACTCATATCTTGCATTAACCCATCTCCATTAATCTGTGTATCACCCTGAGGTTGTGGCTTACCGGGTAAAATTCCGGCGTCTGTCTCTGGCAGGACTACATGGCTTCTCATGACTCTGCCTTCTTTCTCCCAGCATTGGTGTCAGAAGTGGGATTTTCTTTATTAGTCAATGGCACTCACAGCATACAGAGGGGAAGCCCACATCACCCTGACTCATCCAATATTTGTCTACTTGATTGTGGATTCAGAAACTCTGTGAGCCTCATTTCCCTCATCAATTTAAAAAGAAGAATATTTTGCTTCTTCACTTTCTTAAGACTTACCAGTTGACACAAGGCTCTGTAATAATGACTGCCATATCAATGCAGGATGTTTTCCAGAAAATAATGTTTTTATAGTTAGTCAGTGAGATCTATAGCCTAAAAGATGTTTTATATTCTATTAGATTATAAAATGCCCTCTTTAAAGGATTATATTGTATTCAGAATTATTTGTGTTGCATACTGACATATTAATAGGAACAAATGGAGGTCACTAGTATTTGTTCCTATTAAATTAATTTGTTCAAATTAAATTTTTGTTTAATTAAAAATAAATTTGTATTTGTTTTTTAGTATTTGTTAGGGTTAGGGTTAGAGTGTTAGGATTAGGGGTCAGAGGGTTAGGGTTATTTGTTTCTAAAAATACTTCTAGGTAGTATTTTGAACAAATGAAAATGATGGAAAAACAGATAAGAAAATGTAAAATTCAGGTTTTGAATTAAGTCATTCCTTCCTCCTGTTTAAAATCTTGAGAATTGTTCAGACACACACCAGTCTCTGAAACAAAACAATTAATCTTGAAAAAGTATATAAAACTTGACATTTCTGATTTAATCTCATGAAGACACAAGTGAGAGATTTTCCTGTCTCAGATGCTGGTTAATCAGCTGACACCAGTTTGTGAGTACCTGCTCTGTACAAGTCACACTCACAGGCCCTGAAGATATAGTCCTATCCTTGAAAAGTGTCTGTCCCAGTGCGGGTAACATGCAAATAAGCAATACAAGGTATTCTGTGATATGAGAGGGGTGAGTATATTCATAGGTCACTAAGAGTGCCACATTTCAATACTGGAGATGCTGAGTCACAAGCCAACAGCTTTTCTCTCCATTTCTGCTGCCACTAGAACTTTCTGGGGTGACAAAATAGTCTACAAACAGAACTGTAGCCACTGGCTGCATGTGACTATTGAACTCTTGAGACCCGGTTACTATGACCAAAGAAAGAAAACATAAACTTTATTGTGCTTTTGTTCATTTCAATTTCAATTGTTGCATGCTTTTACCCTATTAGATAGTGCATCTCTGAAGGAGTGGGCCCATAGTTGATCCTGAGCAGTCTCTGGTGCAGCTGTCCAGTTCTTTAATCCTGCTTTCCTACCCACAGACTAAACCAGTCTTGCAATGGCTCATTTCCAGCTGACAGCTCTGAATTATGCATGCTAATGTGCTTTACTTAACCCTGGGATGAGGGTTTTTTTTTTTTTAGGAAAAGATATTCTGTGACAGTTAAATCATAACAAAGGAAGGAAATGGGGCAAAAGAAAACTAGTTTATAACCGCTTTTAAAATGTCTCAAATCTTGCCTTTCACATGACTTTTAATAGTGTGAGGTCATTTTCTACTCTCTTTCAGCTAGTTCTCTCTCTTTATTTCTGTCCCTCACACGCATACATGCACGCGTGTGTGTGCGCACACACACACACAGACACATACACGCAGCAAGTCTTCTATGACAAAAGAAGGAACTAGTACAAGAATAAGATAATATATCCCAGGAGGAAAATATAGAAAAAATGTATTCACCATTGTTAGTGAGAATTTAGTTAGAAGTAGAAATAAATATTCAAGAGAAAGCAAGTTTATGAGCTAATAATAAGATGTGCCACATGTCTGTGGAATTGCAGTTTTAGAAAGCGTTTGCACATACAATATTCCATTTGACACTACAACAACTTTATCACGGTGGTTAGGACAGACACTTTCTTTTTCCAATTTATAGATTTGTAATTCAGGAAATTGAGAATTAGGAAGATTCCATGATGTTAACAAGCCTAACATCTAGTAAGAACTATCTTTGCCTTTATTTCAAAAGCTTTCTTCAAGTTAAAAAGTCTTCTATGATCTTTTCTAAGCTTAGAGCCATCTGTGTAAGCCGTCTCCAGGGTGACTTTTGCCTTAAGTATAGCTGGTTATACTAGGCAAAAGTAATTTAAACATCTAAACATAACATGTATTGTTATTTCCCTCATGAAAAAAAAGTGTATGTGTGTGTGTGTGTGTGTGTGTGTGTGTGTGTGTGTGCGCGCGCGCGCGCGCGCGTGTTAAGGAATAACTGCCACATCTATTCATACTGATTTAAGACCAAACCAAATGTCTTTTTTTAAGTGGACACAAGAGCTGGGCATGGTTTAACATATGTATCATCCTGACACTTGGGAGGCAGGAGGAAATGAGTTCAAAACTGGCCTTGATTACATGAGACCATTTTGCAAAAAAAAAAAAAAGAAAGAAAGAAAGAAAACTCAACAGAACAAGATAGAAATAGACACAAATATCGAGCTATCCAGAATGAGGAGTGAGTATACTAGCTAACAATGAATGAAAAGAAAGGAGCTCTAAATCCACTTGGACAAAAGATCAGGGAAGAGCTGGAGATGGAGGTAGCTGGTAGAATGTGGGTAAAAGAAGGCAGACATAAATGACCCAGTTTGAAGGATTGTCCTGTCTGACACAGCATGGTGCTCTGTTTCTGACAGTCTTTTGTTTCTTCTTCTTCTTCTTTTTTTGACAGTTGAGTTTGGAATTCTTCCTGGTTTTTGCTGCTGGGAATCTTATGATAGAGGAGGGAGAGTGAGGAGTTCCCCCTCATTATTTCTTAATCTTCCTTCGGGAGGAAATTGACGTAGTTGTGTTCACTGCCCTTGGACTTGTCATGTTTAAGCATGCTGGGGATTTTTTTTTTCTCTCCAAAGTAGCATACTCAGTCAGCCAGTCCTAATTACTTCCATTTCATTGCCTTTCCCAGAATCTTAATGAGGTATGGCCTGGTGGTGTGAGCATGGGACCCGGTGTGAATAGTCTCAAATTCTAGTTGCAGATGCTCAGTGCCTCTTTCTAGTAGAGAGGGTGAATGTCTTCACTTCATCTGTCATGCCATTAGGAGAGTTAATAATATTTATCTAGCTCATAGTGGTAGCAGGGGGATTAGCTAGTTCGTGTTAGCTAAAAGACTTCCAGGAAAAGAATGGCAACTTTTGTGCATTGTGTTCATTTCCAAACGCTAATTCTTATTAATAGGAGGCACCTGCTCTATTAAAGTCATCAAGCACCTCACAGAAGTCATGCTGGCTGAATGATAAGCAAAATTCTTCAATTCGGTGCCATGAGTAGAAAATGTAGCTACTGTCAGCCCTCGTTTCCAACTTGGATATGTGGTTTTTGCTTGTCTAAAAATAATTCCTCTCCTTCATGGTTTCTGCAGGTTTAGTAATTCTCCTCTCTCCAGCAACCCTTTATATTTACTGCTACTAGTGCAGAATGGCTATTGTGTCTCAGCCGTGGGGGGAAATGATCCCCTTCTGTAAGAGCCTGTTAAACCTTCTGGAAATCTTGTGATAAAAGGTTCCATATAAATACAAGGTGCTTTAGTAATTGTTGTGCTGTTGGTTCTTTCCATAACTGCATTACAGATTGCTAATACTTTGACAATTTCAAGCTGCTGATAACATTGGCTGTTTTGTGAGGTGCAATAATGGCCTTCTCCATGCATGGCTGGCAGTACTCTGCATCACACGGTAGCCTTTTACTGAATTTCTAGCCTCAACATGTGTCAAATTCTACACGCCCTCCTCCTTCTCTCCCCTCTACATATAAAAAATGAGAGGGTCTGTTGACATTTGGGAAGACAAGTAGGGGGTTTTTGAGAATGACTTAACATTTCCACCACAAGTTTTGAATGCTCTTATTACTTCTCATTTACAGCTCATAAAGTTTCTCCCCCTAATACTGATTTCCTGCAATGCTTTCTTTTGACACCAGAAACTGGGAGCTACTGTGGGTTTCATTCAATACCTAATAAATTGTATAGAATGAAGTGCCCTTTATTTAAACTATAGTCATAATTAGGTGGTTGCCAATGTTAAGCAACCGTGCAGTCCCAATTTTGAGAAATGTTTATTGTGCCTCATTAAATTAGAAATTAGTATTTAAAAGTTCAGAAACAGTCTATGTACTTGTTTGTGGCAGGAAATACATGTGAACGCTGCCTGTGCACATGCTTCCCTCCAGTCGTCCTGGTTTGCTTAGACTCTACTCTGCTTGCCATAGCAATAATTAGAGGATTTTCAACCAAAGAGAACCGTGGAGGGTCTCCTTGACCGCAAACAAGGAAATGATCTATTGTATCTAATTAGAAAATATCAATATGAGAAGCTAATGCACTCACTATTTCTAAGATGGGAGATTGCTCCATTGTTTCTTGCCAGCATGATCACATAGCACAGACTTGAGCAACAAGCTGGTACAAGGGAAATGAATTTAGAGTGAGTGATATGCCAAAGACTGTTCCCCTTTTACTTTTAAATAAACTTGTGGAGGCGACCGGGCTTTAAATGATGTATTATCTGAATAATGGGATTGGGGTAGGAAGTGAATTTGGGGGTGTTGTTTTGGCCCACAGGGACAGGGCAACCTGCCACTTACCTTCCAAATATTTTGAAAGTCTTTTCAGCTGACAAGGCTCACTCAATAGAAATTGTACTCTGCAGGCAGCCAGGGTACTATAGCTGCTAAGTAGCAGGGAACTCAGAAACTGGTAAAGTAGAACCTGATGGGAGAGAATGGACCACCTTAGGTTCTAAGAGTGCTGGGCCTTCTCTGAGCCAGAGGAACTCAAAATCCAATGTAACTCATACTGTGGATTCCTAATTGTCATTGTTGGTGGGGGGCTCTTATATGGATTTTGCTTTCTTTGTATTTTTTGCAGTTTGAGGATCAAATTATTATTATTATTATTATTATTATAAATTGTATCAGTATTTTATCATATCATAGATTCTGAAATTGAAACTACTGCATAAATTACAGCACGTTATCTTAGCCCACATTCTCAGGATGGTTGCCATTGCCTCCAAATGACAATTGAGATGCTCATTCCTGGATCCCTGACTGGATCCTCCAGCTGGGTCTGGTGAACCATCTTAGTTAGTGTGCCAACTGCCAAGTTTTTTTCCTTTATCTAACTGAAAGACTACACTCTACTCACCCATTCATTAGAAGCAGCCAAGAAATGTCACTCTGAGTAAAAACAAGTATGAAACACGCTGGTTACCTCCCTGACGGAGCTATGAGTCTTATATTTGTTTTCCTCCGCAGTAGTAGGTGATGCCAGGAATAGTGCTCCTGGTGGTTTTCTTGTCATTCTCGTTGTTAAGGCATGTTCCAGCTGAGTCAGTATTTAGACTGGCTGTAGTACTTAGCCTTTGTATTTGTTTTCTTGGCTTTTAGAGGGATGAAGGGTAACAGTTGGCACCTGCTTGTAAAGGACTTTGATAATTAGAGATGAAAGCATTCTGTGCTAGTGCCTGCCTGCAAAATAGCTTTAATGTGTTGTACCTCCATATTTGGGACAGTGCTTCATCTCCAGGATTTGCTCACATGTGGTTGGTTGATAGCTACTTAATCCTTGAGCTGAGTTTTGTTTATGTGGGATGATGTAGTTTGCCTTCCATGACTTCATTTTGTTTACTCTTAACCTGCATTTACTCATACTGTGGCCTTATTGATTTTCTGTTTTTACATACAGTAGGCATTAAGTGGCTCCAGAGAGCATTCTATAAGCAGATCCTGTATCAGAGTGTATTATGTTCCATTAAAGACTCAGTGACAGGTTCAAGGACCTTATGCAGAAGCCTGTGTTTGCTTGCCTGATAGTACCACATTTAAACCAGTCTTTCAGCAGGATTTTTGCATTAGAATTGTGCAGATTTCCATAGAAAGCTATGAGGCTTGTTAAGGAGACCTTTGTTGGAAAAGGACATGGATTATTCTTCAACCCAAAGAGAATAGCAGTTTTTCCTAGGACAACTCTGTCATATCTAGGTAGTCTGAAAACTTTGAATGATCGTGAAAGGATGCCATGTAGGAAGCTCTTTCAGTCCAGCTTATGTGTTAACTATGTAGTTAGTCCCTGTTACACATTGACAGTCCTGTTGAGAAGCTCAGTAGTATCCTACAGTTCTCTATCTCATGTGGAAAAGTAGGTGCCACAGTCAGGCTATATCTCAGGATCTACATAGAGGAATACTTATCACTTATCTTCTCATAGAATTTTTATCTACCCTGACTTAGAAAACAATGTCATGTAGTATCACTGCCATTCCTAGAAATATTCAGAGTACTGAAGGGTTTAGATGGACAGAAAACACCACATCAGATTTTATCCCTGACAGTGGTATTTAGGATGTACATACTTATGAGGTTGAGGTTGGGTGAGATGAAAGAAAGAATTGTAGCTACAGAAGACAGTATAAAGGACCACTTTAGGTTAACAGAATTGGTCAGCTACCTTCACATGTGAGTAGTCTTATTCTTAATCACTTCCATCTTTTCTCTGCTTGTTCTTAAAACATCACAAGGTTCTCGCTAACTATCTAGGATTGTAGTAGACGGCATAGGTTCCTCAAAGAGAGCTTCTAGCCCAGTTGGGAGAGAAACTGATATACTACATGTGAAATAGTCACAGACATTGAGAAAATATACAATTGCATGTATATTATGTAATCAGAGTGTGAGACCATGACAAGCATATGAGATGATCAGTAATGGACATATGAGACTTGAGAGAAGGTGGAAATGAGGAAATGAAGGTCTTATACTGAAAGACTGCTTAACAAAGGTGGCTTTGTTCAGATTTAATGCTAATAGTAACAAGGAATCACTACAGAGCTGGCAAACAGAAATGTTGTGATGACAGTAGTGGGCAGGAATGATTAACCAAACAGCTTTTTGCGCAATGGACTGAAGCATAAAACAATAGAAATGAAGCAAGAGTGGCAGGTGATGCAGACTGTGGCAGTGGTACTGAGGACAGAATCGTGAGTGGGTCCTAAAAATCTTAAGATAGCTACAATGTTCGATAGTAGAGAGATGTTTCTTACATTTATGGTGTGTGTTATGCGCATGTAAACAATTCCAAAGGCCATATTTTTTTCCCTGTTTGAGTCACCCGCCATGATCAAGTTGTTAAGATCCTATTTAGTTCTATAAAGTATTGATATAATTCCTTAGATTGCATTACAGTGGCGTGTATATAATTATATGCATGTATGTGCAGATGGGTATGTGCCAGTCTCAGTGTGTGTATTTTGTCAAGTTGATAATCCCTGGAAAGAAGTCTATTAGTTTGAGAAGACACAGGCTACTTCTTACTCTTAATGTTTGGAGCATATTTTTGAATAGATGAATTAACGAGTTAATTCAACAGAATCTCTTTATTTAAAAGCCTAGACATTTTGAGCTTGAAAGGAAGCACTAAGGTCATTTTTGTTAATCTCACTTCGACGATGGATAGGTTAAATTCTCTAGGAATAAAATGATTAATTGAAATAAATGACAACCATGGGTAGAAAATTTAGCTTCCTTCTTAACAGCACACTGTTCTTTATAGTCCAATTGTGTATGTGTCTGTGTGCATGCACACACATGCATATGCACGTATGTGCATGCAGGCAAACATGCCTGCGTGCCTGCCTGCAAATATGTGCGTTCATGTCTCAGAACTGGAGGTCAGGCATATATAAAACATCAGGCTTAACTGTGATGAGTAGTTTTCTTTTCTAGTGATAGGAACCCTGGGATGGTGTCTTTTATTCTGCTGCCAGTAATTCCTATTTTAACTGATGCTGTGTGGATGGATGAATCTTTGCATATACATTCTAGCTGGAGGCATGTTGGCTTTATCGCTATGCAGAACTTACATTTTCATTTTTATGTGTTAGGCATAGGAAGCAGGAAAAAGTCATCTGTCAATTCATTAAAAAACTTGTGAAAGGATGGTCATTTGAGTACCTAACTTGGAAAAGGTTATGGGTCTTTTCATCATTAATCAGTGGACACAATTATCATTATTGGAAGTTAGTTGTTAAGAAAATAAGCAGCAATTTAAAAAATCACGCTGCTTTGCATCTGATTCGGGGTTTCAGTTTCGAAGTTTGAATCACTAAGGTGACTTAAGAGTTAACCATTTAAAAAGAGTGAATTACAGTTGCAATGCTTTTCAGTTTGGTGGGAATCGTAAGGTGCAATTTAAAAGACTGTTCGTTTTGAAATACAAACCTTTAGGTTCGAAAATCTCTGTTTTAACTCAAGTGTCTGAAACCTTTTTCTAGCTTGTTGTAGTGGCCTGGGGATTTGTGCCACTGGGCAAAGAGTCTAGTTCTGGATATTTGCATTCATTGGCCTTCTTTCTCCTTAGGGTTTAAGTCTCTTCTAGTGATAAATGTGGTGTTGCGAGAGCTGCAGTCTCTCTTCCAGAGACTAGGGCACAATTCAGTGAACTGGAAAAGTAATACAAAATGACAATTAAAGTAGGGCATTCTCTGCTTCCTTGAGGGCCTGACAAAGTGGAAGTAGTTGACTTCTGATGTGCCAGACTTATTAACATGGAAACATAACATATTACCCACCCCCAAAGTCTCACTCCACATTTCACATATCCAGAAGGATGCTGAGGAAAGAAAGTAGCAAACAAAGAAAGTACCTAAGCAGGCAAAATAAAAACCACAAAGCCCAAAATACTGCACAAAAGTCCATATATTGAAGGCCATGTAATTTCTATTTTAGACCCTGTCTATCTCCGTGCTCTCTACTCAGAACTTATTAGCTCATTATCTAGACTATGCTCAGACATATAATTTTATGGTTTCCAAGAACACAGTAGAGTAAAAGCATCCAAGATAAGATGGCAAAAGGGTCCTGAAAAAGCAGCAACACTTAGGGTTCCCTTTTATGTTAAAGCTGTGAGCCACCCCAAATTGTATTTCGGGTGTCATTGAAGGTACAATTTAATCTTGCATAGTATTTTATGTTTAGATGGGTAGTCACAAATAACCAAAAAAAGATTTATTTTTTTTACATTATACAAAAAAATTGGTGATACATTTCAGAAACAAGCAAGAAAAGTTAAAGTGTAAGGTAGTTTCAGTTCTTTAAAGGGAAAATCTCTACCCTCTGGACATCCCAGCTATCTAGAAATACTCATTTTTTAAGATCTGTAGGAAAACCAAGTTTTACTTGCTCAAGACCAAGAAGTCTCCTCTTGGTGAATTTCTAAGGGAAAAAATGCTTCTAGTTAGAAAAAGAATTTGTGAGAGTACTAGGTGATTTTAAAAGTGACATATTTCCCATCAAGTCTAGAAATTAAAGTTTGCTTTTGACCCAATTTTAATGTCAAAATTACGTTTTCAGAAACAAATGTTGTTCTTGTCTCTTGCGGTGTTTCTGTGTTAACCTGGCTGTCTCATTAGAGATGGGGACATTTCCTAGTGAAATTAATGTGACATTTAGAGAAAAATTTCTTTTTCAAATGTTTCATGTTACTTGCCATTTAGAATTCTTAGATATGGGACTGGAATAATGTCAAGTAAATTTTGATTAAAAAAGACCAACCAGGAGGTAATATATTTACACACAAAAGTAAAACTCTATTATTATTTCTTGAAAAGTCTGTTCCTTCTATGGTTCTTTGTCCTACATTAGGATCACCTTGACTGATAAACTTACAGAAGTGCTATCATATGATCAACTGATAGCACAATATGCCAGTTGGCTTGTATGAGCAAACATGGGGCATTTAGCCAAAGCCTGTAACTAGTTCTTTGTTTATGACATTTGGACTTCACCATGGAGGTGCATTCACCTTACCAGGGAAACTTTAAATGTAGCATGGATTCCAGGCCAATTAGCTCAGCATTTTTGGTAGATTGTACTTTCTAAAAGGTTCCTGAGATGATTCTGCTATGCACGTGGGGCTGGGAAACACTCATTTAAGATGTGCAAGCTGTTCCAGTTCATTAAGACAAGATGGTTTGTTTCTCAGGGTGCTCGCAGTATCACTCTTCACTTCACCAGATGAGGAAAAATCCATTCTTCAGTGCACAAGAATTGGAATTGAGTACACACCTGGACTCAGTCTGAGACAGAATGTCTTTTGTACACATATATGTGTGTGTGTGGTAGGTTTGCACGTGCATATAGACCTGAGGTTGATGTCAAGTATTTTTATTAGTCACTCTCTACCTTATTATGCATTGAGACATGCTCCTCACTGTACCTGGAACTCATGGTTTCAGCTAGTCTGGCTAGTTAGCATGATCTGGTTATTCTCAGTTTCTGCCTCCCAAAGGATTACAGGTGGGCTGCCAGGCTCATGCTTGGCTTTTATGTGGGCCCAGGGCATGCAGAGTCCAGTCTTCATGCTTGTACAGTATACTAAGATGTCTCCTCACTCTGATCTAGAATTCTTGATGCTAATAAATGTAGATACGTAATATAATAAGCCTTCATGGCCAGCTAACTCAGTTGTTCTGAATGTAGTACTTAAGCCAGAATAGTGGATTCTGTTCACGTGTGAAGAATTCTGTTGCATAGATTGTTCGTGTAATTGCAACCAAGCTACTTCTTTAGGGACTGAAACTAACTGTAAAGGCAAAGAGGTGGAATAGCTCCATTCATTCTCAGAAAGTTGATTCTAGAATCTGTTTTATGAGGATGCAGCATGGTCCATCTGCTGCTTTGCATAATGGAACAGCCTCATTTGGAGTTCAGAATTCACAAGACCGGGAAGCTTACTCATTAAGTTTGAAGAAGAGAGAAGATAGAGGAAGATGATAAAGTTCAATGTTATTTTTCTACCTTGAATGTCATATCATACCTGTGACATCTGCCAATGATTAGCCAATTTGTGAACCTTGGTGAGTGGGAAGAATTGTTAAGGTCATTATGACCAGGACTTCTAGACTTCTCTACTACTAACCCATTGACAGTGAGTGGGATACCTCATGATAAGATAGATTATTCCCTAAGGAGTCAAAAATAGTACAGTCGTCAGAGCGAACATTTGCACGATTATTCTTCTCTTTTCGAACATGTGGTTCTTGCATGGTGTGTAGAGGTCAGGACATCACAATGCACAAAGATTTAAATGCCTTCGTCTGCACACACATGCAAAATATTCTGCTGGAAAACATGTTTTTCTTAGTGTGATGGTAACTTGGTATGGTGTTCCTGATTTTTCTGCCAGCCCAATCAATACCTTCTACTTTTCTTTTTTTTTCTAGTGCTTTGTGTATCTATGTATTTTTTTTCTGCCACGTTTCTTGTCAAGATTCAGTAAGTTTGGACAGGCCAGGCACTTGTTTCTTTACGAGAATGAAGCAAATTTCTGTTTTTACTTGTGATGTCAAGCTCCATAGAAATCAGTGTTGGCGTGAAATCTCATCGTGAGCACTGATAAATGCTGTTGAATTTCTCTTTTGAATTCATGTTCCTATTGTACTTCGCACAGAAGGAAACTGAGGCACAGAAAATTAAGTTAAATTTAGCAAAGATTGTTTAATGATACAAAGAAGTAAATCACTGAGTGCTCAGTCCGTCTCCTATTTTGATAGGGAACCATGATTTTTAGCAGGGGACAACTTGTTAAATTGAGTATTGCAGTGAATATAATAAAACAACCCACACTTAAACACCATTTTGCCCATTGTGTTGGTAAAAAAAAGTTAGATCAAATGTTTCTTGGTTAAGGAACTTCTGAATAAGTTATTATAGCAAATACAAAGGTCATATTTTCAACACATATCTTCACTAATTATTTATGTCACAATCTCAGCATTCACTTACAGATCAATACAGAAAAAATGGACTGACCATTTTTATTTTATTTTATTTTTTTATTCTTTGGAACTATTTCTTCCAATACCATCAGAAGTTACTTGTTATTTTATTTACACTAAAGGGTATCTAAACATTTAGACAGAAGCAGTGTAAATAGACATTATCCAGTCTGTCTTCAAGTGAGGGCCATGTGGAAACATGGACATATGCGAGTAAGTACTGGACACTGTTGGGTTTTTATTTCCTTCTCAGTTCTCTCTCCTTTTATCCTACCAACTAGTTAGTGCCAGCTTCCTGCGTACTTTCTAGGTATGTAGGGCCCTTCCCCTGACGGTTGGCTATTTAGTGTCCGTGTGGTAGCTGGGTCTGCTATTACCTGCCTCATTTTCTCCTCTATCAAACTGTGAATCTTTGAATGTCAGGATTGCATCTAAGAGCCTAGGGCAGTCAATGTCTGACAGGTAGTCATCTGAAAAGAATCTGCTATTTTGTTCTCTAGACAGCTATTGTATTTCCATTTCCAGGCACTTCCAGTTGAAGTGATTGCAGAAGGCCGCTAAAGAATGGTGGGAATAGCTGAATGGCAGGATGAGGGAAGAGATGTGTTTGGGCATTTGGAGTTCATACAAAGGTTCAACAAGAGCGGTGCTTTTAACATTGGGTGTACGATCATGTTTTCTAGGACACTGGCTTTAGTATAGCTGTGTTCTTGGCTTCTATCCATTCTAAGACTGCCCCCCTTCAAACTGTCCAGACTCCCTGTGCTCAAAAGCTGTTTTCCCATCTCTTTCATCTTTCAGGTACCCTGCACTTGCTTTTGTAAAGCCCTTGCTCCAGCTAGCTACTGTAACCAGATTACACAGTAGAGATTTAATGATAGGAACTGAGACAGGGGTTTGCTTGCAAACTTCATGCTACATGAAAGGCTTTGGTACCCCATGTGGACTGCTTTTTACCCTGTTTTGGGCATAACACTTGTTTGCCTTTATATCTGTGATAAAATGAAAGCCATCTTGTGTAACTGATGCTAAGCAAAAGTCTTAAAACAAAGGGAAGTGCAGCGTTTAAACCCACAGTAGGGGATTACCTTGCTGCATTTCCATATCTTTGGAATAAATATTTTAACATGTTAATTATCTACTTCTAATAAAAATACCTTTGAACTTATAGTCAATTTGATGGGCATAAAATGGTCTCTACTGGGGAATTGGGAGCAATTAGTTTCTGTAGCGATTGTGAGTCATACTGTCTCTTGTCTCTAAGTGGTTACATGGTCAGTAGCCAGCCATATTCTAGAGAATGTTTGTATCAAGTCCACCCTGGCCTGCAGGAGTAAGATGCTGCTTTTGGAGGCCCTTGGAGGCCCCATTACTGCTTTGCACTGTAAAATAATCCTTTTAAGTAGAACATTTGGACTCTTATTGTGAATCATTTTTTAATCTTTTTCTTTCTCATTGCAGACTGAAAACTATTCCTTTGACTCTAACTACGTGAACAGCCGTGCCCATTTAATCAAAAGGTATGTTGGTTTGCTTTCACATTCCTACTGCTTAGCTTGATTTAATATTAAGAAACCCCAAACCATTAATTTTTAAAAATTATACCATTTTGACTTTTACAATGAGTGCCTATGTGCTTATGCTAGGAAGTGTAGGAAATATAGAGAAAACATAGAAAGTAAGGATCACTGCTAATTCTCTCACACAAAGAGAATCAATATTTATTTCCACCAAAACATGTACAAAAATAAAAATAAAATTGGGATGGCATAAAACATTTTACTGGTGATTTTTGGAATCAATATTAGAAAGATTAGAAAAATTAGAAAACTTTCAAAATCATACTAATATCCAAACTTTTGTTGCCACTCAGTGTAAATATTAGGAAGCCTCAACTTTTGTTTTCTTGTGGAGCTTGTAGTATGTTCTGAGGTTGTTATTATTTTGACAGCTTTAAAGTTTAAAGATATTTAAATGACAGATGAAATATCTTTTATAATGCTTCCTAGATGAGAGAGGAAAAGAAAAATTTCCAATTTATTACTTGTCAAAGCATTCTGAAATGTTTTGGTGGAAATCTAAAATTTATATGATTGGTTGCTTACAACTTAGTTATAGTTTGAGTACAAAGCGGAGGCTAGTATTGAAAAGATTCCACCTGCT
This sequence comes from Myodes glareolus, assembly GCF_982192425.1. NCBI lineage: Eukaryota > Metazoa > Chordata > Mammalia > Rodentia > Cricetidae > Myodes > Myodes glareolus. Next base: position 55,725,966 of record NC_142053.1, read on the forward strand.
ATGGCAAGCCCTAAATTCTTGGTATTGGGAGGAGGATAAAAGCTTCACTGGAGGTAGAACTAAGCAAAGGAGAGAACGCTGTGTGCAAAAGTATCCCAGAAGCTGACCATTCCGATGATGCCTTTATTGTTGTTTCATGTAACTAGCCTCTTGAATGGTTCAGTGGTAATTCTGCAGTTAAAATTGAACACTGGGTATGTTTGTTAAAATAATAGCAATAAAGCAGAGGAGCAAACAGGCTGTATTAGAGCTGTAGTGGAAAAGATCTGAAAATTCTATTATTTTGCTGGCTGTAATCCCATAAATTTATATCGCTGTAAGCATGGGATTCAAAGCAAAAACCCAATCCTTGTTTGTAGTATAAGAAACTTGAATTCACATCTAATTTAATTTACGATGCTGCAGTAACCCCCAAAACTAAGGTAGATTCGTTTATATTGGCTAGGGATAGCTTGTAACCTTAAGTGATGATCATTAGTCATCCTAAAAATGGCTATCCTTGTATTATCAGTCACAGAATAATTTAGAAAATTTTTGAGTTGTTGGGAAGAATGCTCTAAACAAAAGGCAAAGAATTGAAAATTATCTAAGTTATTTATTTTAGGAAGAAAGGAAAAGCCCATTTATATGTACTGATTAGGGGCTTTGCGGGAAAATACTGCTTTGTTTTCTGTTTCAGGACTGCTATTTTCAGAGCTTCTTTTTGAACTGGTAAAAACAGTGGCTTGCTTGATCTTTACAAGTCTCTGGAGCTAGCTCGTTCTGGGTACCTGGAAATTCTCTGACTAGTTTAAACTGATAACATGAGTCTGATTTTCATAGCCTAGTAGAAGGCTAGGACTCCTGGGGACCTGCACATCTTAGATCAGCTTCAAATATCCAACTTACAAGACAGACTTATGAGATAAAGACTTATGTTAAAGCATTTAGCTTTGGGGATACATGTATTTCCACGACAGCTTTGAGACTCACTGGAAACCTGTGATTTTGATTAATTACTTTACATGTATTTTTTTTTATACACACATGCGCACAAAAGCTACATCCTGAACTGAGCGAGCTCTTAGAGGAAATATCTCCAGATGTGGCCTGAAATCAAAGACAGTAGTTTATTTACCTGGAATCACCTGATTAAGAGGAAACATCCGAAAGCTTGGGGAACACACACAGTTTTGTCAGTTTCTTTTCATAGAACTGGGATAGTTTTGGGATGCGTTTAAGGTCTTAGAATTTATGGGGAAAGGCGCATTTAGAAAAATGCCAATCCCTAGAAAGATACAGGCTATTCTGTGTGTTATCCTTTTCGAGAGGTTAACCATTGCAAGTGTAAAATTGGTAGGAAATGACAGTGGTGACTAACACAGCACAGATCCCCAGGGAGGGGAAGAGTGATCATCGGGCTCCCCAAGATGTTTAAGAGGTGTATATGTTTTCTTCAAGACTCATGTTTGGAAAAAAAAAAAACTTTTGGACAGGAAATTCTAAATCTTTTCATCAGTCTTAATTTTATTAGCAAATCTCTGATTTTTTAAAATGCCAGGAAAAGCTCAGCCTAACTGAGCTTTGATTTGTTTCCTATACATTTTTCTCACCTGATATTCAATTTCTAATTATCCACAGACATTTCCTGCAATGCTGTTTTGAACTTTCTTCGCCTGACTCTTATACAGATACTTTATTCTTTTACAGCTGGCTACCTTTGGTAGCTGAGCACTGGGCATCCCTGGCCCTTTCTTGTAGCAGTCAGGGTTTCTATACGAAACTGTAAAATGATGGGGAAATGTATTTCATTTTTCTGGTATAAGAACAGAGGAGTTGAAAACACTACTGAAAAACTTATCAAGAGAAACATGGGAGGAGTAAGAATGACTTCTGGTCATTTGAGGGCTGTGGTCATGATGAAGTGATTTCCTAGGAAAGTCAGTACCTTAACATCCATCTTCTATTGTCTTATATTCTGTTATTGGCAACCACAGGGGTAATTTCAATAGAACTCCAAAGGGGAACAAGGTTTTATAGACATGAATCAAAATTTAAAAGTATGAGGACTGCATCTGGAAGGGACAAAGAAGGTCTATGGCATATTCCCCAAAATTTTCTGTGTGGAGGAATTCCAACATTATAGCTCCAAAGTATTTTTTATAACATTATATGCAATCTGAAGATATACCCAAGGTAGTTTCTGAGAGAAGTCCAGCTTAGCAAAATAAGTAAGTTGGGAATTTTTTTCAGAGTGTAATTTTTATTCCCACCATGTTTGTATCTTTGCTATCGTCTCAAAGTAAGAAAGGCCAGAAGTGCCACTTTGCCCCGGCTGCAACATTCTTTCCTCAATTTTGCTCTCTGCACTGCTGGCTAATATCTACTCCTGTGGTGCTTTTGGAGCCATACCAAGCAGAACACGAGGCTGTAGCTCAAAGAAAACACAATAGCAATTGAGCAACACATCAGAAGCAGTTTAGAGAGGAAAATGAGCCCTGACTTCTAAGCTATGCATGGGGGTTTTCCTTACCAACAAAACTGTCCCAGAGTTCTGTAGCGTCTGCTATGGTGCCATGTATATAGTAAGTATTTGGTACATCTTTTTTCAGATAACCATGAGTAAGGAGTGGAAGGAAAATCCTAATTTTTCCTACTTAAATAAAACAGCAGTAAACTTTCTTTGAAAACAACAATTTCTGAACAATATTGTATATTGATAAAGGCAGTCCTTAACTCCAGCTTTAGAGCAGCTTCAATTTTAACAGGTTTCAAGGTGATTAATGACAGAGGTGGTCCAGAAAACACTCTGGATTATATTTTTTAAAGCCAGTTACAATACTCTTTTGACTTTCTCTGCTTAATTGCAAATGACATTCTCTAGGTACGTGGGATCGCCTATTGGAGATATGACCTTCATCTTTTCAGATTCATCTATCTTTTGCAAAAGTATTATAGTATTAGTATTAGTGTAATATTCTTTTTTCAAGCCTATGTAGACAAACTCTTGTGTATAGAACCCTGTTATAGGTGTTTTCAAATAAACTTCTACCTCTGCTGGCCACCAGAGCAGTAATAGAAACGTTTGCATTTACAATACCATTGGAAACAGATGCCCCTAATTTATTGTCCCACAAAAGTTGTTTTACAAGTCTCTCATCTCCCAAGAGGTACACAGGTAATAAAGCTAGTGAAATCAGCGTTTTTTATGCCTGGTATAAATTGTTATTTGTTTTGGGAGAGTAGCCATTTACCAGGCTGTTTTACTGTTTGCAGCATGTTGCTCACTGGTTCTTAAACTGCCTTACACAAATTCATCCATTAAGCTACTAAATGTCCTTACAAGATCACAGTAACCGGTACTTTGTTTGTCAGATGGGCAAACTGATCTTTAAATGAGTTAACTGTTTTGAGGTATGAGAAGGTGGTGGCCATACCTTTGATTTTTCTTCTCTTGCTCACACCAGCAGTTCCTTAGATCCTAGTAGCTAATCCTTCACAGTTTTAATATTTCATGCCTTTTTAAACCTGAAACAAACAAACAAAAAAACAATCAAGCAAAATACCCCCAAATCCCCCAGGTATATTGCAGTATTCTGATGCATATAAAATAGAAGACCAAATTTTTGAAAGTCATATCTCAAACCAATTAGGAGAAGTGAGATAGAAATTACCAGATTCCAGAGAGATGAGATAACTCAGTGCAATTAAACATTATGTTTAGCTTGACGATTTTGAAAAGTCAAAAAAAGTGTATTAGGTCATATAGTTTTTATCATTCAATAAAGCAAGGATACATATTTGACAGGAGAGATAGTTCTCTGTTCCTGATTTTAGGAGAAACAGAATAATGGACAATGGCTGACAGTTGTTTACAGAAGACAGGAGCATTCATTAAATAAATATAAAATTCTTATACCAATTTCATAAATTACCATAGCCATACTGTTTAATTGTAATGTGAATGAGGCATTATAATACAGAATAATGATCATATTAAATAAGAATAATTTCATTGAACATCTATTTCTATTTGGCTCTTCCTGCAAAGTATCTCATGAGTCCTCAGAATGGTCTTGTGAGGATTAGATATGGAGCCCAGAGCCACAGAAACAAAGTGGCAGATTTTGGGTTATCACTTGCCCTAATGACTCCAAGTTCAGTGCTTTCTCTTGCACGCTATATTACAAGAATACTGGTGAAAAAAAATGTATCACAGTTGTTCTAACTGAGGGTGATTTGGCCCTGTCTCCCTGAGGAGATTTTTCATTGTTAAACTTGGTGGTGGTCATCACTGGCATCTAATAGGCAAAGGCCAATAGGCCTATTAAACATCTCATGATGCACAGATCGTACACAACCAAGAATTATGTGACCTAAAAATTCAACAGTGCCAAGATTAAGATGCTCTATTCTAAGGGATGGCCAATTACATTTGTCTTTAGACTATTTCATTCGCCATCATATATCTCAAGCAAATTTTGGCAACTGCTAAAATGCATTCAATTTAGACTTGAGATCTTTGGCTTAACATGGCAGTTTTTGTGCTGAGGATTTAAAGAACTTTTCATTATGTTTCAGAACCAGATGATATAGGTTGAAAAGCTAATATTTGTTATAGAATGGAGCAGCCTGTAATATCATCTAGGCAGGTCATTTGTTCTCTCTTGAGGTATATGAGTGCTTGTAGGCAGGGCCAATTTTTGTTTCTAAAATATAAACTTTGAATCTATTTAAACTTTGAATTAGTATATACAGGAAGCCATAGAGTCTGTGCCATGAAGCTGGAAATGGTGAAACACTTTTAAATCATAAGTTTCCAATTGGTCTTTTTGATCATGAAAGAACTGTAGGATTTTCTTAAATAGATATGCATTCTGGTAGGTGGATAGGACTGAGTTATCTCTGTGACATAATTTGGAGGAATTGAGTGAACTAGGATTGTTGAGTGACTGGATTTTAGTGACATTGATGCTCAGATATATTTTCTGAAGTAATTAACTAACAGGATAGTGCTTTCCATCACCAAAGTCTTCATTTTGTTATAATCATTGCTTTCCAGTTACTGCTCTTTTGAGCTTTCACTTTTTATGCTTATACCACCAAGGATTCAACATCTAGGTAGATCAGTGTTAATTTTCTGTGTGCTTCCTTTAGGACAAACGTGCAGTGTGACAGTGTATCCTTGTGTTCATTGTATAGCTCATTACCATACATAGAGAATGTTCTTATGTCTCTGAGGGGCTGGTCTGTGAATGTTGGTGTGACTCATGCAGTTTAAGATGTTGATACATGCAGTTGTGGAATATTTAGAATTTCTGTGCTCTGTCACCAATAAGCTAGAAGGTCAGAGAAGATGATGGTATAATTGAAAGCCTGAGAATTAGAGACCCAGCTGTAGAGATCCCAGTCTGAGCCTGAAAGTCTGGAAATGAGGAGGACTGAATATGGAAGAATATTGATGTCAAGCAGAAAGAATATTCAACATTTTGCCTATTGTTCTTTTCAGGTCTTCTTCAATGGATTGGATGAGTCCCACCAATACTGGGAAAAGATACATGCTTTATTCAGTTCTTCAATCAGCCAACTCACTCAAAGACCCATTCCTAAATAAGGCTTAACTGGCTACCTGCATTACCCTTGGTCCAGTCAAGTAGACACATAAAACTATCCCAAACACATTCCATGCACCAACGGTTTCCTCAGCTACTGCCAGTTCTCCTTTTCTTTGAATTGGTTCCTCTGCCATTTCTTGCTCAGAACTGGCAGCGGAGACATGTGGTATTGCAGTTTAGGTTTGTAATCCCAGGATGCAGGAGGAGGCTGATGAAGGGGCTTATCCCAAGTTCAAAGACTAGTGTGGGCTATGTATCAAGTTCCAGGTCAACCTGGTGTACAGAATGAGACCCTGTCTTAAAAACAAAGCAAGCAATCAAACAAATTGGAAACTGAAACTGACCTGGTTTCTCCAACCTTGATCATCCTTTTAATTTTAATTACACTATTTCAAGTTCTGCCATTTTTGCTTTTTATAGTTGATGATTATTAGATATCTCCAGAGAAGCAATTTTCATAATAGTTAAGATTTTAAGCACTGAAACTTGACAAGCAAGGGTTGATCTTACATGTTCTATACTTTTTTCCCCAGCAGTGTGACTTTGGGCAAGTTATTTAACTTCTATATATCTCTGTTATCATCTGCAAGTAGTAATATTATTAGCTTCTTTTTCTTGTACAGCATGAACGGCTTAAAAAGTTAATGTTGATCTCTTAAAACAGTAACTCATAAACCGTAATTTCTCAGAAAACATTGGCTGTTTCTATTTGACTCTAACTGTATCGAAATAGAAAAACTGCAATGTTAACATTCTTTAGAAGTGCTTTGAGGTTTTTGTCTTGTTCCTCCTTGTCTGTTGTGTAACACTAAAAAGAAGCAAATGAAAAAAAATTAGCTTTATCAACATCCAATGTTGAGAACTTCTCTGTATTGTTAAGTTGTATTACCTTCACACAGAAATGTCTCTTCTCCATATTTTTTCCCTTTTGGACACTCTAGCTCCTGCTGGCCTCCTTACAGAACTGACATCATCCTGGCTTGGAAAGATTTTAAAAATCAGATCTATCACAGTTGTAAATTAACATATTTTCTTCAACCCAGCAGCTCCACCTTCAAGGACCTGGAGGGCAACAGCCTGAAGGACAGTGGCCATGAGGAGAGTGACCAGACTGACAGCGAGCATGACGTCCAGAGGAGCCTGTACTGTGATACTGCTGTGAACGATGTGCTGAACACCAGTGTGACCTCCATGGGATCTCAGATGCCTGACCATGGTAAGGGATGGACAACGTTAAGTCGAACTATGTGTTCCAAAGAACCAAGAATCTGTCTAGACATGTTGTGCTACTTTACTGCAGTGCACATGTTATTATGAAGGGATTCCCTTAGCTCACGTGTTAACAGCATCTAGAGAGCTTTGAGGTGTTACAACATCTATCAGGATAAGTCTGCCTTCGTATGTAATGTTGGGGAATTTTATAAGGTAATTAAGGCGACTGAATCCACATTCGTTTTAATAATAATTGCCCATAGGAAGTAAGCAGATGCTTTCTCATCAGGAATATATGACTGTTATTCTATAGTGTATGGATTCAGCTGATCAATAAAATTGCATAGAATGCAACTCTAATGAGACCAGAGGGGTGGGATTTATTTCTCTGCTAGTCTAGCAAACTTTCCCCAGAGACTATTCTCTGTCCATGGATTTTGTATAGTCTTTCCTGAGGATAGAAAATGCTAGACTTTCCATTTTGCCTACAGGACTACTATTCCAAAACCATGGAGGTACTGCAGAAGCCCATGCCATTGGTTACAGGGGAGACAGGTTAAAAAAATGTGAGTGAGTCAATACAAAGCCTTCTGTTATTGTGAGATGAGTGGGTAACAAAGCACATGTCAGGAGCCACATCCCCATGTGTGAAGAGAATCTATGTGTACAAATCCAGGCACAAGTACTTTTAGAGAGAAGTGCTCTTTAAAACTGTGATAGGCAGAAACCAGGGTCTGAAAACAGTAGCAGAGTTCAGCTAAGGCAGATTGTTCATACGGACTTGGGCACAAATGTCATTTTCAATATTTTACTGATATAAACATGGTATGCAAACAGCCTGTCTTTCCCAATTAAGAAGTATGAATTCAATTTGGTGTTTAGGCTCAGTGAAGCTTCAGAATGCTTGGCTATGTCTTGAGAAAAGCTAGTCTCATGCTCAGCTGGAAGTCCTACTGCGAAAAGTCTTAAAGATGAGAAAACAAAATATGGTGATTCCGTGCTGGTCGTCAGCTGTCCCATCTCACTGTAAACATCATTAAACTCTTTTGTTTTGGTCTTCTAAATGAATCCAAAAAATGCATGATTCACAAAACAAAATGTTTTTTCATGGAAAAAATTAGCCACTGTAGATTCTATTAAATTGTCTAATCCATTCCCTCCTCAGGAGACTCAAGTGTCAAAGTCTATAATATAGAGAGGTCACTACCAGTTGTACCCTGCTTCTTTCCTTAATTGGAGAGTGATGACATCTGCAGAGATAATATACTTTCTGGGAAATCTTCCTATATGACTGAGGATAAAAAATTAAAAATTTTTATAGCTGAAACAGAGGCAATTTAATTCTCAGAATATGCAGACAGATATGTATCATTTTCTACTCATGTGTATCTCAAAGAAATGCGCTCTTCATTGAGATCAGGAAGGTTTTCTGTTAGATGCTCTCTAAAATGAAATGACTCCAGGAAAGAAAATAGTCATAATTGATTCTCGCTTTATGCCTGACTGGACCAACATCTGTTTTAATTTTTTGTCACATTTCTCAAGGAAAACAATATCAGTGAGTTGCAGCTAGATGTTCTGAGTGTTTCTTACAAATGGGTTGCATTACGTACTGTGTAGATTGAATAATAGCAAGACTATTAGAAAACAAATATGTGAGAGTATCCAAAGACTCTTTTATATAAAAAAGTGATGATTTCATACACACCCATGCATGCAGATACATTTTTTCTTTGTATACCATTTTGACAACATCTTTACATTTTGTTTTTTGGTATTTGATTGACATACTTTTATTTCTATTTTTTTATTGTTCTGACAATGGCTAAACTTTGAGCCAACCCTTGACCTGGCCCTTTCCAGTTTGAGTGGCAAAAGGAATTAGACTCTTGTTTGCATCTCAGTCTTTATCTGTGATAGCCCACAACTTCCGATGGTTTTGTAATGATATGTAGCTGGGGTATTCCAAATCATCTCCAGGCTTGCCACAGGAACTGTGTCACCAGCTATCTTGGGTTGATTATATTTCTCCGACAATCATCATAGCTCTTTCAGCCGTTTAACATTTTTAAACATTTATTGCCTCGAGCCTGCAGTCATGGAAGTGCATCTTCCTTTATCCTCCGGCTCAGTAGTTGAAAGGCACTCACTGGGTGAATTCCCCAAACATGCCTGATTTTGAACTCCCCAGGCAAAGTTCTGAATCTGATACTTCTGGTTTATGAGAACTATTGCAACATCACACCAAATGTAATCAGTAAAGGTCACCTTAACATCACTGTATTGGGGAGTATTGGATGTCATAACTGGGTCTTCCTTATGACATTTCTTCTTTTAACATTAGCATTGCCTCTTTTTCTGTACATGTGGGAACATGTGTTTGATGAGAAATCCCAGGAATTTCAAACTAAAAATGACTTTACGCACCTATAATTTTTCCTTGAGGAGGCAGGAATAACTTGTTATATGGGCTCATATTGTATTGTCAATATTTAGAAAGCTACAAATTATATTTGATTCATTCTGTTCAAGAGACATTGGTTACCTAGGTTTCATTGTACTGCCCTAAGTATCTTCAGTATTTTTGTAACTTTGCTACAGCATAAGAATGCTCAATGTGAATGGCAGAGAGATTTTCTGTCTTGAGTATAGGGCCAAATGTCATAGTTTTCAGTAGCTTTTCTATGAAACTCTTCCTATGCATAGAAACCCCAGAATCACTATATTCAATGAAGGTAGGATACTTTTAAAAAGACATTCAAATTTAAAGGTCAAAACCCTAGTCACTGGAGAGTTTCGATTGTGTTTTTGATTACATATTTCCACAAACATGTTTGTGAGCTGGGTCAGAATCGCAACAAAGGAATGTTAAGAGCCTCTGCTGTCTACCTTACTTTCAACCCTGGCATCTTTTAACGAGTTTGAAAACAGGGCAGGCGGTGGGTGAACTTGCTGAGCTTAATTCACTGGTTGCTACAGAATTCCAGGTCTATTTGTCATCCATCATGTCTATGAATTAATATGGCTTATCTCGGTTTGTCCCCAGTCCTGTGGATCTTGTGGCTTCCCAGAAAGGAAGATAATGGAACATTTTTCAACACGTGCTTTTTCTTGACACACTGTTCTGCTTAGAATATTATCTCTCAATTGGTCTCAAAGTACCTTGAGAACACGTTAAGTGTTGTCACGTTAGGCAGGCTTATCTTCTGACTTGGCTCATGAGGTGATTTGATGCTGAGCTAGGGAGTCACAATCTCATCTCTTAACCAGTGCTTTCCCTATCTGATTTTACTCAGTGAATTTACCACCTTCTTGAGAAGATAAGAATATTGACTCCTTAAATGGCTGAAATTGACAAGTAGGGTGAAGAAAGATGTCAGTGGCTCATGGTTTTGTTGAGTAATTGAAAGCATTACCAGATTGACTCTTTCTGTAGTCAAATGTTTCTCTGAGAGGAGCAGTGCTAGGGTTAGTAGACCTCTTGATCTCCTCTCACCTTTTTTGCAACGTCATTTATGGTGCTGTGGCTATTGCATTATGCTTAACTGTGCAATATGAGTATGAAACTGAAGTTTGTGGGGATCATAGCTCAGAACTGTACACTAGTTCCAAGCACAAGTAATTTGTTTCAGATCACACTCAATTTCATTCCTTATGATTTTAATCATTGATTATAAATTCATCGACTGAAAAGATGACTGTAATTACTCTAATATGCACCTAGTTTGGAGTTCGCTACAACACTGAGTTGGTTTCCTTCCCATGCTAATTGATACCAAATAGAAGCAATGCACAGAAATTTACAGTGATGTTGATCTATTTTTCACATCCAAACATACTCAAATGCAAGATAATCAGTGCTTTATTTTGGAAAGTGTTAAGTTCTTCTGCATTTTACTTGATTTGCTTATTTATGAAGATTATCACCTAAATATTGCTCAACATATTTGCGTGTAAAACATGAATCAGAAGAAGATGGTATGCACCTAATGTGACTACTGCTACAAAATTGTTATGAAAATGTCCCATTGTCTTCACCCCATGCACAGATTAATGTCAACCACAAGTATATTAAGATGTTTGTACCCTCAACACTCTATCACCAGTGTGGGATTTCATTTTCTTTAGCCTTTTAAGTAAATTATCATTCAGTGACTGAACAGCTTTATCTCCTTATCTATCCCCAGACTTACCTCTCACCTCACTACATTTTCAAACACTCATTTCAATTAATCTCTTGGCAAAACAAGGAGTTCTCAGTGGAGAATATTTTGTGACATTGCAAAGCAATGTGCTGCTGGCTTCCAGAAATTGTAGCATGGGCCAGATGTTCATAGAGTAATTGAAAATTCCATTTTATCAGAATAGCATTCGCTGTCAAAAAGTTTTATCTTTACTTCAACAAAGAGGTTGATTAGATCCCCCTGGACCTGAATTAGCATCTTTGAGGATAGATACACTGTTTTGCAATTCATGTGGTTATTTCTTCCCTAGTTTTCCTTCAATAGTAACTTTTAGAAATATCTTCATCTTCTTGCAAATGTACCCACTGAAATGTTTAATTACTTGAATATAGGATTATGTTTACAATATTGCTATATATGTATCTTTCATCTTCATTCATTCTGCCCCAGGTAGTATAGTATTTTGACATTAAGCAGGAATAATGCATACACAAAACACATTAATACTTCATCCAAATATTTAAAAAATCATACCACATTTATTTATTATATTTGTGTGTGTGTGTGTGTGTGTGTGTGTGTGAGGAGAGAGAGAGAGAGAGAGAGAGAGAGAGAGAGAGAGAGAGAGAGAGAGAGAGATCAAGCTTGTAGTGATGTAGTGACAAACATGTTTTTCAGGTCAGAGAACAACTTGGGAAAGTTGGGACTCTTCTTCCACCATATGAATATATGAGTCCTGGGATTGAACTAGGTCCATCAGGATTGGCTGTAAAAGTCTATACCTACTGACCCATCTTGCCATTTGTCACTTGACTATAGTTTTGAGGTATATGGCACTGGAAGTTGAATGTGTTAACTCTGCTTTTATTGACTACCAAAGTACCATATTTTCACTTTGTGGTATTTAGGGTCTACTTAGATGATCTCAATGATAAAATTGTCAGTATTGTGCCAATACAAAAGACTAAGAAAGATCTTATTTTATGAAAACATCATGAAACATATTTCTTGATGTTCTAATTTGCACAGTAATATTAGAAAACATTTTGAAAATATACTTGCTCTGAGGTTAAATTTCCTGTTCATTTTTGTTCAATTTTACCATACGATGATAGGTTTCTTACCTTGATGGCTTTTGGATATTCAATGCTCCGTTCATCTTTTTTTCTGATACTCAGAAATATTATCTTTTCCCAGTGTCAAAGATAACACTGAAATTATGTAGAGAGGTGAGAGGTGGAGGTTTTTATTTTTTTTCAACTTCATTGTTTTATTAGATAATAGGATCCATACAAAATATTATTTATATTTTGTTGACAAGACAGTCATTGCAATAAAAAGTTGCTTTTAGCTAGGGGAAGCATACATGTGTTGTTAGTTCTTATTCACTAACATTACTTTTGTATAAGCCTTTTGATCAGAAAATTTAATTTATACTTTGTCATCAATTTCTCCATGCAAGACATTTAGAATAAACCAGATGTTTATCTTCTTTCAGACAGGAAAATTAATGTGCATGTGTGTGCACACGTGTGTTCATGAGTCCACAGACACAGACAGACATACATAAACACACACAGGCACACACAAACACAAGATTTTAAATAATCTATTTGGAAATTTTAGTTGTTTTATATTCAAGGTCATTTGAGCATTTACTATTAATACTAGTTATGATAAAAGATTCATTATTTATCCAAAGAATGCCATGTGCTATCTTGCTTAGGTTTCATTATGAATTTTAGTGTTTCTAAGCACTAGAGGGTAGAGGCTATACAAAGGGAGCACAATGGGTAACTCAGAGTTTGATTCTGTAGGAGCTTATGAACATATAGCATAAATGGTCCAGTGTGGAACAGATTGCCATATGATCTGTGAAGAAATCAATTAACATCATTTGAACTGGAAAGCAAAATGCATTTTAAAATATACTTTTTGTGCAATGGGATCCCACTGGAGAAATAGCAGGAAACCAGAGTCCACGATTGTATGTTAGATAAAATTATGCTCTATTTGGGTGATTTGCTAGGTGAATCTTTTCCAGATGTTTCATACAAAAGTAAATTCTGTGGGCCATGATGAATAGATATGCTGCCAATAGTGTAGCAGAGGAGACAAAAGTCACAATGTTGGCTTCTTACATTTTTCCCACTCATGACCTTATTTCACTTCTAAAAATGTTTAAAGTACTTAACGTCTGTGTGTGCATCAAATAAATATACAAATAAAACATTTTCTGTTAATTAATCATAGAGAATATTATTTTAAAAATATATTTTTGCATACACATAATTTTTCCATTTATTAAAAATGAAAGGAAATTTGCATATGATTAAGTTGAATGTACTTATTTTTCCATAAAGTGTTAAATATTGGATGAATATTTTATACTGTAGGATACAGAAAATCTTAGCTTTTTTTCATTTATTTATTTATTTATAAAAATTTCCACTTCCTCCCCTCCTCCCAATATTCTCCCGCTCCCCCTACTCCCTCTCCTCCTCCCTCTCCAGTCCTAAGAGCAGTCAGGGTTTCCTGCCCTGTGGGAAGTCCAAGTTCCTCCCCACTCCCTCCAGGTCTAGGAAGATGAGCATCCAAACAGACTAGGATCCCAAAAAGCCAGTACATGCAGAAATATTTTGATTTTATAATCCTCAATGAAGAGAAAACTGCTTTGCATAAATATATAGCACAGAATGGCAGATGTATGTTTATGTCCATTTCAGAATTCTTCAGTATTATATCCTAAATATCAAAACAAATTCATTTAATGACTTTTAAAAAATGAAACTCAAAGCCAAGCGGTGGTGGCACATGCCTTTAATCCCAGCACTCGAGAGGCAGAGGCAGACAGATCTGTGTCAGTTTGAGACCATCCTGGTCTACAAGAGCTTGTTTCAGCACAGGCATCAAAGCAACACAGAGAAACCCTGTCTTGAAAAAGAAAAAAAAAACAGAAAGAAAGAAAGAAAGAAAGAAAGAAAGAAAGAAAGAGGAAGAAAGAAAGGAAAGAAGGTAGGAAAGAAAGAAAAGAAAGAAAGGAAGAAAGAAAGAAGAAGGGGGAAGGAAGGAAGGAAGGAAAGAAAGAAAGAAAGAAAGAAAGAAAGAAAGAAAGGAAGGAAGGAAGGAAGGATGGAAGGAAGAAAGGAAGAAAGAAACTCAAGTCAGCAACTCAAACATCAACTTTCAAAATAAAGTATTCTAAGACGATATGATTAAAAATATACCAATTTGATATACTCTAAGGAATAATGGTAGAAAATTGTTAAGTAGCCTTTGTTTTGTGTGACTAAGTCATAATGTTTTTAGAAGAACAGTGCAATAAAAACACAGAAATTCTTACCATTTGATACTTTGACCAAGGCAGTGCTAGTTTGGTGTTGGGTGGCATCATGGTAGACACAGTGTGAAGTGTACATGCTGTGTTTTAAGAGCGAGGGCTGCAATGCTGTTGCAGGATTCAGTGTGAACTAGCACTGCCTAAAACACCTCAGACTAAACATATGTTTGATTCAAATTAATTTTTTTGTCATTTTTGTGTGTCCAGAAATATTTTGCTATTGGCATTTTTTATTTTATTTTTTTATTAGTAATTTATAAAAATTTCCACTTCCTCCTCTCCTCCCAATACCCTCCCACTCCCCCCACTCCCTCTCCTCCTCTCTCTCCTGTCCTAAGAGCAGTCAGCTGACATTTTTTGTTTTTTTACAATCTCCACATTCAGTTTCAAGAACCTATATGGGATTGTGGCCCATAGTATAAGAGGCTATAATATTGACTATTTTACATGTCAACAATGCACTAAACTAGGAATATCATTATTATTTGTGAAACTTTTTTATATATATTCTGTCTATAAGAATATGATTAATATCCATAATAACTTTTCAAGGCCATACCTGTTTTTCTTTAATCAATAATTAGGCTTCTCCCTGGTGCTTATAATCTCTATTTTCATTTGATGTTTCATTGCTAGTACACGCTGAGCCAGGGAAAGCTTCTTGGTATGTCCACATTGAAAAGGTAAACTTTCCATAAGGAAACGTTTTCACTTTTTCTTCATATAAGACTTTCCCCACAATAAAACTCAAGCTTGAAAAAACACCAAGTACCAGATCAGACAAGGGTTAAATTGTTCTTAGGGTCATGAGGAGCATTGCTTGTTAGGGTGCTATATACATGTTCTTGTAGATTGGTTTCATAGGGCTTAAATAATCTAGACTTGGGTCACACATGACCTTCTAGAACTCGAGGTTGGTGGAAATGAAAGACTTTTTATGTAACTGGGAAGAATAGTATAGTATTTTTTAAAAAACCAATTATTCTGCTAAGTGAAGAGAATATAAAATTGTTCTTCAAAGTTACGTGAGAAACAGTGAGGGACTGGAGAGATGACTCAACACGTAAGAACACTTTGTGTTCAAGCACAATGGGCTGAGTTTAAATCTCCAGATCTCTTGTAACAATTTGGATATGGTTTCCTGAACCTGTAGCCCAGTCAATGTGGGAGGGGGGCAAAGACAAAAAGATTCCTGGCAGATAGCAGAGGTGACTTGAAAGGCATTGACTCTAAGAGGTGCTAAAGGAGTTGTTTATCTGAAAATGAACTCTGAATTCACATTGCCACATTCAAGAGGCTTTTTGAGAGACACTTTTTCTTTTAAGGGTCCCTGTAATCAGAAATGATAGTTAAACTCTGTTATCCTTCACAAGTTTTGGCAACAGTCAGGCTGTTAAACAAAAAAATAATACACATTATTTAATTTTTAATTAAGTTTTGTTTAAGTTTTGTTGTTTTTACTCTTAGTAGTACCCACTGCTGTGGCAAATGACAGTACTTGAAATCCTGTCTCAATTTAACATGAAAAATTTCAATAGGATTGAAGTTGGAGCCGTACACATTACATTTATGGGCTCCTAGTCCAACTGGTTAAGCCCTAGGGGCTTTCTAAACTGTAGCCTAGAATCTAGTCTATAAGTCTTGTGGGAGAATAATTGAAATCTGGTTTGAATGAAAGGATAATTTATAATGCTGTTTCTTTAAAGTGAAAATCCGTAAGCATACGTTGCTCTAATTACCTGAGAAAACTTGGTAGCCCTAATTGATTATAACAAGGCAACTTCCCAGGCGTTAGTTTGCAAATTCAAATTCTGTGCCAGAGATGTATTTTCCAACTTCTCTGCTGCCATTCCCTCTATCTATGTATTTTTCTCCCCTTCTAATAAAGGATTTGCTTTCCTCCCTGCTCTTCGGTCTGTAAAATTACCAACCTGTGTGAACAACAGAATCTTTCCATTTTAATACATGGAAAAGAGGGAGAAGGGGAAGGATGTAGGTTCCAAGATGTTTAGACTGGTCAAACTGTTCCAAGCCATCACCACCTGCTGTTTTTAATCATTAATGAAGCTGTCAGTTAGCTTTAATCTGGAAGATGAACCAAAAGAATGGTTTTGATTTTAATTTAATTGAAAAATGAGCTTATTGAAACAAAAAATGCCTCCAGCTTCTAAGAGACAGGTTGTACCCTGCTGATAAACCAAGGCAAGGTAGAGACAGAAACTGAACCATTATTGATATGCAAAAGTAAATTATTTTAAACTTGGGAAACTTTTGTTATTGCCATACTAGCTAGAAAATTTAGTCCTTTTAATTCAAGCATTTATTATATCCCACAGCCATGCTGCATATAAATATCTGTTCCATTTTTCTTTCTGGGAGAAAAACTGATGTACAAAACAGTTGAACAGCTGTATTAATGTCAGAGTACAAATTGATGACAAAGTCCAGAGTGCAGCTCAAAGTACAAATTAATTTTCTGGACTCAATGCTCATCAAACTGTTTGTACATTTCAGAAAAGTTGAGTGATTATCTGTGAGTTCTCTATTAAGCCCGAAGTTTTGTATACTGGGTCATTTTGCTTAGTGGCAAAATGAGAACTCAGAAATACAATGCCTAAGCACCAAGTGAATTTCAAAGACCTATAGGCAGATCTTTGTTTGTGCAGACTGCCAATGTAGAAGGCTTCATTATACCTCTTTGAGCTTCACCAAACACTTTCAGATTTAGAATTGTTTTAAACTGAAATTGGATGGAAGGGAATCCTTTCTTTGATGTAGAAAACATTACTATTGGGCCCCAGTAAACTCTAGGGTAGAGATATCAAATCACACTAGTTTTCTGCTAACACAGCAAGTGAATGCTTCCTGGATTCAGCTGCTAATCAATCTATTCAGCTAATGAGTCTGTAAGCAGACTGAACTAAACTACCACCCAGAGCAAGCAGCAAGAAACTAACATTTAAACTCACCGTCTCCTATTTACCTTTTGGTGTTTCTTTGTGATGGATGCCAATTAGTGACCATTTATAACTATCTGTTCAGTCTTTCCCAAAGAAACACAAGTCGTGTTAAAGATTATGTTAGTATAGTGTTTTTTATGAAGGAAAATGACTGACCATTTAAGTAAAGTTTGAGTGATTAATCTGTATTTTTTTCTGGTAAGTAAAATGCCAGAAAATTTTTGTAGTCTTATAATTTCCAATGTTTTCCAGATTCTGATAGTACAGAAATTGACAGCAGATTGTTGCCACCACATATATGTCACATGGTCAGACAGTCCAATTCCCACTGCTAGGCTGTCTGTCTGCCTTGCGTTTTAGACTGAATTTATTTTGATTGCTTGAGTGAAGTTAAAGTTATATTTTGTTTCCTTTGGGACAACGAGCTAAGGAATGAGTGTTGTAGTTTTGGAAGGAAGAAACATCTTCAAATTTGAAGTGTGTCTTAACTCAAAGCAATAGGTTTTCTGATGGTCCTCCCACTATTCAAAATCCTGTATTTGCTTAGAGAAGATGGAAGAGAGTATTATTTGTCCCCCATACTTCCTCATTTCACTCCGTTTGGTATTTGTAACACTTGCAAATAAATTTATCATTATAAAGAAATAACCTTGTAAATATATGAAATATGTTGGACCCTGTGTTTTTGCTTATCCATCTGCAGCACCTCTTAGTGGTTTCTTTCTTTCATATTCTAAATAAAACGATCTAAAATTAACGATATGCAGATTCGGTGGGACTGAATATCTAAATGAGAAATTAGCTGTCTCCTAAATGAGATTTACAAAGCTAGACAGGATCTTACTTGATTTAGAAAATTAGAACATCTTCAAGGAGAACATTATTAATCATCATCCAGGATCCTTTAGCACTTAAAATTATTATACCAGAAATTCAGGTTTGGAACCACATATTCAACTTGCAGCATTATTGAGAGTCTTTATGGCATCCTAAATTTCCACTGCCATTAATATAGAATATTTGAATCCTAACAGTCTCTGGAATCATTATGAAAAGTAACACATTATAATATATTATTTATCCTCAAAGCAACTATAAGTGGTAGAAAGCATAGAATTAAAAAAAAATTCAAAGAATGAGAACCATTTAAAGGGAGGATAAAGTCAGACCCTTAGTAGACTGAGAAATGTACAGAATGTTAAAATGAAGTGATGAGAGAAAAATGAAGTAAGGTACTCGTATCTGTGTTTGAAACCAAGATTAACAGGTGTGATGTAACTAATCCTCATAGGTAAGACTGAGAATTCTGCTTCTCATTGGAGTGTCCTAGATAGACTGTGTCCTATAAATTCATGATGTAGTTATTATGAGCTGTCTCTAATGAGAGAATACAAATACTTTAATACTACTCCATGCTGTACAGTAGTGATTAAAGACACATGTAGTTACATAAACATGTACATGTAGTGATGTTTATGTAGTACATACTCAAAACATAAACAATAGATTGAGTCAGTGAACTAGCCTCTCCATTTTGTTTGATATCAGCATCTCTCCTCTCCCAGACTCCCTATCTGCTTGCTGTTGTCTGGGATCCTTTGAATTGAGGCTGGCTTATTGCATTTTATGACTCTAGTTTGAATTTCAGGCATTGCATAGGAGGAGAGTGAATGTATGTTTTCAGATTCATACGAAGTTACAAGTGCCTTCTGTTAAATATTGTTACAATCTGGAGATTAGAAGGGGATGCAGGGAGGATGATTTCTAGATATTGAATAGAGTCTTAGAGGAGGGAAATGAAAAAAAAAGGGAGTCCAGACAACTTCACCAGTTTACACAGAGCTATCAGTGTCCAAAAGAACATTTGATAGTTGTTACTTGATTTACTCACTGCGAAATGTGTAGCTGTTAGAAAGCTCCGTTCCCTATCCAGTCATTTTTGTGAACAAGCCTCCTCTTTAGATAGAAAAGATTGTAGGATGTCCACGAAAGATTTGAAGTGAAGTCTGGGCTAATTTAACTTTAAAAAATGCATGTATCCTGGCACCCTTGTGATGTAAGCAAATCTCTGGTGGCAGTGACTCTACTTAGCCTTTCCTAGGTCCAAAAATGCACAGCTTAGTCCCTGGGATCATCCATATTGCCCTTACCTGTTCTCCTCTTGCTTCAAGTGTCTGATAACTGGCAGATACCATTGTGATTCTTTTGTTGTTATTCCTGTTCCTGCATCATGGTCAGACTTTCACAAAGTAAAATAAAATAATATATCTTTCATTTATAGTTTTCTTCTAAAAGGTCACTCCAAGATAAAAAATATATAAAGAATCACTTCTGTTCTTTTTTTCTCTTCTAACAATGCTCTGAAACCTGCCCAGCTCCTACCTGAAAGGTCATATCTCCTTGCCATACGAATGAGCTCACAGCAGGTCCATGGGGACACTGTCATCTGAGAAATGATGGGAATTTATGTGCCTCTGGATTTCTGCCTTTTTTTGTAGTGGGAAAAATGAATTTGTTAATGATTGAAACAAGCAAGCAAACAAACCAAAAACCGTTCAACCACAGGATCTTATAAAGTTTTAAAATCTAAGGAGACAGCCATTCATATAAATGAAATGATAAATGAAAAAATGATTCTACTTTTGCATTCCTTAGCATTGTTTGTCTTGTATTACTTTAAGTTATGTGGCTCACTCTTACGGGTTCTATGCTATTGAATCTAGCTAGCAGACTGCAATTTAGCAGCATAAAGTGTTTTGGCTTATGAAGGACCTTCTGATGTACTTGCACTTGTCAATATGCAAATGGAAAGGATGGACAAAAGAGAACTGTGTGCAATTAAGGATATGCGCAAAGAATTTAGAACACAGGGATCAGCACCATGGTTTTAAAAAGGCAGATTCACTGTGAAAATAATTTTTCTTTCATAATTTGACATTCCATGACAAATATAGATGAAAGTATATAACTTCTTTAGATCTAAAAATCTAAAGCCATGTGCTATATGCAAAATATAAAAGATAATTATAATCCCTAAAATAATTTTATGGCATGTGGCTCAGTATGAACAAGGACTTGCAATTTCTACATTATTTGTTTATTATGCTGCTTTGGATAAGTCGCTAACCTCTCAAAATTTCAGCTTATATGTTTATAGGGTGGAATGATGAGTAGTATGGCTAGAATCAATAACCATAGTGATGTTTATATGTATCACACCTCTTCTTAAGACACTGTAATTGTGAATCAGATTGCTAGATTGCCCCCCTTGTGTCCTTCCCTTTCATGTTCTGTTGGCCTGAATGCTTTCATCTCAGTGTGATCTCATTTACCAACAAGGGCACTGACCTAAGAGTCAGGGGCTTCAGGTTCTCATTACATTCCACAGATTAAGAGCTGTGTGACTATAAACATGCTTTATGCTTGCCCAAATTTCATATCTGTGTAATGAGGGCTATTGGTAGAATTTGCCAGGGAGATAGGTGGTGAGAGTTGAATAAGATGGTAATGTAAGACAAACATTTAGCACAATGCCTATTCGTTAGTAAGCACTTAAACTGGAATTACCAAAAGAATCCTGATGAATTATTCTTGATTTCATCTCCCCCTTCTCATCCATGTCTCTTTCCCACTTTATCATACAGGCAAAGTTGTTCTGTGAATATCCTTGCTTGATCTGTGCTGAAATCTTCGTTACTTGACACTGCTTCAGTACCTATGTGCATTTTTGCCATGCTAATCCATGGCTCGTCTATTTTTTAAATGCAGGAAGAGAGAGGGGCTTGATAATTGTTAAAGCCTTTCCACTGCTGAGCTTCCTTTTATCTGATTTTGGGTTCAGGGCGCAACCTTTTCAGATTCCTGAGCACTTAGCCATTTGCCAGTGGGTCTGTAATGAGTGCCATATTCAAGTTAACAGATGGTATGGTGTGCTTGCTTTGAGGGGTAATTGTTCTTTCATCTTAATTTCCTCCCTTTGGCATTCATTTGTTGGAAGCAGCTCAATGGCAAAGTCATAAAGCTTGGGGTAAAAAAAATCAAATTGAAGTAGCAGGTCACTGGTCTATCAAAAAATACAGTTAAGCTAAAATCTGGTGAAGGTCTACAAGAGAAGAGGCTCTTAACCCTAGTATTAGGGAGCAAAAAAGTCTTAAGGGTACAATGGATTTAATTGCCTGCTCATTCCTCCTTTCCTAGTTGTTAAGTGTCTCTGTTTTCCTTAAAGATTATGACAGCTCCTCCTGCTTGGCTAACAGGTCATAGCTCTCACAGTTCATCTGTCTGAAACTAAGACATCAAGCCCATTCTTCTATGGGGCCACTGCTGTTTTAACTACAATCTCTCACTCCCTTCCCTTTATATACTTTTACCTTGATGTTTCTTGTATGGGTCTTTCTCTAAGCCTCCTGTCTTCAGGTTAGCCTTGTTCTATGCTCTTTCCTTTGAGGAACCACTTCATATACTACTTTTTATAGAAAATGGAGATAGAGTCAATTACACAGAATTTTTTTGCCCATTTTTTTTTCTGAGTCAGTTATCCTTTATTGAACGTTTTTTTGGGTGTGGCTACTTTCATATGGTAGAGTTAGTTTTCCTTCTTTCTTCTTCCAGTTTCTCACACAGGTCAGAGGCTATCTCAAAATAGCAAGTGTTCATCAATTCATTCTAAACACTACTTAATAAGTTATCTACCGATGTTTGTTCCCCAGGGAAGTTCTCATCCATGCAATTCCCCAGATGCTAGCTGTGAAGTGAGTGACTAGAACACAGAACGCAGATCAGAAGAAAGCTTCTGCTTTCTGCATATCGTTTTTCTACTTGAAGTCTCAAAGGTACTGGATTGGCAGAAAGTTTTCATCATTGGTATAAAAAGTCTGCCTCCTCCATTTTGGAAGACATGTTGCTTCAGGAAAATGCAACAGAACCTAACATGATGCCAAAAAGATCAGGGAGTAAGAAGCATTGCTCAGAAAGGGGGAAATAATGGGTTTGCTCTAACTACCCCAAGGGTCATGTTTGATAGTACCAGGTATATCTACAGCATCAGCATCCTCATAGTTCCTGGCCATTCCCTTTATTACATTTTATGTTGAATTGGCCTGATGTGTTGTCTATGGCACTGGAAATCCTGTTTTCCACAATATGCCAGTTGACTCTCAGCTTGACTCTTGTTTCTTACTTTATCCTGACTGGTTTCTTCTTCCATTGGTGTATACCCTACCCCCACTCCACCCCAAATGCTTGCTAAAATCAATTTTTTTAGTTTCTGTTCTTCATCATTTCCTCTGATTTGTGCTCTTTGGGATCAGATTGTTCTATTCTTTTTTTGGCCTATTGGAGTACAGGTTTCTTGAGGCATAGATGATCTAGATTTGCTTTTGCTTCACTGAGGACAGATCTT
Organism: Myodes glareolus; assembly: GCF_982192425.1. Lineage (NCBI taxonomy): Eukaryota > Metazoa > Chordata > Mammalia > Rodentia > Cricetidae > Myodes > Myodes glareolus. Next base: position 55,748,657 of record NC_142053.1, read on the forward strand.
GTATTGTAGCTCTGGATGGTTTTGTATTTGTGACTCTTTTACCATAGCCTCCCTAAAGCTAAGAACACAGGCATGAGCTACCATGTCAGGCTTTTTGCATGATAGTGTATATATTGATAACTTGCAAATGGTCATCCTGGATTTGTAATTCTCTCTCTCTCTCTCTCTCTCTCTCTCTCTCTCTCTCTCTCTCTCTTGTTGTTGTTGTGTATATGGGAGGGGGAGTCCTGTTTAAGTACATGGATTGAAGTCCTGGATCTGCACTAACTCCCTGTGTCAACTCCAGGATTTTTCTTTCTCTCTGTGAGCCCCTCATTACTTTATCTGTATTGTAGGGTCAATGATTAGAAAGGGCTCACTGTTGCTAATATCCTATTTAGCTTACTAGAGTTTATTTAGGACGAAAAGGCTATTGGGGGACTCTTACGTTTGAACTTTTCCTTGTTTTTAAAGAACAAGTTGGGTCAGGAAATCTAATACTTAGTTATGAGGCTTTGGGGTCTAAAAATCATTCCATTATTCTGAGGGACATGGAGATAAAAAAAAAAAAACGTTGGTCAGTTTAGGTTGTATTAAGTATTGTGAGATTCTTCCTTCGTTTTGGCCCTTATTTGTGTGGGTTTAGCTTTCAAATGTGTGTATTTTAGTGGAAGTGGTCCTCTTTTCCTTATACATCCAATTCGTGTTCTCATCTTCCTTCACCATTTCTGAATAGTTCGCAATTTTCAACTTAATTAGGTCTTTCCCCTAAGTGAAGAACACAGCTGTTTCCTCTCTGATGCTTTGGCAGCTGCCACTGCCTCTCTCAAAATGGAATGATTTGCTCTTTCCTTTGATTTCTTAACTTGCCATTAGTTCAGAACTACTAACCCATTTCCTATATTTTATACCTACCAAAATCCTATGGCCAGAGTTGTTTCAATTTACCTTGAAGGCCTTTAAGTCTTTTGGGGACTTAATACATATGGCATGTGAGCTTTAGCAGTCTTTCAGAACTGCATTTACCTTACCGTTCCCAGTGATTTCATTGTTTAGCCTTTTGAGATATTGATCTATGAGAAGAACTTAGCCTGGTTTGGTTTTAGTGGAGAAATAAAGGAGAAGACACCATAAATATATTTTGTCCTTGAATTAAATGATCCTCCTTTGTCATAAGCTCTCTACTTTGATTTTAAAGGGTCCTCTTGCCTATCCATCTTTCTGCTTTAGTTTTATGTACCTCTATTTAGAAAGCGAATGCTGCTTTCTCTAGGCATTTTGACTTTCCCTATCTCCCTGGCCTTTAATTTTATAATTTCACTTTCATTATTGGGATTTCCTCTTATCATGCCTTTCTCTTGCTTTCACAATATAAGGTCAACTTCTCTATTTGTCCTTGCCTCCTTTTACACATTATGCTTCCAGCTAATCAATGGGAAAACGTTCTGTACTGTCAACTTAGTACTGCCTTTCCAAATGTGAGTGGTGGAACCTCTTTGGTTTGCCTATTCCAAGTGCCTCCTTCAATTTGATCTGCATAGTTAACATATTCAGCTTCTTGTTAATATTTCCTGTCTTTTTAATTTGAACATATTCTGTATGTCCGTGTTTCCCTCTGTTAAAGGATTATATCTGTAACAAAGACATTAGCTTTGTGCCTAGGAAGAAAAACAAGCACACGTGAAATAGCATTTCTCACATTCGCTGGTGTATTCATGGCTCAGTCTTTGAAACAATTGTGTGAACCCTGTAACTATATCTGTTTGCCTGCACCTTGCCTCCACTTGAAAATCCAGGCACCAAACACAGTTTTTACTGTTTAGGTTTTCATAATTTCCCCTACCACTAACTCTTCTGCTCAGAGCCCTGTGATACATCCTTTATTTGTTTCTTTCCTACTAACAACATAAAAATTTACCTGTTCAAAGCGCTGTTTCTTCAAGGTCTCAATTATTTCCAGGGACTTCGCAAAAAAATTGCTCTCCCCTTTCCAAATAGCACTTGCATCTAAATGTGAATACAACACAAAAGAATGACCTTGGTGGCATTTGAATCATCAGTGTAGCCTAATGTTGTGATGTCTTTAAGAGAAAGTGTTTCTTAGCATCTTTTGCTTTAGAGTCAAGCAATAGTTGGATACATAGTGAAGGATGAGACCAGCTTAGACTCCATAGCTCCCAATGAGTTAGAGCTTTCTCTGTGTGTGTGTGTGTGTAATTACACCTGAGGTGTGCGGAATATCTCTTCTACATTGCTAGACATTTTTAAGGCTCAGTGTTCTTTTCTTTTTTCTTTTAACTATCCCATCAATCTCAAGAGATCAGTCTTATTTGTCTTTTCATCCAGATTGGAAAAAAATCTAAGAAGTCATGGTTATTTTTAGTAATTTCCATGGCAATGCCATGAAGTCTCAGAGCTTGGACTGAGAGGCAGTTTTTCTCCAAAGCTCACAATCTTGGACACTTTGCTAGACTGCCCTTAGAAGCAGGGTTTCCTTTTGCACAAATCACTTTCACTGAGAAAGGCTGGCTTCTGATGTTCTGTGGAGTTATAAACTTTCCCTTTGATGTGAAGAAGGTAAAGTTTTGATTGGCTCCAGTAAATATGGGTCATGCCTCATTTTTTTCGAGATAATCTTGTCTTTGGACAAAGAATTAGAGAGAAATCTCTGCCTTTTTAAAACCCCCAAAGTCTGTAATATTCAGCACTTCTTGTGGCTTTAGACTCTCAATACACACAGTGTCAAGCTAGGATCAAACTTATGCCTTATCTTTTCTTTACTATAAGTACTGATGTGGCTGTAGGGAGGACTCCTTAGCATTGGTGAACAGGAATATGATAGATTTCAGGTAGAGGTTCCATGAAGGGGAGAACGAACTCATCTATACTCTCAAGTGCCAGACTGGCAAGAAATGCTGTTTAATCAAAGTCATTTACTCTGTCATTTTTAAGATAATGATAAAATGAATTCTGAAGTGGGTGGTCATGTTTTCTGGTAGTCCTGCTGTTCCATCTGGAGGAAGTTATCATTGACTGTTGCTTATTTGTAGCAGATAGAAAGTCACATGCCTTTGGGCTGCCACAATCATGATAATGAACATTCTGTTCAGAAGAGGAGCATTCAGGCTCTTTCCCAGTCGCCCTTATCATGACACTGGGAATTTAATACATTCATTTATTCTTCTTTCAAGAAATAGGATTAAATTCAGAATGGAGCAGGGAGCAGTCTTAGCCTTCTTTGCATGATTTTCAGGGGCTGTGAAGTTCCAGCTGTGTAAACATGATTGCAGAACTTAGGTATTGTCTAGTGGGGGAGGATTGCAATTTGGGTGAGGCACACCACGGCTGGGATGGAGCCAGACATTCTTCCACCCACTTTAGTCCACACCCTGCGGGGTCGGCTTGCTCAGCTCCTAGAGTTAAAAGTGAAGATGGGGCAGCTGGAGTTAATTATACTGTTTTATAGCTTAGTATCAGTAGGGGATGAGAACTAGGCAAGGGTTAGGAGAAATCATATCTTCAGGATGCTGCACTCACAACAGTAGGAAACAAAGAAATGGCAGGTATTGGAGAAAACAAGGAAATGTAAAATATTAAATACCACGAAAGTCTAAAAATGCCTAGTAAAACTGCAGCTGAATTTACATTCCATTTGTTCTTCCATGTGGTAATTGGAATGAAGGCTGGGTAATATTTATTTGATTGCAGAAATTTGATATTGCAACCAATAACTGAAATCAGCTTTGTTCTTTGGATTTGTTTAAGTTATGAATTGATATATAATCCTACAGAGCTCTAAAATCTGAGTGTTATTATTATGGAATAAATGTACTTTCTTCAAAATAAATGCAAATATTATGAAGCATTCAATCCTTCCACCATGCCTTCCTCCATAATTATACAGGAAGTTGAATCTGCTCAGTGTAGTAGTCTAAATCCCAGTGGTTGAAGAGGCACATAAGCATACATATGCCTGAGCTTCAAAATATGAACTTTCTGAGGACAGAGTAGACTTTCATGATTTAGATTTTTCATCTTATTCTTGGGGAAGATAATCACCAGTTAAAACAGTGATAGTTGGATTCCTAATGGATATGGATTTTAGGACATATTTGCGTTCAGGGAAGAAAGGAAAATATTACTTTCTCAGTGCACTGCAGTGGCATTGCATTTAGGTATAAACCAGTTGATGATTTTTTTTTTGTTTTTATTGAGCTCTACATTTTTCTCTGCTCCCATCCCTGCCTCTCCCCTCTCCTTCAACCCTCTCCCAAGGTCCCCATGCTCCCAATTTACTCAGGAGATCTTGTCTTTTTCTACTTCCCATGTAGATTAGATCTATATATGTCTCTCTTAGGGTCCTCATTGTTGTCTAAATTCTCTGGGATTGTGATTTGTGGGATGGTTTTCTTTGCCTTATGTTTAAAAACCACTCATGAGTGAGTACATGTAATTGTCTTTCTGTGTCTGGGTTACCTCAGTCACAGTGATGTTTTCTAGCTCCATCCATTTTCCTGCAAAATTCAAGATGTTATTTTTTTTAATTGTGTAGTAATCCATTGTGTAAATGTACCACATTTTCCTTATCCATTCTTCAGTCGAGGGGTATTTAGGTTGTTTTCAGGTTCTGGCGATGACCAATAATGCTGTGATGAACATAGGTGAGCACATTTACTTTGGCACGATTGATTATCCTTCGGATATATACCCAAAAGTGCTATTGCTGGGTCTTGAGGAAGGTTGTTTCCCAATTTTCTCAGAAATTACTCCACTGACATCCAAATGGGCTGTACCAGCTTGCATTCCCACCAGCAATGCAGAAGTGTTCCCTGTACCTCCACAACCTCTCCAGTATAAGTTGTCATCAGTGTTCTTGATCTTGGCCATTCTTACAAGTGTAAGATGGAATCTCAGAGTTGTTTTGATTTGCATTTCTCTGATGACTAAGGATGTTGAACATTTCCTTAAGTGTCTTTCAGCCATTTTAGATTGCTCTTTTGAGAGTTCTCTGATTAGGTCTGTACTCCATTTTTTTATTGGATTTTTTGTACTTTTGATGACAAATTTCTTGAGTTCTTTGTATATTTTGGAGATCAGACCTCTGTTTGATGTGGGGTTAGTGAAGATATTTTCCCATTCTGTAGGCTGTCATTTTGTCTTGTTGACTGTGTCCTTTGTTTTACAGAAGCTTTTCAGTTTCAGGAGGTCCCATTTATTAATTGTTTCTCTCAGTGTCTGTGCTGCTGGGGTTATATTTAGAAAGTGGTTCCCTGTGCCAATGTGTTCAAATGTACTTCCCACTTTCTCTTCTATAAGGTTCAGTGTGGCTGTCTTTATGTTGAGGTCTTTGATCCATTTAGACTTGAGTTTTGTGCATGGTGATAGATATGGGTCTATTTTCATTCTTTTACATGTTGATTTCCAGTTATGCCAGCACCATCTGTTAAATATGCTTTTTTTCCCATTTGATATTTTTTTTGCTTCTTTGTCAAAAATGAGGTGTTTGAAAGTGTGTGGATTAATATCTGGGCTTTTGATTCGGTTCCATTGGTCATTAGGACTTTCTTCTGATTGAATTTGATCCTGTTATATGAGAGATTCATGGCTGGCACTACAAACTTGGTCAAGAGCCTCTTATTGAGGAGGTCCCAGGCCCAAGGTTAGTAAGGTTACACACTACTGATGTTTTGCTAAATGGACAAATTCTCTTCCAAGTATTTCTATTTATACTCATTGATTAGTAATCCTCTCAGTCGTAGTCAGAGAAGCTTCTTTTGCAGTGGGTGAGAGTTAATGCGGAGACTCATTACTGGGCAGAGCGCTGAGTATAAGTCATGAAGAATCCTCAACCCAAAACAGGACATCTGTATCAACCCCTCCAAGGCCCAGGGAGCACCACATAAAAAGAGAATGGAAAAGAAAGAAGATGGGGAACAGTGTTATGACATGTCTCAGAATATAACAAGGCTGTTGCATTCGTGAACACACAGAAACTGTGGCTACATGCACAAGACTGTCACATACAAAAAGTGCATGAAAGAGGGAAGGAGCTGGTTGGAAAGAAGGGAGTCAACTGGAGTGTGAGGAGGATAAGACAGTAATGAGGTTGGGTATGACCACAATCCATGCATTGTATATACATGTGGGATTGCCGCAAATTTTTTAAAACAGCAAGATCATTTTCCTGAGCCACTCATTTCAAGTCATTGTCTCTGAATATATTTATAGGATGGGAAGCTATGAATTGAGAAAAAAATGCGGAGTTGATAGAGCACTGAGTTTGGTTTGAGTCATTCTACAAGTATTAAAAAGTAGAAAGGCAAAAACAGTTCAGTAAATTATTCTTGATGATCAATACTGGAATGTCAGTGAAGTCAGAGATTCACTCAAAACATCCAAACACACACACAGACATTTTTTTCTTCAATATCTCTGTGGGATTCCAAAGAGATGGAAACATGCCTTCAGAGTACTCAGCGGGAAATATAGGGACACCTCCATCTTTTATCATATTCAACTGACATGTGGGAAGTCTTGTCAATATTGTTCTTGTGTTGCCTCTGGGACTTCAAACTGGGATACCCATTAACTGTGCTGCATGCTGTAATTGTAGCATGTGCAGATCACCCCATAACACTTAGCTGGTGGATGCCTGTCTGAATCATTAAGTGGGAGCATTATGGGTGCCATAACAGCATTGGAATTCCTGCAACTAAAAGGGAAACACATTTGGCTTGTACTTCATCCACAATCACTTACACTTAAGCTATTGGTAGTTGATTGGGATCTGTAGCATGCTGGGTTTGTGCCATAGACTTCTAAGCATATTTGATGGGTGGAACAGACAGGGAGGCTGTGGGTTTTGGCAAGCTGTGGCTCCCATTAGTCAGACTGACTGTGTCTGACACTAAAGATTCCAATTCACCAAGATGAAACTCACTTCTCTAGGCCTTGGCTGATGGCCCAATGATGTTGATGTGAAGGGCAGGAGAAGGCCAGTGTTACATTAAGCTATGAGTTTCCACTGAGCAAATAGCTGAGTCCTTTACTGAATGGTCTGGATTTTGTTCTTTGAAAAAAATATAAAATTTATGGCAACTTTTTAGAAATTGAAGGCATTGCTAAGATTTAAAGTTTTTGTTTTATGGCAAATGTTAAAGTGTGAGCGCTTTTGTAGGGTATGAAGACTAGGCAATTGTATAGTTAATTTTTCTGTCCTTAAAGTTTTTATCTTGTAAGCAGTGTTGGTAACATATCCTACTAAGGACATTCCAGACACATCTGTTTCTAATAATAGGAGGGTCCCCACAGAAATGTCAGGCATATTCTTAAGGGTCTTTGCTGGAAAGGAGGAAATGTCTCCAGAAAATGGACTGTTTCCATTATCAGTGGTTTTCCTGGCAGACTTTTGCCCATTACTATTGTCTTTCATTGACTCCCTGTAGCTCACAGAGGTATGAGATTTTTAGTAGAAAAATTTACTGTAACAAGGAAAGGCCACAAAGCTGAAGGAAGAGAAACGAGGTCTAAAGAGAGACTGTAAGATGAGTGGATATTTTGGTCACAGCAGAAAGGAGCTGAACACTATGGAATGGAGACAAGGAAGATGGGATACAGACAGGGACAGGAATTAAGCTACAAAAGTACTTAATATTTGGAGGTTGGAATAAAAGTTTCATTGAGGAGTGGAAGATTCTTTTATGCAATATCTAGGAATATGATGAAATTTTGTAAAGACAATTCAGTCTTAAATACACCATAGGAGCTGACAGTGTGCAGTGCATAGGATTGTTCTGTCTAGTGCACAATCAGTCCACTGTCCCCCTGCTCTGAATAATCTGTGGGGTGTGGTCAAAAGAAAGTAAATAGTGAAGATGGATGATTTCTTCTGAGGTGAGTTCAAGAACTTTCTTCAACAAAGGGGAGATGTAAGCATCCTCTTTATCCTCTACTGTTAGTTTTTGTTATGATAGAGTCTTGCTATGTAGCTTAGCTGACTTTGAACTTGTGAACCTCTAGCCTTCTCTCACTCTGGTGATATCAGTATAAGTATGCACTTTCCCAGCCAGCCACATTTACTTTCTGTGCAGTGGAGGCTGGCCTTGAAATCTTGACCTTCCCGCCTCTACCTCTCAAATGCTGGATGATAGGTGTGTACCACCATAACCAGTCACATCTACTTTTTGTACAATCTGTTTGATAGCTCTCTTCAAATTTTTCTGGCTTCTTCTGAGTACCTGGGTAAACTGAAACATTTGATTACTGTGATTATTTCTATTTTAAGTATTAGTGTTAAATATTTTTTGGAAGCCCTGTGTCTAGTTTGATTGTACAGAGGAAGGACAGCTTCATCTTCATTCCCTTAGGAAATAGACATGGCCATAAGAAAATGTTGTTTTTAATAGTCATGCAGACAAAAAAACCAAATTTTTGTTTCAGGCTTTTGAACAGCACAGAAACACTTCTCAAGCCCTGGGTTCATGTGTGTCTTTTTAGTGGTGGTTACACAGGGAATTAGATTCATTCCTAACAGTTTGCCCACTTTTGTGTTGGTAAAATGATTATTCATAAGTAGTTTGTTGAACTACCACGGATCTCCTAGGTTGGGATGGGCAACAGAGTGTTAAAAACGTAGACTTTTCAGTTTGAACAAACTCTGTACAAAACCTTGTTCTCTGAAGAGTGCAAAGATTTCCCAAGAGAAGAAAATCAATTGTCAGTGCCCTTGTTCCATAAACATCTTATCCAGGAAGTTATATTAGCATTACAGCTCTCTGTGCAACTTCTCTCCCTTGTGTGTGTGTTTGTGTGTGCATGTGTGCGCATGTGTGTGTATTCAGAGTGTTCTTTGGATACTTCCTGAAGTCTTCTATAAATCATTTCTATATGTTCCATTCTCTTCTTTCTTTCCAAAGCTCTCCACTCCCAGAAAAACTCATTGGTCCATTCATATTAGGTTAGGTAAAAAAACTTGTGTCATATCTTAATATATGAGCAAATAATGATTTTTAATTCTTTAACTCACCATCATTTGCATTTTTCTTCAAAGCTGATTATTTCATCTGAATTTTTAATAATAAGACAGATTATTTTTCTGTTCACAGCTGATTGAAGCAAATAAAAAAACTGAAGTTGAATTAAGGGTGTAAGAAAGCTCTAGGGCCAAAGAAGCTTTTTCTGTAATTAATAATTTCAATTTACTCTTAGAGTATTTTCGTGCTGAAGTCCAACATTTCATGTTAAACACTTCTGCACCTTCTGTCGTCTAACTGCCAAATTGGAATATCAGAGAGTGGAAATCATGTAGGTTTGAATGAAGCTTCCAATTCTCTACTCCCAGCGCTGTCTTGTTTTCTACACAGATTGCTCAAGGCTTCTCTCACCACTGCATGGAATTTGCTCATTAGCCCTATGTTTCACAGATCCAGTCATGAAAGATACACATTTAACCAACAAGGGGAAAATAGAGTAAGATTGGAGTTTAGTAGATGCAACGTTTTGGAATAAAGAGATTATGCCAAGGGTATCTGCCAATGGGCCCAGGATTTAAAATTATGAGTCTGTTCTTTTCAGCAATATTTTGATTTTTTTCTCTTGCTTTAATTTGTGGATGGAAATAATTGTTAAGAACTGGTAGTGGTGTATATGGTGGTGTGGAGAGTAGGTGAGGGAGGAGAGATGCAGGGGTGGATTTGGTTGTTACAATCTAGGCTTACTATGCATCTGTTACTACAAGATTTTTTTTTTTCTAGAACTGTGGTGTCAGTGTTTTAATCCAGGTTGTTTTAGCCCAAGAGTGTTCTGCTACTTCTGTGGGCATAGTTTTGAGTCAACTCAGGAAAAGCCCCCCACACAGCTGTGGCCCAAATAGATAGCAAGGCTCCTTTAATGCTCTATGGAGCTGCCATTCGCTGATGGCAAGGAGGAGCACAGTAAAGCATGCCTGTGTTAAAAGTATAAGGGCCATTTCCTTCTGGATAAGATCATAGGGCAAATTTAGGTTACCTACATATTTTCAGACTTCGTCAAAGAGGAGATTAATTGATCTTGCTTCTGAATTTGTGTAATTGATTTTGAGATAATACCTAATAACCTACCGTCTGCTTTCCTTTAAGTGGAGTGATTAAGCAGACAACCCCAAAAGAATAATTCTGTGTAGTTTTAAAGAAAAGAGAAAAAGAACAAAATTGAGCACTGTCCATGAGAGACGGCTAGTGACAAGTAAACAGAAGGTGATGTTTTATCCCTTCAATTTTAGTATTCATTATTCATGGTTATTATTCATAAATTCCAGCACAAATGTTAGGTCTGCACCCCAGTGACACATTTACATTTTATTTTAAGTTGGTTTCTGCCTAGTTGTGCAAATAAGGATTTCATGAGTTGAGTGCACTTCGTGTGTTGCTTATCATTTTCATATACTCACACCTATGTGTTCTACATCATCTCCACTAGCTATTTCACGATTCTACCCAATATTCCACCCCAAAAGATTTCTAGCACAGAAAAGCGATATTTGAATATATTTCCCTAAGGCAATCAATTTACTTTTAATTTGTCTGGAACTAAGCTTTTCTTTGTTGCGAGAAAGAAGGATTGAAACTGCTATAAAATTTATTAGCTTGCAGGAAGATATCTGAAATGAATTTTTTAATGATGGTGCTGTGTGCTGTACCCAGAAGCAGTGTCATCACACTCCAGCATTCCAGATGGTTGCTGAAGTTCCACTGAGCCATCAAGATAATGCTAAAATTTTCTCCAAGGCCTCTGTTGATAAGAGATAGTCCACCTTGGGTAACTAACAGCTACCAATGCCCTAACATTCCTACTTACTTCCAGGGATCATTTCCAATGATTACTACTCAGCTAAGGATTCAGCACACTAGCCCTTTGAATCATTGCAAGAGGCAATGATTGGTTTAATAAACATTTTATTTTCAAAGCTAGATGAGTGATTGGAGAATTACAAATGTAGTCTTTTAATTTGCCCCATCAGTCCCACAAACTGTTTGGAATTAAAAAATAAAAACTCTAAGGAATCTGAAAGTTAAAATTGCAGCATGTTTATTGACTCATGGCCAGTATTGTACTTTCCACAGAATCAAGTGTCCTGGGACTTAACTGAAGGAAATGTCAGTTCCTGTTAAGGGGACACTGCTGCTGGATGTTCCTCCCACCTCCAACATTACATTTTCATTTTAAAAATGAAAGTGTTTTGTTTTCAGTGCTAGGTGTCAAATCCATAATCTCCCATATGCTAGTCAAGCACTGCTCTCATTTCCCCAGCTCTGCTACAAGGGAATATTTTTCTCCTGGTTAACATACCTGTCTTTCTGCTTTATCTGCCAACATTACTTATGCTATCCTTACTATGTATTTTTGTCTCAGACACTCAAAAGCTCAAATCCATCACCGAGTGGCTTTTGCACAATTCCATAATGTATTAGTAGTTTGTTTTTCTGAGGAGACCAAATTATAGCTAAGCTTAGGTTCAGAGCTCCTGGTAAGCACAATGTTAAGAGCCCACTTTGCCAGCAGTGTGAATACTTTAGGAGTGTATGAAATGATCTGACTGTTTAAACTACACAAAATCAAACAAATGGATTGAGTTCTTCAGAGACCTGACTAGGTATTTTAAGAGTTCTACTTGTATGAACTAAAGGGCTAGGTTCTGTGGGAATCTTACAGCGAGACCCTTGAAAACAGTCCCATGTCATTCATTGCTGTACCTCGGTGCTCCATATTATAAGGAATAGTTCATCGACCTGTGTCATCTCATATTTCGCCTGTAAAGATGCCTTTTCAAGTGGGTTATAAGCACTTAGATGATGCCCAGCACTTTGTCACATATTTTTTTTCATCATAGAAGACAAATACAAGGATCTTAGTCCACTCCATCTCTGCTAGTCTCAGTCACTGTCACAACTTATTTCTCTGTCTCAATTTTCTTTGTAGCCCTTCGCTTCAGTTCTTTGCCCCCATGAATCAGCACAAATGATTTATACTTATACACATATTGATATCTGTTCTTTATGGACTGAATTGAATGGAGCACCAGTCCAAAACTGAAAATGCCAGGAACTATTGTAATTGCCAAAACTGCAACTTAGATCATATGAACTGCACATGCCACAATGTCATCTATCATAAATATTAAATTCCCAAGCACTTATACTTCAATATGTTTTAACTTGTCTCTTCAACCAGCTCAGCACTAAACATTCCAGTGAAGATAATTCAATTTCTTTGAATTCTGAAAGGGCCATATTTTAAATTTCCTTCCATGTTCCCTTGGTAGTAAGTGAATTGCAGGTAAAGAAAAAGGGTTATGTACCACTTGGCATCAGAGGCTGGCTATTGGGTGGCCCTTGATAACTAATGCTGATCTGTCAAATTGTCTGGGACAAAGTTGGAATTCACCAGTCTTTTCATCTGCCTTTCCCATGTCAAACCAAAACTAACCTTTATATTATTCCCAGTGTTCTCATCCATTCTGAAAAGGCCATGCTAGGCTATTAGGCCTGGATTTTTTTCTCTTCTGGTCTCTGTTTTTGGCAGCATCATTTTGCCATTTTCAATAACTTTGTTTCAATATCCCATTTTCACCTGGACCCTGCTCCACCAGAAACTGTGTTTGTTCTTCCTCACTCCATAAAATTTGGGCTTGGTGTGTTCTTCTAAGTTACCAAAGGAAAAAGATTGTCTGAATTTGACAAAGGACCCTCTTATTACCACTGATATTTCTTAATGTGTATATCTAAATTAATGAAAAGTGTAGAGAATTTTCTGCATAGGATAAAGACTAGTTTGCAGAGCGCACTTTCTGACATCTGTCAAATAATTGCACATCAGTATTTCAAATGTCAATCACAATTATGCCACCCTACTGATTCTGTCTGCTGTGTATCAGAGCATAGTGCTATGGGGCTAAGGAATGCTGAGAAGTAGGAGGCTAGGGAAGTGGAGAATAAAATGGATGATTTAGGGAAGGAATAAAGGGAGACAGGAGTGAGATACAAGTAGCTATTTGTAGAAAAATCTGTAATGCAAGTTTCATCAGAATTAGAATGACTACAGGATGGCTTCATACTATTGGCTTCTAAATCTGTAAAACTGTGTCAGCCTTCACAGATATCCCTTTGTATGTTTTACAGATGGAATACTATCTTTAATTATTAATATTTCCTTATGAAATGAGTGTAATTACACTCCCCTATGGCTTTGAGATGCTGTCCTCGAGTTTTTATTTTTTTTCAGATATTGGAAGGCCCTTTTCTCCTTATTTCTGAACACCTAAGCAAAGTCAATTCTCAAAATATTAATCAGATTCAAGCAAACATGTAATGTCTGAGTTCCACCGTGTTTCCTGCTCTTAGTTTTTCAACTTTCCTGTTCATGCTTTTTTTCATTGAGCTCAATAGTACTCTGAATGCTTGTTACATTATAGAAACAGAATAGATGTTTTCTTCAGACTCTGAAGGCTTTGAAAGTGCCTTTAAGAAATCTACATGGGAAGTAGAAAAAGACAAGATCTCCTGAGTAAATTGGGAACATGGGAACCTTGGGAGAGGGTTGAAGGGGAGGGGAGAAGCAGTGAGAGGAGCAGAGAAAAATGTAGAGCTCAATAAAAATTAATAAAAAGAATTCTTTCTTGAATAATTCTTCCTTTTGATAATTTTCCTGCAAAATAGATTGATACATGAAATTTGTTATGAAATCATGTAATTTTTTAAATTAATAAGTTTGCCAGAGTATACCAACTTCTCCTGTAGATCTGAAAGATTTATCTTTGGTCATATTAATCTTATATATTATGGGAATCAATGACAATTTTTAGATGTTAAGAAACAGTGTTTGATATTTGAACAACACATTAAATTCATAGACTACACTTGTAAATTAAGTTAAAAGTTCTCAATTTATCACAATAAATTCCATGCTAACTATTGCTAATATAGAAAACTTCCAGGTTGAAATAATTATATTTTCAAATGGATGTCAAATGCATACAAGATTTCTTTAGAACCACCCAAAACCACTTGTCACTTGACTAATGTTTCTCAAGTTCCACTTTTATTGCCTTTGACAAAATGACACAGATTGCTTTTTAAGTTTCTAAACTGTTTCTATTAGTTAGAACATTTAATTCCAATTTTAGGAGTTACATGAGTGGCATAGTATCTTGAGGATCAATCTAGATTTCTTTTTGTTCTTTCTTTACTTTTTATTATTCCATTAAGTTAAACTGTTATTCACTATTACTCTGTAGTGGCTTTTTTTGCTAGTTTTATTGGGTAGCAGAAAACAAAACTGGCATAGTTTTTGCTCATTTAGAGCTTTAAAAAGCAAGCAAAACTTTATACATGACCTAAATAAGTAATTTCAGGTGGGATGAGTGCTATGAAAGGGAGATTCTATGAGCCCTTAGTCTAAGGGATTATTGAGTTATTCCTTAGACTGTTGAGAAAGTGAAATTCTAATTGAGACTTCATGAATAATGTTATCCACCATGAGGTGTGTTCATCTATTAGAAATAAAGACTCCACTAATGAAAATAAATAGCCTAAATAAAAGAGAGTTTATTTTGCCTCTTATATAAGAGGAATTCAGATCTGATGAGGTGCCTATAGATTTTCTGCAACCCAAGGACCTTATATCTTTCTGTTTTTTAACCACTATTAGGTTCACGATTTTCACCGAGTTACTGAATTGCTATTAAGATAGATAGTACAATGCCTTTAAATTCAGGACTTTTGAGGCAGAGGCAGGTGGATCTCTGTGAGTTCAAGGCCAGCTAAGGCCACACAGAGAATCCCTGTCTCAAAAAAACAACAAAAAGAAATAAAAGGAAAAAAATATAGGTATTGCAGCTATAGTCACTATGATTCTGTTTCAGAAAGGACAAAACAGGAGAAAATAGGGACAAATAATCTGAGGTAAACAGTTAAAAACCAGGTAAACCAGTTCTCTTTCACGTTTTAATAACATCCTGCTTTCATAAGATTGGCTTGTTCTTAGTTATATGATCACATCTGTCTTGACAGAAGTTCAATAATTTTTTTTTTAAAAATAAGAACATTGTCAGCCACAGTGGAAGTGGGACTTCCTTTTCAATGATAAAAATAGATAGTTATTTCTAAGCAGTTTTTAAATCCCTGATTCAGATGATTAGAAGTTACTCAAATGGGATGCCTATCAAAATTCTGTTTAATTTAAAGTTTCTTTTGTATGTATGTATTGGAATATATGCCATATGTGTGTAGGTGCCCATGTAGATCAGATGAGGGTATCAGCTTCCCAAGTGCTAGAGTTAAAGTCACTTGGGAACCATTGACTTGGGTACTAGGATACAAACTTGGGTTCTCTGCTCTGGAAGATCAGCAGATGCTCTTTACCATTAAGAAATCTCTCCTGTCCACCACAATTTTTGCTTTCTTGATTAGGTAAAGTTGGCCAATTGTAATAGCACTTACCTTCTTCATAATCTTTGCAACAATACATTTAACTATACTTTACATAAACTGACCCAGTTGTGACTGTAGATTGTCTTGCCCATGAGCCTTTTGCAGAATAAGTTATGTAGATGAGTAATGGTCTAATCTAGGAAGCTCTTCCAATTAATATATCATGTATTTATATGTTGGATTTCTGCTTCTATTTAGAACTTGCCATAATTGGAAATCATTTTACATTTTCCTATTTACAAATTACTTCTAAAGAGGTAATATCGCTCTTGCCACTGTAGCCTTAAACTATTTCAGTGTTGGAGTCCTGTATTTGATCAGCAAACCCTTTGAAATAATGCAGTGAAATGTTGAATCATAATAGAACTAGTAGTGTTGTTGACCACATTCATTGTGACTGAACACCTATAGAAATCCATCAGAGCCTCTCAGCTCCTCTATTCTTCCAGGACTCTAAAACTTGGCAAAGTCTGTGCTGCTTAAGCATATTTCTAGCTAGCCCTTATATCCTAAACTAACCCATCTCTATTAATATATGCATTATCATGAGGTTATGGCTTACCCGCAAAGTTCTGGCAGGCTCTGGCAGGAGCATCTGTCTCCCGTGGCAGCTACATGGCTTCTCTTTGACTCTGACTCTGCCTTCTTTCATCCTCTATATGCTTGGAATTCCTGCCCTTCTCTATTCTGCTAAGCCTTTGGCCAAAACAGTTTTATTCATTAACCAATAAAAGCAACATATACAGAAGGACTTCCCACACCATTTCCCCTTTTCTGTTCAAATAAAAAGGAAGGTTTTAATTTTAACATAGTAAAATTACATACAACAAACAGTTATCAAGCAAAAATTATAGTTACAATATTTATATATACTTTATCTTTTATCGTCACTAAGAAAAACTATAACTATCAATTCAACTCCATCAAAGACTCCTGAAGGATATAATATATAATACTACCTAAGTAAGCAGGAAGTGCATTGGAAGCAACTTCCAAAACTCGAGAATTGACAGTGACATTTCACTACCTGGACAGTCACCCAAAGTTCTTCTGTATCATTGGAGCTTCCATCTTCAGCCTACATGCCGATAGTATCTGGCAGACTTTCCCATGAAGCGGGAAATTTCAAAGACAGTTCTGCATATATTGTCAGTTTGCCATTCACTCTCTTCTGTGTCATCCAGAATGTCTGGCAGATTCTTTCATGAAGGACCGTCTTACCTTTAGGCAAGTTTAGCAGTCATTTTTCTGTGGGTCCTGCATGTTCAGTACATATAGCATAGCATCATGCAGTCCAGGCAAGATCAGTTTCTTGCCCAAATGGCTAGCAAAAGGACTTTCCACACCAACTTTGTATTTTATTTATTTATTTATTTTTTGATTTGTAAGACTTGGAGATAACTTCCAAAGTGGGGGGGGGGCTAGTTGACTAATTCATCACTCAGCCTTAGCCATATTTATGTTTAAATAAAAACCACATACCTTAGGACTGGAGAGATGGCTCAGTGTTTAAGAGCAGTTGCTCCACTTTTATATCAACCATGAACCCATATTCAGTTCTCATATGGAACCTTAAGATCATCTGTAATCCCAGGTCTAGGAGGTCTGCCCTAGCATCTTTAGGCCTCTGTTGGTACCAGGCATGCACACAATTCACTTACATACACAGCAGCAAAGCACTCAAACACATACAATAAACAGAAATATATTTTTAAAAAACTCCACCTGCCTTCACTCATCTGTGTATGACAGTGAGTTTGGATTATCCCAACTATTTGTGGAGTTTAGAATCTTACACTTTACCTAGGTTTAGGTCAATACTTTCAGATAAAGATGTAAGAAAATATCAAGTCTCACATATTCTATGTAGGGGAACCCTAACAGGGCATTGGTAGATCATTAGCCTTTCAAAGCAGGAGCCAGAATCCTATTGTGATGGGTGATTCAAAATGGTTCCTCTCTAGTTTCACACCTTTGTCCAGCACCCAACGGTTGTAATTGCAGGCACATAGTCTTTACGAATACTAGTCTTTTTTTCTTTTATTATTTATTTTCTCCTTTTTCTTTTGCGGTCTATCTTTATTGTTGTTCTCATGTTTAATATTATAGTGAATTTCTTTACTAACTTAAAATTATGTTTAGAGTACATTTATTCTGTCAATGTTGCCTATAACTTCTTTTATATCGAAAATAGGTAGGAATCTATGTTAGACTTTATTTAATCATATTGACACAAATGTCATGCTATTTGAAGCCAAAACTGATGAACAGCAGTTTACTATCCATGGCATCTGACTTAAATCCAAAGTGAGAAATTATTAATAAATGGATCTCTTAGATTCAGGTAGTTACTTACGTAGGTGAGAACAGTGAATATAAGCTCATGTAATTAATCTAAGAAAAAGTGTATTATTCTATCTCTCTTACAGCTGAGATGGGCTTAGCAAGCTTGACTAGTATGCTTAGAATGATTGCAGTTTTTCAGGGTTCTATGTTGGTTTATGTTTTTCTCTTCTCAGACAATGATTCTCTTTTATTTATATAGTTGATAAGCCAAAGGTGACCCTGGTTTTTGCAAAGCTTCTTCTGAGAAGTCTGAGTTACTACTTCTTTTTTCTAGGTTCCTAACATATAGGAGGCATCTGTATTAGGCATTTTTATTAATTGTCAGTGCATGCTAGGAATCCAGGTTTCATCATGGTGTTCATTTGAAGCAACCTAGAATGGGGACAGAACAACATACTTGGAATTGAGAGTAACACATGCATGTGATTTTTCCTGTTGCATGGTGGTGTAAAAATTCCATCTCAAAATTTAAAAAGAGCCCCCTTATTGTAAAAAAAAAACCTATAAGATATAAAAGGTTGAATAGGTTTGGCAGAGTCTACAGTGCAGTGGCCCACCACTGTTATAATCTAGAATTTTAAATGAGTGGGCTGTAATATTGGTTTAATGATAGGCTAGAACCTCATTTCACTTTTTTATCTGCTCCCATGTTCAAGGCTCTATGGCTTAGAGGCCAGGGCCTCTCTACCACTGAGCTGTGATTTAAGAACAAAAGAACAGCATTTCTGTTGCATTCTGGAATTTTTTCCCTCCTGGCTTCTATAGATACTTGCTTTGATTCATAGAAATGAAAGTCAATTATTGAACGATGTTTATTTTCACTTCTTCACCATTTATCCCCCCCCCAAAAAAAAACTGGTGCTATTTTTTTATGTGTTACTTGAAAAGTCATGAGATATATCTTAAAAGATAATAGTTTATTATTTGAAAAGCTCCAAAGCTGTTCATTTTGATGTACTATAGCAATCCTAAAGCCTTCCGAAGAAAGCACAGGACTTAGACCAGACTGACAACTGGTGTATCAACTCTTTCATTCATGTGTTTGGAGTTAGTACAACATGCTTTCTTTGTATATGAAAGAATATTTCTAATGTTTTCATATTTTATGCCCCTCAGGGATATATGCATGTTGAATTATGATAGAGTAGTAGATGGCATCCCTTGGAGTTTGCAAGGAAGGGATAGAGAAAGAGGTTTGGCAAACCCTTCATTTTTTCACATGCATGGCTATTCATGCAGTTATGATGTAAAACTGTGCTGGCATTTGAATAATTGTCTTATCTCTATGGCAGGCACTTTTTTTTGTTGGTGATGATGCTCATTTGTTATTTGCTTTCCAATATGCAAAATTCTGAGTGCTTCATTCTTAAGCACTGAAAAGGTTCAGGAAATATCCATATTAAATATGTTCGTAGTGTTTCACCGACAGAGAATTTTTTTCTTTAGTAACATTTTAAATAGCTTAAATGAGGTCAAGTGCCATATCCATAGTTGTCTTCAAATCTGTACTCAACATAGATAAAATCTTTGTCATCTAACTACTTCCATTGTCTTTTATTTCCTATGGTATCTATTTTTTTAAAAATTAAGAGAACACACACACACACATACACACCATGAAATTGCACAAAGAAGGTGTGTTATGTATAGATTAATTTCAGGCAAGCCCCTGACATGTTAACTTTTTACTCTTACAAAATGGGGTCACAACATATAGTTCCAATTTTTAATGCTTTATCTCTCTGTCTCTCTCCCTTTGTGTTTGTATGCTAGACACACTTATACTTAATTTATATGAATTCAAATATTAATCCCTTTGCCTTTATTTTTCTTCTAGCCTTTCTACCTCCTCCAGTCCTACCTCAGAGTCTTATTTTTGTAAATATTAAGCTGATCATATTGTGAAGCATTATACAATATGATGAAAATTTTCATTAGGTTATCTTTATATAAGAATGTCATAAACATCAACTAAGCTGGAAAATTAGGGTTATAAACAAACCATTTTAATTCATATTTATTCAATGATCAGGCTCTTTTTAATCCTTTATCCATGCTTTAGTAATGTAGTCTTTGTAGGCTTCTGAGAGCCAAATAAAAGATTTAGTCATGAATGAAGCAGAGCTGCTTGTAATAATTGTGGATTCTAAATTGAGATCTTCTATAGTAGGTCTAAACCAATCAACAAAACCTTTATGTTTTAGTAACATGGGATGAACTGTACATATTTTTGTGGTTGTCTTAGTTAGGGTTTTATTGCCATGAAGATACACCATGACCATGGCAACTCTTATAAAATAAGTAAAACATTTAACTGGGCCTGTCTTACAGTTTCAGAGGTTTAGTCTATTGTTGTCATGGCAGGAAGAATGACAACATAAAGGTTCAGTCATGATGCTGGAGAAGTAACTGATAGTTCTACTGTGTGCCACCCTGGGCGTAGTTTCGACATATATGAGACCTCAAAGCCTGCCTCCACAGTGATGCACTTCCTCCAATAAGGCCACACCTACTCTAACATAGCCATTCCTACAATAGTGCCACTCCCTATGGTCCAAGCATTCAAACATGAGTCTATGGGGACAATGCCTATTCAAACTGCCTCCGTGGTGTACTGTGATAGGTTAATACAGATATATAGCATGTACTACTTAAGATGATGTGATAAACATCTTGATCTGTTTTTTGTTGTTAGGAGAGACTTCAACTCCTCTGTCTCTTCTAGATCCTCTAAAATATTTAATAGATTATTGTAAATTGTAGTGCTACTGCTGTGTCTTAGAATACCAGAACTTGTGTTTTTGTGCCTACTTCTATCACCCCTCAGCCCTGTCTTTCGTAGTTTCTAATGGCTACTATTCTAGTTTTGTAGCTTCTGTATATGAAGGACAACATGTGGTGCTTGTTTTTCCAGTCTTGACATATTTTGCCCAATGTAATGTCCTTCAGTTTCATCTACATTGCCTTAAAGGATAGGAATTCATTTTTTATGGCTATGTAATTCTGGTGAGCATCCATACCAGACTTTCTTGTTCCACTCCTCTGCTGATGGGCAGCAACGTGATTCTCTATCTTAACTAATGTTAATAGTACAACGATATACTTGGTTTTTCAGGGATCCTTGTGATTTTTTAAAAATTTTCTTTGAATATATGTCCAGAAATGAGAAAGAGGTAAATTAGATAGTTTTTCTGCTTTATAATTTTTGAGGAACCTTCTATTTTGTTCTCCCTTATAGCTGTTGTAATTTACATTCCTACTAGCTATGGATATTTCATT
Organism: Myodes glareolus; assembly: GCF_982192425.1. Taxonomy (NCBI): domain Eukaryota; kingdom Metazoa; phylum Chordata; class Mammalia; order Rodentia; family Cricetidae; genus Myodes; species Myodes glareolus. The sequence continues at coordinate 55,769,725 of NC_142053.1, forward strand.
ATGAAGTAAGTCCTTAATAAAAGTGAAAATTCAAACAAAGAAGGAGAAAGAGCTAGTTTGTGGCTAATTAAATGATACCCAACATATAAGAGGAGTGTGTGCGTGTGTGTGTGTGTCTAATTGAAGCCTGTGAGTTCTCTGGAAAAAAGAGGCCACAGTGTATTCCTTCTGATAAGAAATCTGGTAATCGTGATGTCATAATGAAGTGCTTTCTTGGGGGAACTGGTGGTCAAAAAGAAATTATGGATTAGGTTTTCAAATAGAATCCACAGGAATCTATGATGGGTAAGATGGAAAGAGGCTGATAGTGTTTATAAAAATTGTGGGCAAGTTTCTTTGATAAAGTGAACATTGGATTTCCTACCTTGTTTCTACATCCTCTTCTGTTGAATGCAGCTTCAAGCATAGGTGATTTTTAGCAGTAGGTGTTGATAAAATTGCTGACTTTCCACACGCTAGCACTCAGGATAAACTTTTAAAAATACGTTTTCATCATAACTTGTTTCTTTTTAGGATTTTTGTTTTGTCAGCAGTGGGAACGGCGAGGGCCATAAAAAACGAGTAATGTTTAGAGGGAGATCTATAGCTTTTTAAAAATCCATTTTCCCCACACTAGTCCCAAAAGGCAATAAAGGACTATCCAAAGTGCTATTTCCCCAAAGAGCCTGTGGGTACCAGAGAGACCAGAACACGGTGGGGTTGCAATGATTCCCAGAAAAAGCTGATGAAATTGATATCTTCCTTTTCCTTTTACAGACCAGAATGAAGGATTTCATTGCAGGGAGGAATGCCGGATTCTTGGCCACTCTGATAGATGCTGGATGCCTCGGAATCCCATGCCCACCCGTTCCAAGTCTCCTGAGCATGTGAGGAACATCATCGCTCTGTCCATTGAAGCTACTGCTGCTGATGTTGAGGCTTATGACGACTGCGGCCCCACCAAGCGGACATTCGCAACCTTTGGAAAAGATGTCACCACCCGCCCGGCTGAGGAGCGGCCCATCCTGAAAGTCAAGAGGACTGTCGATGTGACCATCTGCAGCCCCAAAGTCAACAGCGCTATCCGGGAGGCAGGCAATGGCTGTGAGGCTATTAGCCCTGTCACCTCCCCACTGCATCTCAAGAGCCCTCTGCCTACCAAGCCTTCTATGTCTTACACGGTCGCCCTGGTTCCTCCAGCTCGTGATCTGGAGCACCATGCCAACAATGGCGCCTCTCGTCCTTCTGAAGCTGAACCCCGTGGAGCCGACAGTGAGAGAGTCATGCATGAGGTCAATCCTATTCTGAAGGAAGGGCGTGACAAGCAATCTCCTGTCGTGAAGCGTCTGAAGGATATCATTCTGTAAACCCGTCTGGGGAAGAAGAAAGGAAAGAAATCACACTGGCTAGTGAAGATGCAGCATCTACTCATTTTACTCACCAATGGTTGGTTCTTGAGTGGCTGCATTGTAGAGATTTCCCTAAATGTATTGTGTATAAGTGACTATCATTCCGTGACAATCCCTCTCGTTTCAACAGGCAGCAGGGGTGTTCAGTTGGAGCAAATTAGCTTTGGCTTGAGTTGTTCATGGGGCCTTGATGTTGGGGAAACAGAGGCAAATTCAGTTGTGAAGAGTATTATGTATTAAGTGTTTGAATTTATATATTTTTCTATGTCAAAATGATAATATAAATTACCATTGTTTGTGAAGAATTACATTTAAAAAAGCAAAAAGAAAAAAAAGAAAAAAAAAGCTCTGGACACCTTTAATAAGCTCGCCACTGTTTTTTGTAGTGTAGACAAGTTATTGGTCATTTATTGTGTACTATTCATTGATTCAGTGACGTGAAATCGAGCCCCCAAAAGGTTGTTTCTGAAGCTCGAGTACTTTCCAATACCGCTACTTTGCTGTGGACGCCCCTGCTTTAAGAACCCTTTTGCTAGCTGTGCTGTTGTTGTATTTGATATTGCAAATTGCTATGTGTGTGGTGATGGCAAAAGGCTTTTAAAGGTTGATGTTTTCTTTTCTTAAAAAAATAATAAAAATACAGACAAAAACAAAATGCAGAAACTGAGACAGCAGACGAATGAGCACCACCACACCTAGAGGTTGAGTACTTGGTGGATACTCACCTTTTTTAATTCTTGTAGTGGTTGCTCACTACCTTGCAGAGGCTTTCTCCTGCCTTTCAGTCTTCTGCCCGGGTCTGTGCTAGATCATTGTAGAAAGTCATTTTTGGATATGCTGCTATCTAATTTGCAGTTGTCAGAAATACTGTGCTGAAAATTTTATGAGATGCATTATTTTTTTTCTAATTTTCAGACCCTGAACAGGAAAGTTACTCCTGATGTTATCAGTTTTCAGGCTGAGAAATTCCCTGTCTCCAATCATCTAAAAATCATGCAACATGACTGAGTCTATTTTGAGATCTAAATTACCATCTCTTTAGACACACACTTCCTGATTCAGTGTTTTCCCAATCATGATTGGAATTAGATGGTAAAGCACATCATGGGCTGGAATCGAGGGCGCCATGCTGCTCTTTACCTTAGGCTTATAAATAATGATAGAGTAAGCAGTATGAAGTGTACACTTAGGAAAAGCCAGGTACTAACATCACTGATCTAATTACTGTGCCTTCTAAACGGAGACACTCAGACACTTGAACACGTCTTTTTATGCCTAACACTTTTTTTGATTAAAAATGTGAACAAGAAATTATTAAAACAAAAATCCCTTAGATTTAGTAACTCTTTTTTTGCTGTAGGCTAGGAATATGCCTTTTTAAACTAACAGAGCGCCCATTCTTTTTGTTCTTTTTAACACTGCACAAATGCCCCTTTTCTCATCTGTCTATTAATACTCACTAGCCAACATAGTATTCTTGCAGCCTAAGAGTTCATTATTTAAAATAAACTAAAGAAACATGTCCCATTTGCTCTACTTTTGTCTTAAAGGAATTTCTTCTAAAGAAACAAGTTTTCTGGTTCCTTCCCCCCTTTCTCCCTTCCTCCCTCCCTCCCCCTTCCCTTTCTTCTTCCCTCCCTCCCTCCTTCCCCCTTATCTCTCTCTCTTTTTTTTGTAATTCAAGAACACTCAGAAAGAAAGCCTAGAAGTTAGAGCACTAGAATTCAAAACAGAATTTATTTTCTTAAGTTTAGGTAGATACAGTCAGCTCTTTGAAATGTTTTCATTATTTTTATCTGAGTTCCTAGATTTATACATTACTAGGAATTTTTTTTTGTGGGAGGTGGGAGGGTTGTAAGCGAAGGGGTGGGTAAGGCAATGGGCATGGGGTTAGGTAGGGGAGAAGATTTCTGGGGATAAAAGAAACATATAATGATGCTACAAATCAATCCTTATTTCCTAAATACTACCTCATGCAAAATATTGGGTTGGCTGCAAATTTCTCCCAGACACAGTTAGAGACCTTTACATCGTTTTCTTGCTTCATTTAACTTTCTCTCATATATGTTCTCATCTTCTGGTTTATTTCATTATGGTGGTATTTATTTTTCCTTCCAAGTGACTATTTGATTAACATATTTAGCTTTTTAAAGTGCCCTTTAAGTTGGGATGGCTGCCTATAGAATTTAGACTGCTCTTCACCAGGATCCATCTGACAGTATCTTGTTTGCTAGTACCTCAAGGTCACTTTGTAGTCGATTGGACAGCTTTCTACAGGTGGATTTCTTACTCTGCTCAGTGGAAACGAGGGAGTTTGAAAGGTTGTGGAAAGTGGAGATGGAATGTAGAGAGGCCACTGCCTGCCATGTGTCTTTCCAGCCAATTAAAAACGGGTGGCATTAGCAGTGATTTTCTTTTTGCCTTTTTAAAAAAGCAACTAAAAATTTTGTCCCCAGAATTTCATTTTAGTTCCAAGCTTAGTCTATCTAAAAATCATTGTTCTCAGTGGGCAGTCAGAGATTTTTTGTTTTTTTGTTTCAGAACTCTTTACTGAGTATGTATAAGAATTCTCGTTAAGGAAGTATCTTTCCCCCTTCAGTTGTCTGATGGAAGTGCAAGCGCATCCTAGGAGAGCTTTGTAGGCAGGTTCTACAGGCCAACTGTGCTTGCAAATAGGACTTTTGTGCAAGGGTCTTAAACTCCCCACGGACTCGAGATTCTCCCCCTCCCTTTTTAACACATGTGATGAAAAGCTACCAAGGCCAGTGGAGCAAATATTTTTCCCTTTCTTTCTGCAAACATGTTACACAGAAACATGTGGGAACAATTTTAGTTCCCAAGTCCTAGGGAGTTCTATTCCACTTATTCTGATGTCCCTAGGTCATGAAGTGTGACATACTTAAAAATTTCCTGGCCAGGTAAATGTCTTTATTGAGTATAGGGTATCTAGTTTGCATTGATTGACTGCTTTCTCCCAAACATGGGAACATGCTATTCAATAAGAAATGGGGAACAATGCCCTGTGGAAACTTGTTCCCCCCTGTGCAGTCTAGTAAATTAACCTGTTCAGAATGAAACTTAGTATTTCATTGTTCCTCTGAAGCCAGTAGAAAAAGTGAGGGTCTGTCTTGGTACCGAATTGATAGTGGGTTACAGAATCCAGTAGTTCTTGCACAACAGTGGTTCTCAAAGTATCATCTCAAAGCAACATCACTTAGGAACTTCTTAGAAATGATAGTTCTTGATCCTTGCCTAGAATGGCTGTATAAGAAATCTGGAGGATTTGGCACAGAAATCCATGAGTTAGTTGCCCACTCAAGTTTGAGGGCTTGTTAAAGCACATTTTGGTAGAGCCTAATCCTCGGCGTTTCTTATTCAGTTGTTTGTGGGTAGGATTTCTTTGCCTATCTACAGATGCCTAGGAGATACTGATGAGACAATGCTCCAGAGGAAACTTGCCTCATAGGACTAACTGCACCTAAGCTGGCCATTTCTACAATTTTGTTGACATGGTGACCAGCTGATCATTAATGAAAGCTGTAACTCTGAACTCTGCAAATAAAACCACACAGAGTACCTTCCAGATCCTGCCGTCTCAGCATATGGCTATTAGAGGGGAACGCAGAGGACTTTTTCCTCTACACCTACCACTATAAAGCAAACACAAGTGGTCTACTTGATGTAGAAAGACAAGGGACAGTTTGGGAGAGGCAGGGATGGAAAGGATAGCTTTTTTGGGCATCCAAGGTGGAGAAAGGATTATTACTGTACATAATCCATTTTATGGGGATCATTTTGATGTCAAATGTTCCCCCAAGGCACTCCCGACAAGTCTGGTCCGCTTGGCTCTTTTCACAGGGTAATAAGACCCTTCTGACTTTGAAAAACTGGCAGAAATGAGCTGAAGAAGTCCATTGTATACAGTCCTAGTGTTTGCCTTCTTGGTAAAATTACATTTTAAGGATGTCATTTCATGAGTCAAATTGTATCTGCTGACACTAAAGTGTATTGAGATGTTGTTCTTTAGTTTAAGTATGTATCAAAGTAATATTCAAAGGGGATGTATGGGGGTGGGACTGGGACCGGGTGGCTTTATATTGATAATGAAATATTCCAGAGCAAAACACATTGTCCTAATGAAGTTGTTGCAGCTCTCTTTGTTTTCTTGTGAAACTGAAATTGGCCCGTGGGTCACTTGTCGTGCAAAAGTGAATTAATTTCAAATAGGAATCACATTGCTTTTGTAAAACAAAGAAAATCAACCACCTTGTCTGAAGTATACGTTGTAAGGCGCTCTTGGTAAAGAACAACCTAGAAACACCTGACCTTGATTGGAAAGCATTGTAGGTCATTAGGGAAATCTGATGATGCTGCCTGTTGCTCCAGCTGTGTTGGCAATTAAAGATGACCTTGTTACTAACTGAATGTTGCTGTCAACCTTAGCAAACAAACCAGCTAACACTTTACAGCACCGGTTAAGTAGATGTTTACTGGCACTGGCTGGCATTCAGCTGAGGAAGGCTAAGATCCAGACTAATGACCAAGGGCCAGACTAGGTCTAGCTAGAAGTTCAGCAACAAATACCTCCTTGTGCTATTTGAATGCTAAGGTATTAGTTGCAAAAGGCTTACGCCTTCGCTCCTCTAGTGAGGGGAATGAGCCTGATGACACTATTACTGTTTACCTGTCGAACCAGGGTGGCAATTTAGAAGGATACAAGTACAGTACGTTTCATTAAGCAGTCTCTGTTGCTGATTATATGAAGATGAAATGGTTGTATATGCTGATCTGTATGTTATGTACATTTTCACAGTGATTGAATCATTGTAAAAACAAAAAAAGACAAAAAAGAATCACCACCACTCTGTCTATTTTATGAAGATGATAAAGCAGCTTTATTAAATTATTACAGTTCTGTTTTAAATGGTGTTACCTGCCACATTGTTTCCTTTTATCTGGTGGTTCTCTGTTTCCCTCTTAAATGTGTTTTCTCTGCTTCAAAAATTTAATGCATTTTAGTATTAAAGGCTATTATGGAAAAAGTATTGAGTGTTTGGTGAACTGTGTCTTGGAGAGTATTTTGTTCCCCTTGATGATGGGTGGAAGCATCTCAGAACTTGGAAGTAACCAGTTCTTGGTGGGCGTCACTGATGTTCAAGCAAAGACTTCCGTTTGCCTTTCCCATTTCAAACAACTTCCGGCTTGCTAACTGAGGGGCTTCTTCCTGTATCCAGGTCCCATTCATTCACATTGTAACCTCTGCTATTGCCAGTCCTATCAATACTGTTACAGAAGGAGGGAAACCCATTTCACATTCGGGATGCCGAAGATTTTCCCATGAGCCATTTTAAACAAGCACACTAAAATTATTCTTTAAAATAAATCATTTCAGGGACAACTGCACAGTGGGACTTCTCTGCAGAATTAATTTGTTAAAAGGGCAAGCTTTAGTTGAGGCTGTCAGTTGGGAAAAAGAGAGTGTAAAACAAAGATGACCTGGCTGCCCCTTGATGCCTTCAGGTTTGAAAATGAAGCATCAGGAGAGGCTCTGACTTTGTACATAATAAGGCTGCAGAGAAAGTTCCGATAAGCTCTCTTTATCCAAACAATTATTCTGTAGGACTTAGCACTTGGGCTGCAAGTATTTCTTCTGGCTGCAACTGGAGGGGGTGACTAGAGGAAAGGGGGGCACATCAGACCATTACAAATAGTGCCTTTAGTGGTTAAAGGCTAAATTGCTTCGGCATGACCTATTCTTTCCAGACAATTAAAAGTGATCTCAAGGAAATCCACTGTCTTCCTGGATCTCCATCTTTCTGTTATCTCTGCTCACCTGTATTAAATTGAGATTGTATCTTATTCCCCAGAATTAGCCCTAGAGTCAAAGCAATAGACAGAGATTCGGTACTGCATTTTAATAGCTGTTTCATCAGAATGCAAACAGACAAGCTGGGGCACTGGGATAACATACACTGGTATATGTACAGATGTTCACATGGTCTCACAGATGGAAAGGCATATTGGAAAGAGACTGATATGTCACTGGCCTGGAAACAATTAAGACACAGGAGGTCAAAGGAATGCTTCTGGGTTAGCCTGTACCAAAAACACAAAGAAAATTGTTCTTGGACTGTTTTCCATCTACTATTTTTTTTCTTTTGAGTGGGGAAGGGAGGATAGAGCAAAAAAGTCAATTCCTTCTTAGGAACAAAGAAGAGAAAATAAATTCTCATATGATGAAGAACCTTCACATATATAGCAAAGACATACCCTAGGGCAAAACAATGATCACTGTCTAAGTATGGGAAACTGACAATATTATATAAACATAAGCTCAAATATGTTCAACTTTAGAAAGCAAAATTATCTGCTTCATAGTGGTAGCGAAGTACATGTGAGGTACTTTATGTGTCATGTTGACATTCTGTGTGTGGTGTCCACAGCTGATAGCTTTTAGGGTATTCTCTTCTAGTTTACGGACTCGGTAATGGGGACAAAAATGTGCCTAACCACTTTCATTATTTTAATTCATTATTCATTTAATTTCATTATTTTAATGAGGGTATAGACATGATTAAAGATGTCCTGAATGCAACTCCTACCACTTGGAAGGTGATAGGGGTTCCAAAAAAATCTTTAGCATCCAAACAGATGGGTGCTGTCATTATAGTTGTAATTCTCCTGTATTTTAGTAAGTGGCTCTTACACCTGCCTGACACTTTAACTCCCTACTTTTTCCTTGTATTTTCATCAGTGTATATTAATTATATAATACAACATTCTTCATTATAAAATTTCTATATATGCATATAAAGTACTTTGAACATATTCACCTCATATATTATTATTACTCCTCCCAACTTTCCCCTTTCTCTTCCGTATCCTGGATCTCTTTTTAGTTTCACATCTTTTGTTTCCCTATCCACAACTTCTACATATGAGAGAAACCAAGCAATACTTGTTTACGGGAGTGGTTTCTTTTATTTAATATAATCTATATAGGTCCACCTATTTCCTTAAAATATCACATGTTGTTTTCTTCTTTATGAATGAGTAAAACTTTATTATACATATATACAATATTTTGTTCATCCATTCATTTCTTGGTGAGCCATAGTCTTTTCGTTGTGAGTAGTGTCATGATAAATATGTGAATGCATATATATTAACTGCTTTACTTATTGTTATGACATAACACCTAACAAGGAGAAAATTAAGCAAAAGAAAGGTGTGTTTTGGCTTATAGTTCAAGGGGTACAATTCATTATGGCAGGGAAAACATGGCAGCAGGTCCAGATGGCTCCCAATCAAATTGCAACTAAAGTCAGGGAGTAGAGAGTGATGAACATTTGTTTTCAGTTCACCTTTTCATTTTTGTTCAGTGTAGGACTCCAGCCCATGGTATGTAAATACATATTTAGGCCAAGCCTTCCTTTGTTAATTAACTTAAAGATTTGATTCCATGGTCATTCTAAATCCATCAAGTTGATGATTAGTTGTCAATACCAGATATTTCTTTTGTATGTTGACTTGGATTACGCAGAGCATATACATATGTGCTATTGCACCGATGTGTGTGCATGTGTGCGTGCACATACACACACACACACACACACACACGTGCGCACACACACACAGGCATATTTATCCAGAAGTGTTTGACTGTTCTTTTAATTTTTTTCTGAGTAAACTCAGTACTGATTTCCACAGTGACTGGATCATTTTTAATGTGGAAAAGGAAGATGGATGGGAAATGGTCAGACAAGAATCTTCCAGTTACCCAAAGCTCTTGGTGTACTGGTTGTATCTTGTGTTTTAGAATTTTAACTTCCTCCAAATGCCCAAAGCCTTGACTTCATTGTAGTTTTCTGGGTCCTCTAGTATTGATCTTTTTCCCAAACCAGGGCTTTCTCTGTCTTATAAGTATTTCCACTGTCTCCTTTACTTTCTAAAGTTCAGCTGTGTCTGGATGTGCTAGAGTAGCAGGGACTAGTAGAGAACCACTCTGTGTCAAACACTTTATAAGCAGTATCTCCCCAGCAGCTTTTTGTTTAAGTTCTTTTGTTTATTTTGTGTGAGAGGATATGTATATATGTGTGCGCGTTCAGGAGCACATACTGCTGCTGACATGTAAATGCCATGGGAAAAATTGTGGGAGTCAGTATTTTTCCTTCCACTATGTGTGTCTTGGGGATTGAATTCCGGTCCTCAGGCTTGGTGGTAAACATCTTTATCTACTGAGCCATTTCCCTGTTCTCAGTACAGCATCCTGTCCTCAAGGCAACCTTGTATGGGAGATGATGACATCTCTATTCTATATACAAACAAATTGAGGCTCAACGTGCTTATGGGAGATTATTCAAGGAGACATGATTACTAAATAGAAGTGCTAAGATTCAAACATGCTTGTTTACTAAGAAAGTATTACTCTCTTCAATTACTTTTCAGGAATCAACAAACATCCTGATAAGTTCTTCCTGGATACAGTTTTAATAGTGTGTGCTAATATCTTAACACATTTATTTATTCATCCTAAAAATATAAACATTTTAACATCTTTGGGATCCCAATGTTATGTCTCTGAGAAGTGATTGTCGCAGTGGGAATTTCAGGTCAGGATGCTTTTGATCAGCCTCCTAGGCATCTCCCTACTCCTCTACTCAGTGGCTCCCTTTCAAGTTACATTAGTCATGCATGGCAGAACTGTGGCTCCTTTTAGAGTCTGTGCACTCTAGCTAGTCAACAGCCCTTGAAATGAAGGTCTGGTAACCCTATATTCTTCTGTCCCTCTGGATTTCAAGCAATCTGTCAAGGATGTATTCATGTGTGTTACAGGTCAGCACAGCTGGAGTCAATCCCAATATATGTTCACAACAGGGATGGATTAGTTTTTTAGATGCAGAAAGTTGGCAGAAGATGAGAGAAGTTAAAGGCTAAAAAGCAGGGTGCTAGTGGTGATGGGGATGGAAGGCATGATTGTAAAAGAAATTGAAATCATTGGGCATTACTAGGAAAAGCATCATAGAATAGAAGAATTAGCTGAAAAGAAGGGTAACTCAGTTTTGAGCACTGGGTCACCAAGAACATGAGTTGGTTTCCATGCATGCCTCACAGTTCATGTGGAATTGACAAGGTGCGGATGAGTCCCCAAGATCCTTTTGTCTGGTTTCCACAAGTTAGCTAGCATCCTGATATGTATCTAAACTAGGAAGTGAGTTCAGACAAAGGTAAGTGGGAAGGAAAAAGAAATTTACAAGCCTCTGGCAATGAATAGAGCAGCTTCCTAAAGGAGCCCTATATAAAGAGACAAAAAACCCCTCATTTAATAGTTCCTGTTATTCAAGTGTCCATATCCAGCATGCCTCAGTGGCCAATGCTTCCTCAGTTTTGAATATAGCCCTAAGAATTTGGTCTGTCAGAGCTGAGTTGCCCAAGATGCTAAGCACTGAGATGCTTGATGTTTTGTACATGCTATTATAACCTTTCTTTCTTTCTGTCTTTCTTTCTTTCTGTCTTTCTTTCTTTCTTTCTTTCTTTCTTTCTTTCTTTCTTTCTTTCTTTCTCTCTCTCTCTCTCTCTCTCTCTCTCTTTCTTTCTCTCTCTCTTTCTCTTCCTCTCTCTCACTCCCTTCCTTCCTTTCTTCCCTTTTGACATATAGCAGAAAAAAAATGGTATATCAGAGACTACGACACAGGTAATTTTTGCCTCCAAATCAATATCCAGGAACTGTCCTCAAAGTATCTGGTCAATTTCTTCTTCCTCATTGTAAACATTGTGGTCCAGAAATCAGCATTCCTCATCTGGGTAACTGAAATAATTTTCTAATTTTTCTCTTCTCATTCTCCTTGTCTCTCTCTGTCACATGTTCACACTGCAGCAAGAGGGATTTTGCTAAAATACAGCATCCGTTAAGTCACACCTCTGCAGAAGATCTGTCAATGGCTTCACTAAGATGAAATCTAATTTCCTTAACATGGATTACAAGACTGATTTTCAATTTTTTTGTCAGCTCCCTATAGTAAGAAATCCATTTTACACCACATATTTGTAACTGAAATGAACATTTCACAAACAATACTTATCTTTGTTACCTACAATGAACTCTCAGATTTTCTATTCAACTCTGAACACAAAGGGTCAGCTCTTTCCTATAAAAGGCCAGATAGCAAATCTATTAGACTTTCTAGCCATATGGTCTCTATTGCTGCCTCTGTGCTTCATTATATTGTTATTCATAACTCCAGGGACTTTGTGAATCCTCTTAGAAACACCCCCTTCTCACAGTGTAGCATATTCTACCCTCCACCCTGGGTAGTAAATATTCCAGAGACATGTCAGTATCACTCAAATCGTATTCACAAGTTCAAGCAGAGGATTATTTCACATCAACATCCCTTTTATATAGATATATTCTTATTTTAATATTTTCCCCTTGAAATACAAATGAAGCATTTAACATTGATTAGTGAGCCATGAGTTATGAAAGAATATTACCCATCACAAAAAGGGAAGAAAATCAATGAGTCACACAACAAACTGTCTCTCTTTTTCTTTCTTAATATAGATAACATTTATATGAATGTATATAAATAAGTATATTTGATAGAGGATAATTTAGCACAAAACACAATCTCTATCCTCATTTCGCAAGACTAACCTTTTCTAACAACACAACCCAGAAGAAGGAAAAAATACTTATATTTCAAAGCACATTAGCTTGACATTTTTAGATCATGTTATCTATACCTTATACATCTTGAAAAAGAATGTTGCAGTTTGAATCTTTCTGTTTTGCTTTCTTTTTTTCAAAAAGTCGTTTTCTTTCATGATTCTTTTCACACTGATGTTTAGCATTACATCTGGGATGTCAAGCCAATTATTTTCCTCTTCACCTCACTTTGCATTTCTTCTACTTGTAAACACTATTCTCTCTCTAACCTTCAGAAGCAATATACCTGTAGCAAGTCTCACTTTACTCTGATCTCAAATGTGCTAATATGACCTCCTTAGTCACAGACCTATTGCAAGTATTTCAAACTTTGAGGACGTGGAGGAACGTGGCATTTCTGCGTGTCAGAATCTGTGAAGAATGGATTTGTACATAGGGTGGACACTTGGAAGAAGTGGGTAAGTTTTGCTATGATTTATACCTGGAAAGCGAAGTATGAAAGTAGGACAGTAATAGTGGTATTTAAAAACCAAGACAGAGGGCTGGAGAGATAGATGTCTTAGTGGATAAGAGCAGTTGCTGCTTTTACAGAGATCCTAGATTCTGTTCCCAGCACCCACACCATGGCTCACACCGGGGATCTGACATGCTTTTTTGGTCTGCTCCAGCTTCACACACACATACTGTTCACATACACGCATGCAGGTAAACCACTTGTACAAATAAAAAGCCTTAAATAAAAAACCTTTGTAGATGTTGTTATCTGATTTGAAGAGAAGATAGAAGGATGTGAGAAAAAAGGTTTGTGAGTAGGGAAATTTATAGATAAATTTGATGGTATTATCTTATTTCCTTTCCTACTTTCCCTAACTATAGTTTAACAATACAAACACACACACACACACACACACACACACACACACACACACTCACACAGGTGAGGCTGTACATATATGACCAACATGTACACTTATTGTGGTTTCTTATTCTTTGGTTCATTAAACCGATATTGAGCACTTACTGAAAGACAGAGCTGTGAGCTGTGCTAGGAACACAATAAGAGACAAAATTCTTTGTCCTCACAGAATTTACATTTTATTGATGGAAGACAGACAATAAATAAGATAAATTGATGGAATACATTGTTTTATTGTGAAAAAATGCTAAGGAAAGGAGAATAAACCAGCAGAAAACAGGAATATTAATATCTGCAGGGTTACTGAAACTTCAGTTAGGTTTTCCAAGGTAGGCCTGACTGACAAGATAATTTCTTTTCTTAATTTAAATTTTTTTAGTTCTTTAATAACTTTAGATATTTATACAATGAATTTTAATTCTTTTCAACTCCCTTATTACCCTTTCTTATATCTCTTCCTCTCTAACTGAAACCTTTCTTCCCACAAGTCCCTTATCTATTTTCATGTCTTCTTTCTGTATGTGAGACACTGACAGAGTTTTTGTCTAAGCTTGAGTGGGAGGCTATTAATCAAAGCAATATCACCTTATCAATGGCTACACCACTGAACAAAATGAGATCCTTCCTCCCTAAGCAACTATCAACTGCCACGATCCCTCAGAAAGGGGTGGGATCTCATAAGCCTCTCTCCTATACAAGAGGAATTGTTGATGAGCCCAACTTATAGAAGTCTTACAGATAATCACAACTGTAGCGAATTCATGAGTGAAAAGGCTCTGCTATATCCAGAAGAGACATTTTTGCTGTTGTCTTTGGCTCTTCCATTCTTTCTACCCCTCGTTTCACAATATTCCCTCAGCCTTGGAGGGTATGGTATAAAGGTCTCACTTGGGGTCAAGCAATCCATTGTCACTTAAACTCGGCCATCTTAACAGTTTTTAGTGTCTTCATTGACTACTGTCTGCTGCAATAAAAATATTGGAAAATGAATACTATGGGTATAAACATAGATGTTTTAGAAGATACTTTGACAACAACAAGACCACCTATCAAAATAATAGTGTGTTCCCTCATGGGCCTGTGACCTCTCCAACTATGAACTCTTAACTAAGTTTCCCATATCAGACATCTATTCTCTCTTGAGGAATAGACCTCAAAACTAATCAGAGAGCTATTTCTTATTCTCATAAGAGCCATAGCAGCACTGTAACAGATGGTAAAACCTGTCAAGATAACTTCTGTGTAAGAACCTAAAGAATAAAATAGCCACCTGAGTATGAGATGAAGAAAAAGGAGGAATATTCAGGTTTTCAGCAAGGCATTGACTTGACTCAGATTTTGCCAGTGTCAGTCTAACTGAAAATAAATATTGAGAGACAAATCAGTAATCTAGGCTAGATACAATGGGAAACTAAACCAACGTGGTGATTATGGAAGGGATGGGAAGTGAGCCAAGGTTGCTTTATTTTTTCACCACCTCCTTTGTAATCACAAATGCTGATGCTTGAATCTGATATCTGCAGAAATAACGATATGGCTTGCCCTAACAGTTGAACTCATCAGGCGTCTGAGGCAGGAGGATCTACCGAAGCTAGGATTTTCAGGCTACCCTGAGTAGCATGTGAGATCTCGGCTCCAGAGAGACAGAAAGAGAGGGAGAAAAGAAGGGAGAGACAGAGAACCAGAGGGACAGGGAGTGAGGAGCAGTAGTAAAATGCTATGGAGGCTCAGTGTTCTGGTATGCAAAGTACCTCTGGGGAGGTGAGGAAAGATAGTGTGAGAAATGGCGAGAGGCCTATATGGTAGAGTAAAGGCTGTGAATTACAATGTGTTTTTAATTAATTTTTCAGTGTCAAGTGCTTCTAATTACATAGACTAGACCATCACTGTGCCTTTCTTTCTACCTGAAGTCATAAAGATAACTTAATTTGCAGCATTTTGAAATATCAAAATTGTTCGCTTTTGTATTTATAGAGTAGGGAAATACTTGTTCTTCTCCAAGCTAAATGAGGCAGAAGGAAATTCTAATTGGTTCTTGGAAAAGTAATTAATTGGTCAGCACAGCCCATCCATATTTGGAGTAGTGCTACCTACATGGATGGAAACTATAGGCAAGTCTCTTCTCTGGTCTGCTTTCTAATTATCAAGTGTGTGATACCCACCTGTGAGGCTAAACACCATCTGCTGTTAGATGACGGTCTAGAATTTCTTCCCATTATTAGAAGCCTAGTAACTGTCAAGGAATTTCTGGAAACTGGACCCCAAGCTTTTGAAATATATTATGAAAAACTATGTAGGCTGGCTATTCCTTGAGCTTCCAGACCACAAAAACAAAACAGAGAGATATTAATTATGAAAGCTTGATCTGTGTCTCAGGCTTTTCCCGCTAGCTCTTTTAACTTAAGTCACTCCTTTTCTATTCATCTATGTGTTGCCACATGACTCGTGGCTTTTACTTTGCTTCTGTATGTCTTGTTCTCTCTCTGCATCGGGCTGGTGATTCTGCCTTTCTTCTTCCAAGAACTATTGTCTCCAGAAGTACATGCTATACCTCCTGCCTACCTATTGGCCATTATTTTTTTTTCATTAAACCAATCACAATGACATATCTTTATGCAGTATAATCAAATATCTCACAACATTTTTTCCTTTTTGTTAAAATAAAATGGAAAGGGTTTTAACTTTAACATAGTAAAACTATATACATTAAGAGCAATTATCATAAAACCTAGACAACAATGTGGACCTTAAGAGAGACACATAGATCTACTCTACATGGGAAGTAGAGAAAGACAAGATTTCCTGAGTAAATTGGGAGCATGGGGACCTTGGGAGAGGGTTGAAGGGGAGGGGAGAGGCAGGGATGGGAGCAGAGAAAAATGTAGAGTGCAATAAAAGTCAATCGAAAAACAAAAGACAAAAATAAAGAACAATTATCAGGTAAGTTTTGCATTTACAATATCTAGTCCATTAGCATTTGACAAATTTAGAGAAAATATTTCATTCTTTATTCTCTCTTGATGTGTCCAATTTTCCATTTTCCATCATAACTTGTATTGCCATCTTAAAACTACCTTTTTAGACTTCAAAACATTTTCTCAAATAAACAATTTAAGTTTTCATGTCTCTCAACCTTATAAACTTTACATTTCTTATTTAAGTTTCTTTTCTGAATTTGGTATAAAGGAAAACTGTAAATCTATAATTATCTAGTACTCAACTTCATCAAAGATCTGAGAGGACATATTATTACCTGAGTAAGCATGAACTTCAGAGTAAGCAATTTCCAAAACTAAGAAATGACAGAGATATTTGACTTCCTGGACAATCATCCCAAGGTTTCTCTGTTAAGTTTTCTATGAAGTAGGGATTTTGAAGGACCCTCCTGCATTGTATTGGCAGTTTGTCAGTTTTCTTCTTTTGTGTCCTGTTTGTCCAATTTAGACAGCTTTCTGACAACAGTTGAGGTAAGAGCAGTTTCTTGGCCTAGTGGCTAACCTTGTCACAAATTAAAGCAATCTCCACATAGAGTTTCTTCAATGTTCATCATCTTCTCCGAAGTATGTTAGTACTGCCTGGAGAAGACATGGCTCACTGTCATGAAAAGCCTTATGTAATTAAAACATTTTAAATGTCATATTTTGTAGGTCTTTTAAGTGTTTTAAGACCATCTATCTATCTAAAATATATCTGTTTAACTTGGAAAACATACCTAATATGACTAAAAGATTGATTATTATGGATGACTAAATACAAACTTTCATTTTAAATTATGCACTACAAGTTTAAATGAGTTTTATAAGCACAAATGAGTAGAAACATAGGTATATTATGTTGTAATAATAACTTCAAATTTCTATCAAATACATTATACAAGAGTAAACACACACACACACACACACACACACATATATAGTAAAACAAAATAGCCTTAAATTTGAATCAATATATAAAATTCCATGCCAATAACAATATTTGAGACTGGTGGTTGTTTAAAAGTAGTTGCAACAATATACCCTATTATTCCATCATTTCTATGCTATATCCTCCCTTTTTTTTCAGAACAAGATCCCTGAATATAATCTCCTTTGTTTAGTTTTTCTGTTCTTTTCTTTTCCTTTTTGATCACTACTAATAACAACTTGCAACAGCCCCTTAAATGATGATAAATATCCATATCTCATTGAATGATCAAAACCCACTCACTCCACCTTTTGGGAATGTGGGCATCATGTTTTCTAAACTGCTTCCTGGTGTCTGGCGGGATGAAAGTATCTCTAGGGGGCCATGAGAAAATTGAGATAACAGTCAAGTCCCGGGAGAGCTAGCTGTATCATTGTTGCCAGTCTCCATGTAATGGGAAAGTGTAGGGTTTATCTGAATTCATAGCTGGAGTAGTGCATGAGGCTGGACCATCTCAGCTAGTTGCCTTGAAATTGTCCTGAGCAGTTTATTGTTCAAAGATGATCTTTGGGTGGTGTTTGCCAGATTAGTGGCATTCCACAATATAGGTGGAAACTTTGTTGTGAAGCTCCATCATCCTTTTGGAGACTTCAAAGTTTACTGTTAGAAATGGTCATCGTTCACTGTAGAAAACTTAAAAATGTTAAATGTTATATGCAACAGATTTCAGAAAGGTTAAAGAACCACAGTATCTTAAGTACATCTAGGGTACACAAACTTAATTTCTAGTTACCTGATTCAAGCTCAAGCCTTAGATCATGTAAAGGAAACTAGATGAAGTGTTTTCTTAGAATTATTTCATACTCTATATGACCATTAATATCATAATGGTTTAAAAGTACATGCACACACGCATGCACACACACACAAGCATATATATATATATATATATATATATATATATATATATCTTTTGATGTGCACTTTCAATTTACTCAGGTAATACTATATCCTTCTTGGGTCTCTGATGGATTTAAAGACTAGATAGTTATAGTTACTGTTTTTTTTTGTTACCAAACTCAGAAAAGAAATCGCAAAAGAGGTGTAAATTGTATAAGGTTGAGAGACATAAAAGCTTAAATTGCTTATCTCAAAATGTTTTGATGCCTAAACAGATAGTTTTAAAGTGGTAATGCAAGTTATAATAAAAATTTTCTTAGGTATGAAACTTTAAATTCATCAAGATAAAATAAATAATAGAGTATTTTCTCTGAACATACAAAATAAAAAAGGAATGTAATTCTCACTTAATTATTGTTCTTATTAAAAATAGTTTCATTTGTTAAAGGTAATACCATTCGTTTCTATTTAGACAGTATTTGACAATTGTTCTCATTATATATAGTTTTATTATGTTAGAGTTAAAACCTTTCTTTTTATTTAGACAAAAGGGGAAATGATGTGGAATAATCTTTTTGTACACTGTGAAGATGTGTCACTCTGATTGGTTTAATAAAAAGCTAAATGGCTTTTAAGTAGATAGGAGATTTAGGTGGAACTTCTGAACAGAGAGAGCTCTGGGAAGAAGGCAGAGTTGTCAGTCAGACATGGGATAACCAGGAAGGGCATAGTGGAAAGGAGGTAATGAGCACATGGAAGAACATAGATTTAAAAATATGGGCTAATGCAAGTTATAAGATCTAGTTAGGAACAAGCCTAAGCTAAGGCTGAACTTCCATAATTAATAATAAGTCTAAGTGTCATTCTTTTTGTGAGCTGGAACCCCCCAACAAAAATCCATTTACACATGGTGCCCAATGAGGGGAGTCAGGTGAAGTGTTTAATTACTCTTTATCAAGAAAAACTTGAAAGTCAGGTATTGAGGTAAGAGCCTGAATGATTAGAGAAGTCGTGAAGAAGCGAACAGTGATCATCTCCCTCTCTCGTTCTTTTATCCAAAAAGGATAAGATCCGCTCGAAGCCTGCATTCCCGTGTCTCTCTATCTGTGCTCAGTTCTCCAAAACCTCTATGATTAATTTGGGTCAGCTAGTAGCTAACTCCACCGCCTGATTCAACGTAAACTTTATTGTCAATCTTGGGATCATCAGAATGGGATCAAAATATCACAAAACTGTGTATACTGAATAAAATATTTGAAGATAGTATAAATCAAGTGATGTGTGCACATATAGATTTATTATTTTTCAGTATATGAGGGGCCTTGAACTTCATAGAGAATACAAAGGAAGAGGACTCTTTGTGTAAGACTGCCTTTTGAGTTTTTGGCATTTTGATCACCCTGTGTGCTCATTGGTCTTTGTCAGTTTGACTCAAGATAGAATCATCTGGGTGAAGGAATAATAGTTTCTCAACTGAGGAAACCCTTTCAACAGATTGAGCTGTAAGAAAAACCTGTGGGGGCATTTTCTTACTTAAGGATTGATATGGGAGATCCAAGTTCCCCACTGTTGGGCAGACATTCTTGGGTTGTATTTAAAAGAAAAAATACAAGCGGAATACATCATTAAACAATTAAGCAGTGTTCCTCCGTGGATTCTGCTTCTGTATCCAGGTTCCTATCTTGAGTTCTTCTTCCAACTTCCCTTCATGATGGACTGTAAGCTGTAAGCTGAAAAACTTTTTCTACCCCAAATTGATTTTGGCCATTGTGTTTATTCCACTAAGAGAAAGAAACTTCATTATCCTGTAGTCAGAAGACCTAGCACAGAAATAAGAGCCAAGTCCAGGGTTTGCTGAGTTAAGAACACCCAGGAATAGGGAAAGGGAGGATGAATAATAATAAATAAAATAAAATAATAATATAAAAATGATAATAGAAAATATAATATAAAAATAATTTTAGAATTTAGGAAATTCCACCAAGGAAAACCATAAAGTACTGGCTTCTGATACACTCCCATCCTGAGGTTATAGGATTGGCACAATGTGGTTAATTACTTTTCCTCAAATATTTCAGTTTAGTTTACTCACTCTGTTAAGGACTTTTATTTTTTCTACCTGCTAAAATACTAGTTAAGTATTATAGTTCATCAAAGAATCCACGGGAAAAGTCTTCTACTTTTCTATGGTGTTTTCTAATAAAATAAATGTCACACTTAACTTTGTGTAATTTTCATTACTCTCATCCCTGGATTGTAACTGTGTTGGAATGTAAGAGGTATGCATATGTATGTTGTTTATATGTTTGTGTGTGTGTGTGTGTGTGTGTGTGTGTAGACCCTACTTAGAATACATTAAGAGAGGGTAGATAAAAAGTAGTATGAAAAAATATTCCCTTTTTAAAAACTTGGGCTAGTAATTGTCAGTAAGTGGCCACTCTGATAAATGCTAGCATAATTTTGCAAAGGTAATTGTTAGTGTAACGCAAAAAACTCTAATGAGGCTACTTCAAGAAAATCATGTTCATTTGGACCTTGGAGAGGTGTTGTAGAAGGATCCAGAACCTGTACCTGGGTTGAATTTGAGTTGAACATATGGGAATTTTTCATTTCTTTATTTTCAGATAGTTATCTGAATATCTGACCTTGATTAATCCTGGCAGCAGTCTCCAATGGCAGCTGATAATACTTTAAATCCTTCCCACATATTGTGAAGTAGCTGCACCTGGTTTTGACAAACTAAGGAGTAATGAGATCAAAATTTTGTGCCTTGGTTAGATGTTAGTGGACATGGGAATGTCTATCTTTCCAAGTGAGTAAGAAGAAATTTAGAATCCATTGGAAACCATACACACATTCCTGGGGTGTTATTTAATGGTGGTTGGGGTTACTGAGAATTTCTAAAAATATGCCACAAGTAAGAAAAAATATTATTTTTGAGGATGGAGGTCTTTCATATTTTGTCTGACAAATCTAACATAATTAAAAGGAGGTGAACTCTCCTTGGACCTGGGATCAAGAGCCCCCCAAGATCCAAATGAGGAGCAGAAGGAGGAAGAAAATGACCAAGGACTGCGAGGGATGCTATCACCCACTGATACAAGGGTTCGGATCTAATGAGTGTTTACCAAGGCCAGTTGGACTGCGACTGAACGAGCACGTGATCCAACCAGATTCTCTGAATGTGGCCGGATTCTCTGAATGTGGCTGGCCTGGAGTCTTTCTGAGAAGCCATTGACAATGACACTGGGACTAGTTTCCTCTGCATATACTGGATTTTTGGGATCCAGTCTGTTTGGATACTCACCTTCCTGGACCTGGAGGGAGGGGGGAGGAACTTGAACTTCCCACAGGGCAGGAAACCCTGACTGCCCTTAGGGACAAAGAGGGAGGAGGAGAGGGAGGGGGGAGTGGGAGGGTGTTGGGAAGAGGGGCATAAATGGAAACTTTTATAATTTAATAAAATTACTTTAAAAAAATAAAAAAAATAAAATAAAATAAAAATAAAAATAAAAAATAAATATCCTAAAAAAAAATAAAAGGAGGTGAATCCAAATGAATTTTAAAAATAGGGTTGATAGGCAGATTGCCCATGCTTGATATCCATAATCAGGCCTTGGACTTATAGGGAATAAAATTTCACTTTGAGATCTATAGATTGTGTAGGACAGAACGATAGTACTAGAATATTAATGACTTTTTTTGAGCATTTACTATGTGCTTAGCACCTTTGAAGTATATATACATATATTTATATATAGTCATATATATGTGTATATATATGTGTGTGTATTTACACACATCCCCACACAGTGTCCATTCTTTTGTGACAGAGGAAATTAAAGTATAAAGACTCTGATCTTATCAATCCTCAGCTTCTGGCAAGTACTACAAATGGAGTTCTGACATTAGTAGGCTAATTTCAAACTGCTTGAGTTTCAATCAGCCTGTCTAATTCTATCTCCCAAATAGAAGATACTTTAAAGATATTCAATGTTTCAACTTCACAAATGAGAAAAATGAACTAAGAAGAAGAGAAATAACCTATATCTCTATAATGGCAAGGATCAGAACTATTTTGTTTATCATTATGGATTCCATGACTATCACAGGGTCAGACCTGTGGTAGATACTTAGTGTTTTTATTGCTGTGAAGAGACAACATGACTACAGCAACTTTTATAAAGGAAATTATTTATTTGAAACTGGTTTACAGTTTCAGAGGTTTAGTCCATTATGATAGGGCATGGCAGCACACAGACAGAAATGGTGCTGGAGAAGTAGCTGAGAGTTCTCCATCTTGATCTGCAGGCAACAGGAAGTGAATTCTATGCCAAACTGAGTGTAGTTTGAGCATAGGGGACCTCAATGTCAGCCCCTGACCCCCAGTGAAGGACTTTCACCAACCAGGCTACACCTACTCCAACAAAGTCACACATTTACTTTCAAACCACCACAATACTTATTGTTGAATAACTACACAATAAAAGAGTGGAATAAGGGGCTTTAATTATGGATCTATGAGATTTCTTACATGTCTGCTGTTGATCTGATTCTCAAAATTTTTACATTTACATAATATATGGCATAAGTAAGGGAGTCATGTACAATCAGATCTTACTAATAATCTATCCCAAAGGAGGACTTGCTTAGACTAGAAGGATAGTTTTTATTCAGTCAATGTGAAATTATTTCCTGAGTGCATAAACTGTACTAAGTGCTGTATTATCTTCTGATGGAACAAATAATAATAATAATAGCTACTCTTTTCAAATTAGCTAATTTGAATTTCCAAGGTCTGGAGAATGTCCTTTATGTATAGCCACTCAGCACATTTGTGTTGAGCACTTATTGTGTTCTCAGCACTGGGATTGCATTGTTGAGCAAAAGAGAGAAAATAATTTCTTCACAGAATGAATTCTCTAAATTCTTCCAAACACATTTATGAATTTGATTACATTATTAGCACCATTGTATAGATCAGGAAATGAAAAAGAAAGATACAAATCTCACTGAGACTAAACGGCAGAGCTAAGCTTCAAGCTATGGTTATGTAGAGACAGCTTTTACCTATTGTACTCTGTTGCCTTTCGAAGACAATAAGAGGGCTGGGATGTAAGTCTGTGGTAGAACATTTGCATAATATGTGCAAGACCTAGAGTTGCATCTTCAACACTGCAGTGGTAATATAGGTCCTTGGGACTCAGGCTTAAGGGATATATGGGTTATTTGAGGAGATAGGCAAGAAAGTTGAACATTAAAAAAATAAAATTAGCAGTAGTTGACACCTTCTAAGTATCTAATGTGTTACAGTCCTTGTGTTAATAGTTTGACATTGGGTGGACGAGATGCTGCAGTGTATTAAAGTACCTGATGCCAAGTCTGATGGCCTAATTTTTAATTGATTTTTATTGAGCTCTACATTTTTCTCTGCTCTTCTTCCTGCCTTTCCCTTCCCCTTCAACCATTTCCCAAGGTCTCCAATTTACTCAGGAGATCTTGTCCTTTCTACTTTCCATGTAGATTTGATCCATGTATGACTCTTTTAGGGTCCTCATTGTTGTTTAGGTTCTCTGGGATTGTGATTTGTGGACTTGTTTCCTTTGCTTTATGTTTAAAAACCACTTATGAATGAGCACATGTGATAATTGTCTTTCTGGGTCTGGGTTACCTCAATATGTTTTCTAGCTCCATCAATTTGCCTGCAAAATTCAAGATGTCGTTATTTTTTCAGCTGTGTAGTACTCCATCATGTAAATGTACTACATTTTCCTTATCTATTCTTCAAGGGGCATTTAGGCTCTTTCCAGGTTCTGGTTATGACAAGCAATGCTGCTATGAACATAGTTGAGCTCATGCCCTTGTGGTAAGATTGAGCATCCTTTGGATATATACCCAAAAGTGATATTGCTGGGTCTTGAGGAAGGTTGTTTCCTAATTTTCTGAGAAATGGCCACACTGATATCTAAAGGGGCTATAACAGCTGGAATTCCCACCAGGAATGCAGAAGTGTTCCCTTTTCCCCACAACCTCTCCAGCATAAGTTGTCATTAGTGTTTTTGATTTTGGCCACTCTTAACAGGTGTAAGATGGAATCTCGAAGTTGTTTTGATTTGCATTTCTCTGATGACTCAGGATGTTGAACATTTCCTTACGAGTCTTTCAGCCTAATTTTGATCTTCATGAGACATATGGTTGTGGAAGCAGAGAGAATCAGCTCCTGAAGTTATCTCCTGACCTTTACATGCACATCCAATCTTGCACACAGAGTAAATGAATTAAAAGTAATGCAAAATTAAGGAAGAATTTGACTTGTTTTTGTTCATTTATTTTATTTTCCTTTCAGCCCTAAAAGATTGTTCACATTATTGTCCCCCTTTACAGCTGAGTCTTGGGTCCTTCTGCACTATGATATGTATTATAAATAAGTATTTGGAATATATACCCAATTACACAAATGTAAACTTGAGCTGAGAGAAAAACCAACCTGTAATGTCCCCATTCTCAGCCATTGTTTCCATTTACTTTTAAGCCACGAATATAATTTCTTGATATATCTGTACAATGTCCACACAGTAGGATCTATGTGCTTTGCTATAAAGACTTTGAAACGCTAATTGGGTTGCCTAGTTTCTGAAAGATTGTGAACCTCATGTTTTCAGAAGCACTGTTCTGGTAGTGCAGGCTGCTTTTGCAATGTTTTGATGAAGCTGGCTTAATGGCTAAATGCTTTATCTTTACTTATAGAGCTCAGAACTCAAATCCAGTTTACTCCTGCTTTCCAACTGAGTGCCCCTGGGCTAGTTTCCTAGGCTTTATCTAACTTAGTTTCTGAAAAGTTTGAATTGAAAAAAGTTTAGAACTGTTTATTTTTTCTATGCTATGTATGTGATTGCATCTGTTTATACATGCACATGCATGCATGCTTCTGTGGGTGTGAAAAAGTAGACTAAATCTCACTGTCAATATTGTCACATAAATTGACTACAATATTAGAAAGGATACTTGCCATTCATTATTTACAATATTTCTCTTCAAAAAGTGCCATGTAATATAATTCCATATAAGGCTGTGTTTCATATCTTTAGTAGTAAGAAAAGTTCTCTCTTGACCACATTTGCTAAGATGGAATCAACTGTTACTTGCAGAAATAATTTGCTATTTATTGTCAAATGTTAGCCAACTTTATATTCACCTCTAGTTAACATATGACAATTGAACATTAATATTTATTGCTAGATGTTGCAATTTTACAGAGCCCCACTTAAAATGTTTAGTGCCTCACAATCTGTTGGCTCAGAAAGTGTAACAAAGCAAATGACAGGAAAGCAGATTAAAATGGAGTCTGATGGTTCATCTTTAAAAGGGAAACTTATTTCCAGAGAGAACATCTGCTCCCAATGGAGAGTGCAGGGCTATAGTTGGGGCTGCTATAGTTTTAGCAGATGGAAGTGGTGTGGACTAGAAATTCACAGAATGTTAGAGACTCAAGTTTGTCACCTCGCCAGATTGCTTCCTGGATAGTTCCTTGTCTGGCAGCTTTAATCCTGCTAATGTAGAGTGAATACACATTGTCATCTGAGTCAGGGACCCACCCATGTGTCAATTTCAACATTAATCTGTTCACAAGAGACTGGGACTCAGATAACTACATGTTTCCCTGTATGCATGGAAATATTAGAGTCAATTTGTCTGACTATATTAGTATGAATTGAGTGGCAAAGCAGAGCTATATATCAAGGGAAGAATATATCAGATCAATTAATCCCCTTCTTCCTAACTATGGCAGCATTTTTCAACAATCAGTCTGGCCCTTGTCAATTTCCTTTTTTAAAAAAAAAACTGAAAGTGGAGAGATGTCTCACTGGTTAAAAACACTGGCTGCTCTTCCAGAGGGCCTGGGTGCAATTTCCATCACCTACATGGCAACACACAACTATCTGTAACTCCAGCTTCAAGGTGTTTAACACCCTCACATACAGGCAAAACACCAATGCACATAAAGTAAGTAAATAAATAAACATCTGGGCGGTGGTGACACATGCCTTTAATTCAAACTTTGGGAAGCAGAGGCAGGCAGAACTCTGTGAGTTCGAGGCCATTCTGCACTACTGAGTAAGCTCCAGGACAGGCTCCAAAGCTACACAAAGAAACCCTGTCTCAACAAAACCAATAAAGGATTCTTTTCCTCAAAAAAATATATACTGATTGTAGCTTTCACTCCCTCTACTTTCCCAAGTTCCTTCCTACTGCCTCTCCCTTCCAGATCCACTCTCTTTCTGTTTCTGAGAAAAGAACATGCTTCTAAGAGATAACAACAAAACATGAAAAAATAAAACATAATAAGACGAAGCAAAAAGTATTGTATTGGATTTGGACATGACAACCCAACAGGAGAAAAAGAGTCCCAAGAACAGGCAAAAGTGTCAGTGCCTTACTTGTTCTAACAGTCAATGATCCCATAAAAAAGTCTAAAATAATAGTTGTAATATATACGTAGAGGATCTGATGTAGATCCATGTAGGCCCTGTGCTTGCTGCTGCAGTTTCTGTGAGCCCAAATGCATCTCTTCCATCCACTCTGGATCTTACAATCTTCTGCCTCCTCTTTCAATGGATTTCCTGAATTCTGAATGGAAAAATCTGATGGAAACCTCCAATTTTGACTCTCTCTGGATAATGTCGATCTGTAGGTCTCTGCATCTGTTCCCATCTGCTGCTGGAGGAAGCCTCTCTGATGATCACTGGAGAAGGCACTGATGTATGAGTATAGCAGGATATCATTAGGAATTTATTTATTTATTTACTTGTTTATTTATTACCAGGCATGTTTAGTTTTACCATAAGTCCTTGGCTTTCTAGTCTTTGGTTCTTGATTACCCAAACAGTGTCAAGAATGGGTTTCTTAAGTGGTCCTTAAGTCATAACATTGATTGGCCACTTCCACAAGTTCTGTGTCACCGGTGTACTAGCATATCTTCCAGTCAGGACAGATTGTTGGTCGAAAGTTTTATACTTTGGTTGGTGTCCACATTTCTCTTTTGGTAGTCTACACAATACCTTCCCACACCAAAGAGACTAGATTACAGACTTGGAATCATAGGATGGCATGCATACTTTCAGAAAACTGGAGATTTTATGCTTGACTGGTTAAAATAAAGCAACCTAGCTACAAAAAAAGAGAGACTAGAATGTAGGGTGAAGCCTCCATGTAGGCACCAGCTGGACTTTTCCATGTTCAATCAGTTGTGTAGGTGTTGTCCTCAGCAATGGGGCCTTGCTATCAGTTTGTGGAGAGCAACATTTTGTCTTAGCACCAGCCTGAGTTTGTTGGGGATTTCCATGGGATCCCTTAAGCCAAAAATTCAATTGAATGTAATGAAGTCCTGCCATTGGAAGCCTGTAGATGGCCAGTTGAGGCTCCGTATCCCCCATTACTAGGAGTCCTCATTAGGATCACCTTCATAGATTCCAGAAAGTTTCAGCTGCACTAAGTTTCCACACCACCCCAAAATGCCACCAGTTCCAGATATCACTCTCCATACTCTCTCCCTCCATCCCATCTCCCCATATACCTGATCCCTCCTGCTCCCAACCACCCTGCCCCTAGTACACCAGTAAAATCTATTCTATTTCCCCTTCCCAAGGAGATCTATACATCCCTACTCGCCAGATCCTTCCTCTTTACTTAACCTCTTTAGGTCTACAGATTCTAGCATGGTTATCACTTACTTCATGGCTAATATTCACTTTTAAGTGAATTTGTCTTTCTGGGTCTGGGTTACTTCACTCAGGAAGATTTCTTTTTCTTCTTTCTTTTTTTTTAAACTACTTCTGTCCATGTCAATTTCTTTTTAAAGGAAAAACATTTGTAAAGTACCCTTTCATATAGTATCATTATTCCCCTAACTATAACTTAACCTTTCACTCTTCTTCCTACAAAACACTTCCACACAAAAAGCTCAGGGAACATCATGGAAGATCTTAAGAGCCAGAAGATCAGCGAGGTTTCCCTGTGAGATTGTGTCTCCTAGTAAAATCAGAAGCTATACCCATAACGTCTCACTAATATGATTTCCCAAACATGAGTTGAACACAGATGCTAGTTAGGCAGGGAGTTGGGAATGGGGGATGCTGTTGCTGAGCTCACTTGAGACGAAGAACTATAGGCAACTGGGAAATGTTGGGAAGTAGAGAGTAGTTCCTTGTCCAGACTTTACTCAATCAATAGTTCTCTTAAGATTAATAAAATCTCTATTGTGTTAAAATGTTCAAGGATCTAAAATGAAAATCTTATTATGATAGTGCCTTGCTGAGGTAACTTTATCTATTAGTAAGTTTCCATTGTATTAACTTACTATTGTGGCCCCAAATTAGAAATTATCTATTCTTTTAATAATCAAGCTAGTTTCTTGAAGTGCTTTACTAGAAGTGTATTTTGAGGGTTAGATATGACGCAGCAGATTCGTGTTTTGAAAATGGCAATCAAAATGTGATTTGAGGCCTCTTAAACTTTATGCTGAAGTGTTATTCTTATCTCTAGCAGAAAAGGTCAATATATTGAATATATTTGGCTTAATATGTATGGCTGATAGGTTAATGGACACTAGAAATATGTAGTGGGATAGGTTTAGATAAGAGAGGCTAGTGATTCATGCCTGCTTATCAAATAACATTTCATTCAGAGTTATGAAGATGACATAATAAGCACAAGTTATGATTTGTAGTCAAGCATCAATAAAATAAGATGAATGAGTCGTGAAAAAAAGCAATAACCAGAAGAGATCCAAAAATTACTGTAAGCAAAAGACTTTTCATTTGTGTCTCTTTTTAAACAATAAAATTTACAGCAAAGGCTATGGTAGTAAATACCCTCTACCATAGACATATGTGAAATGTCTTGGATATACAGAGACTTTATAATATTTGATAGTCACAAAATCTTGGTTATCTACATAGTATGTGGAAAGAACTGTGCTAGGTGCTCTTAGAAGATTAAATGGGGAAATGGGTATTGATATCTCTTTTACATGTATTGTCATTAAAAAAAGCCCGTACAGGGGCAGGGGTAGCTCAGATCCCTGCCTAGTGTGCTTCTCTGAGCCCTTTTAGACTTTCTACTTTTGAAAGTTCATCAACTTGTGCCAATCTGCAACTCTAAGACAGACTAAAGGGACTTCTTTATAGCAACACGATTTCAGCCTAAGGAGCTAAGCAATGGTGCATGTATTTGTAAAGGTGAAACGTATTTTAAGGTAATAGGACTCCCATGAATTAACTCATCTAGTCAGGCTCAGAACCAAAGAAATTTGAAGTGCAATGTGTGTGTTTCCAGATGCATGATAAATAGGGGCATCAGATATGGATTTGGGTGAGAGGATGAATATTATCTTTTCCGTGATGTTTGTTTTGTAGCTATAGTCACATACATTAGTGCTCTAATCATTTGGATGCTAGATTCTCTCCCTTTTCATAGGATATTTTCATAATATGCTGATGATAAAATTAACAGACATATTGATTAGAATACTGTAATGATTTGCCATTGTACATATGATGTATGTGAATTATAATAAAGATTCAGGCTTCTTTTTCAATAGGTTTGTCTACTTATGATTGATGCTTCTGTTTGTAAATAAAATAAACGACACACACAGACACACACACACAGACGGCTTTGTGTTTGGTCTAGTTTGAAACTCGGTTTCAGTTTTCCATTGTGTTTTGCAGAACTTTTCCCCCAGAAAATGTTTGGGATTCAGTCAACTCTAGCTAGAGGAACTTCAATGTGGTAAAAATAGTTTTTTAAGAAGGAAATGCTTAGATGTTTTTCTTTCATACTTTGTTTTTACTTTTTAAGTTAAAATATCATTACATCATTTTACTCATTCCCTTCCTTCTCCCCAAATCCCCTTGCTCTCTCCAAATCCATTATCTCTTCTTCAACAAAATTTTCTTACTGGAAGAAAAGGATAGAAAAGATCTTCAAAAAAAAAGTAACAACTGAGAATATCATGTATTTACTACTCCCAGGCTTTGTTTTGATTGATTTACAGGATTTTGCTCATTTGATTCTCCCAGTCCCCCTGAGGATTTATATAGTATTATTACTTGTACTTTGTGTTTAAGACAACTGAGGTCCATATATACTAAATGACTTTCCTACCAACTCTTGATCTTGAGTGACAAAGCCGTGTGCGTGGCCCAAACAGTCTGAGTTTTAGGATCCAAGATAACCCCTTGACGCCACTTCACCTCTGGAGAGTTGTGGCCTGGTCAAAGGCATTGCAAAAAAAAATCTCCCAGGGGGAACTCAGATGAGCTTCTGGAGGTCACATGTTCCATCTGAAAGCAGGCTGACCTGGATTCTTTGTAAAAGAGCCAGTTCACCGGTCTAAGGAGAAAAGAGAAGCAGACAGCAGAGATACTCATGAGGCATCTGATGATAAACACCCACCATATGGTCAAAATGATTCCCACCGCCTCCCAGCGAGAGAAACAGACACTTTGAGTATGAAATGCACTGTTTATTTTCTTGTGCAGTGGTTTCAGTTCAAATTAAATGTTTCACGTCAGACAAGGAACTAATAACAAATGATCTCCTTCCTCAGTGGTGCAGTAACAAATATGTAGTAATTTGAAAGCTGGGAAGAAAATTATCACTCCCAAAGATGCAATAAATATACGGTATGTTTAGAGAGTCCTTTGATGAAATGAACACTGAAGGTGCTGCTAGCAGTACTTCTGCTTAAGAAAAAAACCCAGTCAAAATAAAAAAAGAAGCAGCATTTAAAAATGCTGTCTGATCTGTCAACATTTTGTTAACATGTAATACCTTAAGGACACAACTTAGAAGTAGAATCTTCACTGAAGCAAAAACTCATTCCTTCACATCACAGAAGAGAAAACCAGCAAGTAGAACAGTCAAACATAGCATTTTACAGTTTGAAAGTAACTTAGTAAGACTGGTTGCTTCTGTCCCCCTTTTTCCATTCTGGTTGGTCGCAGTAAAAGGGCAATAGTCATTTGAAGGTTTCCTTCAGTGATTTGCCCTCGTGTCTGCCCTCAAGACCCATTTCCATTCCACTCTCGTAGCCC